>NC_048279.1:7124771-7452472 GCF_009762535.1 Notolabrus celidotus | reverse complement strand
CAAGGAAAAAATTCAGTCATAGAGCTTTTTTTAAATTTTTTTTTTTTTTTTTCAGTTTCCCAGCAATGCTGTGTTTGTGCGTCCAGGACAAATGTGGTTCTCAGAGAAGGATGGCTGGCAGGTGATACAAGGGACGTTTCCCCATAGCTGTGTCTGACTGATACGGAAGGGTTCGGTGAGCTCCTTTCAGTTGTAGCAGAGAAATCCAAGGACAGAGGAACATGTGATTTACAGGCTAAAATGTGCCACGAGCTAGCTAGGAGTCGAACCTAGAATCTTCTGATCCGTAGTCAGACGCGTTATCTATTGCGCCACTAGCCCCACCCTTCTGTGTGCTTACCCTGACTCCCACGGCACTTCATACAAAGGCGATGGGCTCGCAGTCGGAGAGCAGTGTGGAAGAGGCCGCTGAGATGACTGGGTGAGAGAGACATCTGGGGTGACAAGAGGGAAATTTAGCCTGAGCTCTCCACTCCAAATTGTGAAGAGCAAAGGAGAGGCTGGCGTGCCCAAGAGGAATCACATTAAAGTAGTTCAGCTCAGGACTTTTGCCGTGACCCGGATTCGAACCGGGGTTGCTGCGGCCACAACGCAGAGTACTAACCACTATACGATCACGGCTGCTTGGCTCAGCTGCAAACCTTCTTCTTGGCATAGAGTAGTTTCAGCCCTGAACAGGAATCATCTTGCCTTTAGTGTCTCAGATGGTTCCCTCAGTGACCAAGGGCAAAAGTCAGTCGTAGAGCTTTTTTCAATTTCCGGTTTCCCAGCAATGCTGTGTTTGTGCGTCCAGGACAAATGTGGTTCTCAGAGAAGGATGGCTGGCAGGTGATACAAGGGACGTTTCCCCATAGCTGTGTCTGACTGATACGGAAGGGTTCGTTGAGCTCCTTTCAGTTGTAGCGGAGAAATCCGAGGACACAGGAACGTGATTTACATGCTAAAATGTGCCACGAGCTAGCTAGGAGTCGAACATAGAATCTTCTGATTCGTAGTCAGACGCGTTATCCATTGCGCCACTAGCCCCGCCCTTGCGTGTGCTTACCCTGACTCCCACGACACTTCATACAAAGGCGATGGGCTCGCAGTGAGAGAGCATTGTGGAAGAGGCCGCTGAGATGACTGGGTGAGAGAGACATCTGGGGTGACAAGAGGGAAATTTAGCCTGAGCTCTCCACTCCAAATTGTGATGAGCAAAGGAGAGGCTGGCGTGCCCAAGAGGAAGCACATTCAAGTAGTTCAGCTCAGGACTTTTGCCGTGACCTGGATTCGAACCGGGGTTGCTGCGGCCACAACGCAGAGTACTAACCACTATACGATCACGGCTGCTTGGCTCAGCTGCAAACCTTCTTCTTGGCATAGAGTAGTTTCAGCCCTGAACAGGAATCATCTTGCCTTTAATGTCTCAGATGGTTCCCTCAGTGACCAAGGGCAAAAGTCAGTCGTAGAGCTTTTTTCAATATCGTTTTTTTTTTTTTTCCGGTTTCCCAGCAATGCTGTGCTTGTGCGTCCAGGACAAATGTGGTTCTCAGAGAAGGATGGCTGGCAGGTGATACAAGGGACGTTTCCCCATAGCTGTGTCTGACTGATACGGAAGGGTTCTGTGAGCTCCTTTCAGTTGTAGCGGAGAAATCCGAGGACAGAGGAACATGTACAGGCTAAAATGTGCCACGAGCTAGCTAGGAGTCGAACCTAGAATCTTCTGATTCGTAGTCAGACGCGTTATCCATTGCGCCACTAGCCCAGCAGTTGTTTGTGCTTTCCCTGACTCCCACGACACTTCATACAAAGGCGATGGGCTCGCAGTCAGAGAGCAGTGTGGAAGAGGCCGCTGAGATGACTGGGTGAGAGAGACATCTGGGGTGACAAGAGGGAAATTTAGCCTGAGCTCTCCACTCCAAATTGTGATGAGCAAAGGAGAGGCTGGCGTGCCGAAGAGGAAGCACATTCAAGTAGTTCAGCTCAGGACTTTTGCCGTGACCTGGATTCGAACCGGGGTTGCTGCGGCCACAACGCAGAGTACTAACCACTATACGATCACAGCTGCTTGGCTCAGCTGCAAAACTTCTTCTTGGCATAGAGTAGTTTCAGCCCTGAACAGGAATCATCTTGCCTTTAATGTCTCAGATGGTTTCCTCAGTGACCAAGGGCAAAAGTCAGTCGTAGAGCTTTTTTCCATTTTTTTTTTTTTTTTTTTCCGGATTCCCAGCAATGCTGTGTTTGTGCGTCCAGGACAAATGTGGTTCTCAGTGAAGGATTGCTGGCAGGTGATACAAGGGACGTTTCCCCATAGCTGTGTCTGACTGATACGGAAGGGTTCGGTGAGCTCCTTTCAGTTGTAGCGGAGAAACCGAGGACAGAGGAACGTGATTTACATGCTAAAATGTGCCACGAGCTAGCTAGGAGTCGAACCTAGAATCTTCTGATTCGTAGTCAGACGCGTTATCCATTGCGCCACTAGCCCCCCCTTCTGTGTGCTTACCCTGACTCCCACGGCACTTCATACAAAGGCGATGGGCTCGCAGTCGGAGAGCAGTGTGGAAGAGGCCGCTGAGATGACTGGGTGAGAGAGACATCTGGGGTGACAAGAGGGAAATTTAGCCTGAGCTCTCCACTCTTAATTGTGATGAGCAAAGGAGAGGCTGGCGTGCCCAAGAGGAATCCCATTAAAGTAGTTCAGCTCAGGACTTTTGCCGTGACCCGGATTCGAACCGGGGTTGCTGCGGCCACAACCCAGAGTACTAACCACTATACGATCACAGCTGCTTGGCTCAGCTGCAAACCTTCTTCTTGGCATAGAGTAGTTTGAGCCCTGAACAGGAATCATCTTGCCTTTAGTGTCTCAGATGGTTCCCTCAGTGACCAAGGGCAAAAGTCAGTCGTAGAGCTTTTTTCATTTTCGTCTTTTTTTTTTTTTCAGATTCCCAGCAGTGCTGTGTTTGTGCATCCAGGACAAATGTGGTTCTCAGAGAAGGATTGCTGGCAGGTGATACAAGGGACATTTCCCCATAGCTGTGTCTGACTGATACGGAAGGGTTCGGTGAGCTCCTTTCAGTTGTAGCGGAGAAATCCGAGGACAGAGGAACATGTGATTTACAGGCTAAAATGTGCCACGAGCTAGCTAGGAGTCGAACCTAGAATCTTCTGATCCGTAGTCAGACGCGTTATCCATTGCGCCACTAGCCCCGCCTTCTGTGTGCTTACCCTGACTCCCACGACACTTCATACAAAGGCGATGGGCTCGCAGTCGGAGAGCAGTGTGGAAGAGGCCGCTGAGATGACTGGGTGAGAGAGACATCTGGGGTGACAAGAGGGAAATTTAGCCTGAGCTCTCCACTCCAAATTGTGATGAGCAAAGGAGAGGCTGGCGTGCCCAAGAGGAATCACATTAAAGTAGTTCAGCTCAGGACTTTTGCCGTGACCCGGATTCAAACCGGGGTTGCTGCGGCCACAACGCAAAGTACTAACCACAATACGATCACAGCTGCTATGCTGAGCTGCAAACCTTCTCCTTGGCATAGAGTAGTTTCAGCCCTGAACAGGAATCATCTTGCCTTTAGTGTCTCAGATGGTTTCCTCAGTGACCAAGGGCAAAAGTCAGTCGTAGAGCTTTTTTCAATTTTTTTTATTTTTTTTTTCCGGTTTCCCAGCAATGCTGTGTTTGTGCGTCCAGGACAAATGTGGTTCTCAGAGAAGGATGGCTGGCAGGTGATACAAGGGACGTTTCCCCATAGCTGTGTCTGACTGATACGGAAGGGTTCGGTGAGCTCCTTTCAGTTGTAGCGGAGAAATCCGAGGACAGAGGAACGTGATTAACATGCTAAAATGTACCACTAGCTAGCTAGGAGTCGAACCTAGAATCTTCTGATTCATAGTCAGACGCGTTATCCATTGCACCACTAGCCCCCCCTTCTGTGTGCTTACCCTGACTCCCATGGCACTTCATACAAAGGCGATGGGCTCGCAGTCGGAGAGCAGTGTGGAAGAGGCCGCTGAGATGACTGGGTGAGAGAGACATCTGGGGTGACAAGAGGGAAATTTAGCCTGAGCTCTCCACTCCAAATTGTGATGAGCAAAGGAGAGGCTGGCATGCCCAAGAGGAAGCACATTAAAGTAGTTCAGCTCAGGACTTTTGCCGTGACCCGGATTCGAACCGGGGTTGCTGCGGCCACAACGCAGAGTACTAACCACTATACGATCACGGCTGCTATGCTGAGCTGCAAACCTTCTCCTTGACATAGAGTAGTTTCAGCCCTGAACAGGAATCATCTTTCCTTTAGTGTCTCAGATGGTTCCCTCAGTGACCAAGGGCCAAAGTCAGTCGTAGAGCTTTTTTCAATTTTTTTCCGGTTTCCCAGCAATGCTGTGTTTGTGCGTCCAGGACAAATGTGGTTCTCAGAGAAGGATGGCTGGCAGGTGATACAAGGGACGTTACCCCATAGCTGTGTCTGACTGATACGGAAGGGTTCGGTGAGCTCCTTTCAGTTGTAGCGGAGAAATCCGAGGACAGAGGAACGTGATTAACATGCTAAAATGTGCCACGAGCTAGCTAGGAGTCGAACCTAGAATCTTCTGATTCGTAGTCAGACGCGTTATCCATTGCGCCACTAGCCCCGCCTTCTGTGTACTTACCCTGACTCCCATGGCACTTCATACAAAGGTGATGGGCTCGCAGTCGGAGAGCAGTGTGGAAGAGGCCGCTGAGATGACTGGGTGAGAGAGACATCTGGGGTGACAAGAGGGAAATTTAGCCTGAGCTCTCCACTCCAAATTGTGATGAGCAAAGGAGAGGCTGGCATGCCCAAGAGGAATCACAATAAAGTAGTTCAGCTCAGGACTTTTGCCGTGACCCGGATTCGAACCGGGGTTGCTGAGGCCACAACGCAGAGTACTAACCACTATACGATCACGGCTGCTTGGCTCAGCTGCAAACCTTCTTCTTGGCATAGAGTAGTTTCAGCCCTGAACAGGAATCATCTTGCCTTTAGTGTCTCAGATGGTTCCCTCAGTGACCAAGGGCAAAAGTCAGTCGTAGAGCTTTTTTCAAATTCCGGTTTCCCAGCAATGCTGTGTTTGTGCGTCCAGGACAAATGTGATTCTCAGAGAAGGATGGCTGGCAGGTGATACAAGGGACGTTTCCCAATAGCTGTGTCTGACTGATACGGAAGGGTTTGGTGAGCTCCTTTCAGTTGTAGCAGAGAAATCCGATGACAGAGGAACGTGATTTACATGCTAAAATGTGCCACGAGCTAGCTAGGAGTCGAACCTAGAATCTTCTGATCCGTAGTCAGACGCGTTATCCATTGCGCCACTAGCCCCGCCCTTGTGTGTGCTTACCCTGACTCCCACGACACTTCATACAAAGGCGATGGGCTCGCAGTCGGAGAGCAGTGTGGAAGAGGCCGCTGAGATGACTGGGTGAGAGAGACATCTGGGGTGACAAGAGGGAAATTTAGCCTGAGCTCCCCACTCCAAATTGTGATGAGCAAAGAAGAGGCTGGTGTGCCCAAGAGGAATCACATTAAAGTAGTTCAGCTCAGGACTTTTGCCGTGACCCGGATTCGAACCGGGGTTGCTGCGGCCACAACGCAGAGTACTTACCACTATACGATCACGGCTGCTTGGCTCAGCTGCAAACCTTCTTCTTGGCATAGAGTAGTTTGAGCCCTGAACAGGAATCATCTTGCCTTTAGTGTCTCAGATGGTTTCCTCAGTGACCAAGGGCAAAAGTCAGTCGTAGAGCTTTTTTCCATTTTTTTTTTTTTTTTTTTCGGTTTCCCAGCAATGCTGTGTTTGTGCGTCCAGGACAAATGTGGTTCTCAGAGAAGGATGGCTGGCAGGTGATACAAGGGACGTTTCCCCATAGCTGTGTCTGACTGATACGGAAGGGTTCGGTGAGCTCCTTTCAGTTGTAGCGGAGAAATCCGAGGACAGAGGAACATGTACAGGCTAAAATGTGCCACGAGCTAGCTAGGAGTCGAACCTAGAATCTTCTGATTCGTAGTCAGACGCGTTATCCATTGCGCCACTAGCCCAGCAGTTGTTTGTGCTTTCCCTGACTCCCACGACACTTCATACAAAGGCGATGGGCTCGCAGTCGGAGAGCAGTGTGGAAGAGGCCGCTGAGATGACTGGGTGAGAGAGACATCTGGGGTGACAAGAGGGAAATTTATCCTGAGCTCTCCACTCCAAATTGTGATGAGCAAAGGAGAGGCTGGCGTGCCCAAGAGGAATCACATTAAAGTAGTTCAGCTCAGGACTTTTGCCGTGACCCGGATTCAAACCAGGTTGCTGCGGCCACAACGCAGAGTACTAACCACTATACGATCACAGCTGCTTGGCTCAGCTGCAAAACTTCTTCTTGGCATAGAGTAGTTTGAGCCCTGAACAGGAATCATCTTGCCTTTAGTGTCTCAGATGGTTTCCTCAGTGACCAAGGGCAAAAGTCAGTCGTAGAGCTTTTTTCAATTTTTTTTTTTTTTTTTTTCCGGATTCCCAGCAATGCTGTGTTTGTGCGTCCAGGACAAATGTGGTTCTCAGTGAAGGATTGCTGGCAGGTGATACAAGGGACGTTTCCCCATAGCTGTGTCTGACTGATACGGAAGGGTTCGGTGAGCTCCTTTCAGTTGTAGCAGAGAAACCGAGGACAGAGGAACGTGATTTACATGCTAAAATGTGCCACGAGCTAGCTAGGAGTCGAACCTAGAATCTTCTGATTCGTAGTCAGACGCGTTATCCATTGCGCCACTAGCCCCGCCTTCTGTGTGCTTACCCTGACTCCCACGGCACTTCATACAAAGGCGATGGGCTCGCAGTCGGAGAGCAGTGTGGAAGAGGCCGCTGAGATGATTGGGTGAGAGAGACATCTGGGGTGACAAGAGGGAAATTTAGCCTGAGCTCTCCACTCTTAATTGTGATGAGCAAAGGAGAGGCTGGCGTGCCCAAGAGGAATCCCATTAAAGTAGTTCAGCTCAGGACTTTTGCCGTGACCCGGATTCGAACCGGGGTTGCTGCGGCCACAACGCAGAGTACTAACCACTATACGATCACAGCTGCTTGGCTCAGCTGCAAACCTTCTTCTTGGCATAGAGTAGTTTGAGCCCTGAACAGGAATCATCTTGCCTTTAGTGTCTCAGATGGTTCCCTCAGTGACCAAGGGCAAAAGTCAGTCGTAGAGCTTTTTTCATTTTCGTCTTTTTTTTTTTTTTCAGATTCCCAGCAGTGCTGTGTTTGTGCGTCCAGGACAAATGTGGTTCTCAGAGAAGGATTGCTGGCAGGTGATACAAGGGACGTTTCCCCATAGCTGTGTCTGACTGATACGGAAGGGTTCGGTGAGCTCCTTTTAGTTGTAGCGGAGAAATCCGAGGACAGAGGAACATGTGATTTACAGGCTAAAATGTGCCACGAGCTAGCTAGGAGTCGAACCTAGAATCTTCTGATTCGTAGTCAGACGCGTTATCCATTGCGCCACTAGCCCCCCCTTCTGTGTGCTTACCCTGACTCCCATGGCACTTCATACAAAGGCGATGGGCTCGCAGTCGGAGAGCAGTGTGGAGGAGGCCGCTGAGATGACTGGGTGAGAGAGACATCTGGGGTGACAAGAGGGAAATTTAGCCTGAGCTCTCCACTCCAAATTGTGATGAGCAAAGGAGAGGCTGGCATGCCCAAGAGGAAGCACAATAAAGTAGTTCAGCTCAGGACTTTTGCCGTGACCCGGATTCGAACCGGGGTTGCTGCGGCCACAACGCAGAGTACTAACCACTATACGATCACGGCTGCTATGCTGAGCTGCAAACCTTCTCCTTGGCATAGAGTAGTTTCAGCCCTGAACAGGAATCATCTTGCCTTTAGTGTCTCAGATGGTTCCCTCAGTGACCAAGGGCCAAAGTCAGTCGTAGAGCTTTTTTCAATTTTTTTCCGGTTTCCCAGCAATGCTGTGTTTGTGCGTCCAGGACAAATGTGGTTCTCAGAGAAGGATGGCTGGCAGGTGATACAAGGGACGTTTCCCCATAGCTGTGTCTGACTGATACGGAAGGGTTCGGTGAGCTCCTTTCAGTTGTAGCGGAGAAATCCGAGGACAGAGGAACGTGATTAACATGCTAAAATGTGCCACGAGCTAGCTAGGAGTCGAACCTAGAATCTTCTGATTCGTAGTCAGACGCGTTATCCATTGCGCCACTAGCCCCGCCTTCTGTGTGCTTACCCTGACTCCCATGGCACTTCATACAAAGGCGATGGGCTCGCAGTCGGAGAGCAGTGTGGAAGAGGCCGCTGAGATGACTGGGTGAGAGAGACATCTGGGGTGACAAGAGGGAAATTTAGCCTGAGCTCTCCACTCCAAATTGTGATGAGCAAAGGAGAGGCTGGCGTGCCCAAGAGGAATCACATTACAGTAGTTCAGCTCAGGACTTTTGCCGTGACCCGGATTCGAACCGGGGTTGCTGCGGCCACAACGCAGAGTACTAACCACTATACGATCACGGCTGCTATGCTGAGCTGCAAACCTTCTTCTTGGCATAGAGTAGTTTGAGCCCTGAACAGGAATCATCTTGCCTTTAGTGTCTCAGATGGTTCCCTCAGTGACCAAGGGCAAAAGTCAGTCGTAGAGCTTTTTTCATTTTCGCCTTTTTTTTTTTTCGGTTTCCCAGCAATGCTGTGTTTGTGCGTCCAGGACAAATGTGGTTCTTAGAGAAGGATGGCTGGCAGGTGATACAAGGGACGTTTCCCCATAGCTGTGTCTGACTGATACGGAAGGGTTCGGTGAGCTCCTTTCAGTTGTAGCGGAGAAATCCGAGGACACAGGAACATGTGATTTACAGGCTAAAATGTGCCACGAGCTAGCTAGGAGTCGAACCTAGAATCTTCTGATCCGTAGTCAGACGCATAATCCATTGCGCCACTAGCCCTGCCTTGTGTGTGCTTACCCTGACTCCCACGGCACTTCATACAAAGGCGATGGGCTCGCAGTCGGAGAGCAGTGTGGAAGAGGCCGCTGAGATGACTGGGTGAGAGAGACATCTGGGGTGACAAGAGGGAAATTTAGCCTGAGCTCTCCACTCCAAATTGTGATGAGCAAAGGAGTGGCTGGCGTGCCCAAGAGGAATCACATTAAAGCAGTTCAGCTCAGGACTTTTGCCGTGACCCGGATTCGAACCGGGGTTGCTGCGGCCACAACGCAGAGTACTAACCACTATACGATCACGGCTGCTTGGCTCAGCTGCAAACCTTCTTCTTGGCATAGAGTAGTTTCAGCCCTGAACAGGAATCATCTTGCCTTTAGTGTCTCAGATGGTTCCCTCAGTGACCAAGGGCAAAAGTCAGTCGTAGAGCTTTTTTCAATTTCCGGTTTCCCAGCAATGCTGTGTTTGTGCGTCCAGGACAAATGTGATTCTCAGAGAAGGATGGCTGGCAGATGATACAAGGGACGTTTCCCTATAGCTGTGTCTGACTGATACGGAAGGGTTCGGTGAGCTCCTTTCAGTTGTAGCGGAGAAATCGGAGGACAGAGGAACATGTGATTTACAGGCTAAAATGTGCCACGAGCTAGCTAGGAGTCGAACCTAGAATCTTCTGATCCGTAGTCAGACGCTTTATCCATTGCGCCACTAGCCCCGCCCTTGTGTGTGCTTACCCTGACTCCCACGGCATTTCATACAAAGGCGATGGGCTCGCAGTCGGAGAGCAGTGTGGAAGAGGCCGCTGAGATGACTGGGTGAGAGAGACATCTGGGGTGACAAGAGGGAAATTTAGCCTGAGCTCTCCACTCCAAATTGTGATGAGCAAAGGAGAGGCTGGCGTGCCCAAGAGGAATCACATTAAAGTAGTTCAGCTCAGGACTTTTGCCGTGACCCCGATTCAAACCGGGGTTGCTGCGGCCACAACGCAGTGTACCATGCACTATAAGATCACGGCTGCTATGCTGAGCTGCAAACCTTCTTCTTGGCATAGAGTAGTTTGAGCCCTGAAGAGGAATCCTTTTGCCTTTAGTGTCTCAGATGGTTCCCTCAGTGACCAAGGGCAAAAGTCAGTCGTAGAGCTTTTTTCAATTTCCGGTTTCCCAGCAATGCTGTGTTTGTGCGTCCAGGACAAATGTGATTCTCAGAGAAGGATGGTTGGCAGGTGATACAAGGGACGTTTCCCCATAGCTGTGTCTGACTGATACGGTAGTGTTCGGTGAGTTCCTTTCAGTTGTCCTTTCATGGACCACCCCAGTATGTTCCCTGTAGCCTGCCAGGATCCACCTGAACCCATTGAGGTACCTAGCAGTGGCTGTCCTCCTTCCAGCAGGCAGTGCAGCCTCCTCTGTCCTCTGTCCAGCAGGCAGCGCAGCCTCCTCTGTCCTCCGTCCAGCAGGCAGCGCAGCCTCCTCTGTCCTCTGTCCAGCAGGCAGCGCAGCCTTCTGTCCTCCTTCCAGCGAGCAGTGCAGCCTCCTCTGTCCTCCTTCCAGCGAGCAGTGCCGCCTCCTCTGTCCTCCTTCCAGCAAGAGTGCCGCCTCCTCTGTCCTCCTTCCAGCAGGCAGTGCAGCCTCCACTGTCCTCTGTCCAGTGAGCAGTTCCGCTTCCTAAGTCCTCCTTCCAGCGAGCAGTGCAGCCTCCTCTGTCCTCCGTCCAGCAGGCAGTGCAGCCCCCTCTGTCCTGTTGCCACAAGTCCGATCGACCTCTCAATCTGTTTCCACAAGTGAAGCCTCACTTTCATTAAGAAAGTATAAAAAAAGTGCAGAGTAACACCTGCAGAAAGTGTGGTCAGTACAGGACTGCTGAAACAGGGCAGCCAGTACAAAGGGACCATTTACTGCCCTTCAACAGAGACACTCTGAAAAGATGACTGGCTTGAGGCTATAAAGAAGAAGTAGTTCCCCAGCTTAGTTTTGACTCTTGTTTTGTTCCTCCTAGCTAAAATCACCAATTTGGGAATGGATCATTGTAAATAGAACTTATCACGTTAGTGTTCAAATAAGATTTAGTGTTTTTAAATACTTTGTTCATGTTTCTGCACTTCTAATAGTATTGCATCGAGTGTGTGGTGTGTGTGTGTGTGTGTGTGTGTGTGTGTTAGGCTATTTTCCTATTTTTGACAATTTCTATATATTCTATATCTATATTCAATATCAGTAACTCTTGTGTTGTGATATATTGTATTTTTCTTGCATTGCATTTATTCTAAAAGGCACAGGAAGGTGCATTTTTGAAAATGTCTAACTGTCTAACAGCCCAAAACAATACAAATATTTTTGCTATCAATACTAATGTTCTTTCTCATTTTTGCAGGTACTTTTCAATTAATATACACAGCCAGATATAACAATATCATGCTTCTATTTCAATCATCCAGAATATTTATGTATCAGAAGTTTTGCTCAGAGTAAAGGCTGATTTATACTTCTGCGTTGAATCAACGGCGTACCCTACGCCGGGGGTCCGCGTAGCTCCCGTACCTACGCCGTGTCCTACGCACGTAGCTGACGTGCACCTCCTTCAAAATTTAACTCCCCGTAGAATCGACGCGGACCGCAAGCTCTGTGATTGGTCCGCTCGGCGGCTTTGTCTTTCCCGCATTTACAACACTTCCGGGATCCCGGACATCGGCCGCACATCGGCCGTGTATTTCATCTCCTCCTCTCTATTCTTCATGTAATCATGCCTGTATGATAAACAGTAACATGCATCAGCTGTAGATTAACATAACACGCTCTGAATCTCTGTGGAAAAGTAAACTGAGATCGTAGCGGGACCGGAAGCAGGCGGCCGGCTATCAGAGAGACCGCACTGCCCTCAAGCGTTTCGGCGGAGAATTGCTGCGCGACACGGACACACCAACGCACAAATATGTGGGGCTCATGTCCGCGTCAGCCCCTGCTGCGTAGGGGAGACGCAGAAGTATAAATCAGCCTTAATGAGACAGAGACACCCGTTGAAGTTTTAATTTTTGCTGTTTGAGTTGTATTGCTATCACAGTGTTTCCTACAGAAGGGCCGCTTTAACAGCCTCTTTCACATTAAATAAAAACTATATTACACTAAAAGCATGCATTCTAATTTTCTGATTTAACATAGACTCTGACTGATCTCAGGGGTGGGCCATTGAACCTGACGTAGTCCCAGGCTCCCAACCGTGCCACATCCTCAAATGAAAGCAGTATGCAGCATGACTGTGTGGCCCTCAGAGCACACAGAGCTGGACTGAACAGGTAAGAGTAATGGTGTGCTGGAGACCTATGAGCAGAGCGTATTCAGTCATGCAGTGTTGTGTTAGTTCGGCCATCAGACAGATCTTTTGCTTCATTGCCTTTCACTGCTATGGTCCCATGGGGAGCATCAGCAGGGCAGTGGCCGGTCAGTGGATCGCTGCTCTCCAGTGAATTTCATTATTTCCCTCACAGATCCACCCTCTGCCTCTGCACCAGCAGATCCTGCTTCTCTCTGCAACAACAGTTGCTCTTTGATCAGTCTCAGCTACACATGACAGTCAACCTGTGCTCAGCTTGTTGTTGTTTTGAAGGTTGAAACGAATCAGTGTGGTAAAGAGGGAGCTGAAGCTTTATCTGTATATGTATGAATCCATCTACATTCAGAAACAGAAGAATATTACAGACACAAGTGACCATATCAAGTGTCCTCAGCGGGGTTTACAGCAGGAGACTGAACAGAGGTGGACTGGAGCATGAGATTGACTCTTGATTTCCCTCTGTGCAAATGAAGTGCAAGTGCAATGACATGAAACTCTGCAAAATAGAACCAGGGCAAGTATTTCTCAAAATGAGCTTCAAAAGAATCAAAAGAAAACAGAAATAAAGAGAGAAAAGAAAATGGAACTATCTTTTGGTTTCTTGCTCACTTGTTGGCATACCTTTCTGTTATAGATTGGTGTAAGTGTTAGGAGCTCAGACACCTACAGGGAGCTTGAAGTAGAGCTGTAACTCCCTCACATCCGTAGGGGGCAGTTGAGGTAGGTTTTGGCATCTGATTAAGATGCCGTCTGGGTGCCAGCCTATGGAGGATATTGCGTGAGACAACTGGAAAGAGCAAGACCTCGAGGTAGATTCAGAGCTCACTAGAAGGATAACATATCCCACCTGGCCTCTGAATGCCTCCTGATTCCCCTGAAGGAGCAGGAAAACCTCACTGAGAGATACTGGGCTAACCTGGTCAGCCTGCTGCTGAATGAAAGAAGAGGATGAATGTTGTGATGACATCTTATTAAACTGCCTCCATGTGGCACAAAAATGCTCCCAGAGAGAGAATGATGTATTTTTGCGGTTCAAGTTTAGTAAAAATAGTTTTAACTTTAAGTTTAAGAAAACCACAACACATGAAAGCAAACCACATTGACTCTGTTGTCTTCTTATTCTTGCAATAAAGACCTGCTGCAAAGTACCAAGTTCATCTGTTTCCTCACTTTCATATTCATGCACCATTACTCAAATATTATCAACACATTCTACCTGTGACACAGATTCCTGTTTTATTACTGGGTGTACTTTTCTCAAAGCTTCTCTGCATGAACCAATGAAATTACAGCGCGGAGTGACAGGAAAGGCTGCGCAAAAAGTAAATTACATCTGACAAGCCATCCAACTAACGGCCTAACACCGCAGGCTGCCACACTCAAATGTGTTTCCAGTTCATTTTGGTTCCCTCTCATATTCATGAATTAAATCTGTTTTATGACTCCCTTGGATTTCTGAATGATTTTTTGAAAATTAATTTATAACAGTGAGAGTCTTTGGGAGCTGGAGAATGAAGAGTGACAGAGAAGTTGAAAAGATAGGGGAGAAGAAGGAGAGAAATATAGTGCTCTGTTAGGAGGATTATTTGTTTCTGAATCCATTTTTTGAGTTTTAAACCAAACAAAATTGTAGGTACCAACATATCTGGTGATTGTTTTTTTTTATCAGTAAAGTACATTTAAAGGGAGACAAAAATAAGGAGGGGCCTTAGCAGATTTGTCCATGCATGGATGACACGTTAGAACTCCTAAAGCAAGCCCCCTTGCAACATACTGTCCTAAAACAACAAAACAAGGACGTGACGACCCTGCAGTCACATTACAGCAGAGCAGAGAGGGTGAGCGTGTGTCTGCTCTAATTCATTTCTAAATGATGACAAACATCTTGGAGCAGACCAAAAGCAGCATAGCAGAGCTGGGACAATGATCAGCAGTAGTGACCAGGCACATTGCCCCAGTATTTTCTTCAGGGCTTTTCAAGACTAAATGCAGCAGAACACAACTTGGTAATATTCTAAAATCCTTTAAACATGCTGCCATCGCTTGGCTTCTTTGCTTCAGGCTCCAGCTGAAAAAGTGAAATGCTGTCTGAACGGGAAACCTTGATTTAAAGTCCTGAGGCAAACTGTATCCTTGCCTGAAAACAACAGTTCTAAGCAAAGTCTCCTGGGCTGCTTTGCACAGCTGGTGGCTCCATTCGTAGCACTAATTTATACTCGTACGCAGCAAGCATTCAAAAAAGGTGGCCTGCAGGTCAACTTCAAACAAATTCAACATCTTTATTCCATAATAATGCAGGAACATTTTAAAATGTTCTCAGGGAGGATACTCAGGGGCGAACATGACAGACGGCTTCCTCTGTGACACTCTGTGTGTTTTACTTAACTTTCCACTGTTTGCGGCCGATGTTATTGTAAGAAAGGTTCAGCAGGTTCAGAATGAGGCAAAAAATTAAAAATGCAGTCCCTGTGAATTCATTTACAGTTTTAAAAAAAATGCAGCAGCAGGTGTGGTGCAGGCCTGGAGACAATATAACAATATAAACATACTTGTAAAAAAAAAAAGGAAAAATTAAAAAATCTAAAACGCAAAACATACACAGGAAGAGACTGAGCTCTACTCAATGACACTGGTCCCTGCAGCTCTGTGTGCTCTCTGTTCACTTCCTGTCTCTCCCCATCTCTGACCTCCAATAACCCCAAGAATGTCCAGGGCTGCAAAATGGGCCCATATGTTCAATGAGGTTACAAAGCATTAGGGGTGATCCCAACTAAGGATTTGCTTAGTCGAATCTGATTCGTCAGTTCTTGCTGTAGTCGACGAATCATCAAATGTTTGTTTTTTTCTTCACCGACCCAAAGTCTGCATTATGGTGACCGTATGACGATAATACACGTAACCATTTACAATTAAGAGGATCATAGCTTAAAGTGAAAGAGTAGATAGGTATGAAACTTTAATTTTTTCTAATTTATTTCACACAAAAACAAAGAGGTGATGAACGAGAAAAAATTCATGAGGCCACTGTCCGTTAAACGTGACATTATAAAATAAACATGCATCAATAGACATAATGAGGTCAGAGCACTGCACATGATTTATCTGAACAATGTTTCAGTGTCTGCAAATCAAATAATAACGAATGAAATTACAGTCGTAACACCTGCACGCACATCATAATGTTTAAAATCTATTCATCCATTAAAATAAACAAAAACGTATCATTATATTCGTAAGGAAAAAACGTCCTGAATATGTTAATCATGGCTTAAATGTAAAAAAGGTAGGACATCGGGAGGTATTTAAATATTGTTCACTCTGCAGAGACCAGCGCTGTAGTTTGTCTAACTTGAGACTAAACATTTCTATAACGTTCAAAATCAAACCTTAACCAGCTAAAGGGTTTTTAAATCCCTTAGCGGTACCTTTTAAAAGAGTCTGTCACAGTACTCACTAAGGTCAAATCCCGTATTGGTTTTCTTTATCGCAACAAATCCTCCTTCACACACTCTGCTAAACAGCTTCTGGTTAAGATGACAGTCCTCCCAATTCTTGATTACGGTGGCATAACCTACAGGTCTGCTTCCAACACTCTCCTTCACAAACTGCATGTCATTTACCACGCTGCTACCCGTTTTGTCACTAGAGCCCCATTCACCACTCACCACTGTCACCTGTACTCTCAGCTGACAAACACACAGGTTTCTATTCATTTACAAATCCCTCACTGGTAAAACCCCATTATATCTACAGTCACTAATCAAACTTCACAGCACAAACCGTAGCCTGCGCTCAAGTAACTTTATCAAAGTCATCCCACCCAAAGCCCGGACTTCCTTTGGTTGCACCTCCTTCCAGTTTTCCGCTGCAAATGACTGGAATCACCTGCAACAATCCCTAAAGCTGACCTCTCTCATTCCACTCGCCACTTTCAAAAACTTAACACACCCCATAACTCAACATCACTGCACTTGCTTTTAAATTGCTTTTAAGTTGTTCACTGCTGTCATATTTTTGTATTGTATTGTTCTGTCTCTAGGTTTCTATGTATGTCCTCTGTGTTTTTATTTTGTCTTTTATTTATGTCATGCCAGCTGTGTTGCCTTCTCGCCCAGGTCGTTATTGCAAATGAGAATTGGTTTTCAATTAACTCACCTGGTTAAATAAAGGTTAAAAAAAAAAAAAAATTAGCATTATTGAAAAGGGTCTGTGGGAATCAGTTTTTCTCTCTCTATCTGTACTATTACAAAAGCTTATTAAAAACAAAGCTATAGCTAAGCTACATAAGCTACAGCCTATGGTCTGTTTTGGATGCTGGGCAGGTTGAAGCATTGAGTCTGTTTTAATGTCAGAGATTACTCAAATAATACCTTAAAATCTGATATTTTGATGCTGACTTATTTTGGGCGGCCCCACAAGGGGCAATTTGTTTAAGTAGCTTTAACCTCTAAATAAACGTAATTAATAAACTTGATCCGATAAACTTGAACACAATAAAGTATCAAATCTAGCGTTGTGGATACAGAACATCATTATAGATCCATTATTCTGCATGATTCAGTGCTGCTCTTTTCTGTTGTGCATTTATTTTTAAAGACTGTTGTAACTTTGATTATGATGTTATTATAAATGGTATATTACAAGACATATATGGGGCCCAATGTGATATGTTTCATGGGGCCCAAAATCCCTTGCGGCGCCCCTGGTTACGGTGAGTGATACGCCTCCTGCACTAAAGCGTTAATGAATGGAGACAGATGACAGGAGGAGAGACTATGGCCTCAAAGATCTTAAGCCTTTAAGTGTTGATATTGTAACATTTTGGCAAATTTGTCTTCTTTTTATGCACCTTACAACCTTTGAACATGGCTGAATCACTTTATAACCCCAGCACGGTCTCAGCAGATGTGTGTCTAACATGAGTCTGGTCCTGCTGGAGGTTTCTGCCTGTTAAAGGAAGTTTGTCCTTGCCACTGTAACATGCTAAATGCTGCAAATGCTGGATACGTCCAGTTTGCAACATGTGTGCTTTACGATGTTTGTCGTGTTTACCTGCATGTCATGATGACATATTGGTTTACACAGTTAAAACAGCCCACAATCCGTCTTCTTTGTCAGTGTTTCTGATTAGTGAGCATGTTTTGTGAGATGATGTCGTGAAGTCGTCTCAGAGCTCTCAGACACGACAAACATGTATCTTGAATAATATCCTATGTGCTCTTGTCTTTATGTTCTCACTTGAGCTCACAAGAGTGTATTAGTGGGTGTTGGTGTGAGAAGATGGAGTGAGTGTGATGTGTTGATTTACTGTGAGTAACTAGCTGTGACAGTTCAGAAAGTGGAGGGCAGCAAAAGAACACGGGTAAAACACACATGTCTCATGTGAGGTAAATGTAGCTCTAGCGAAAGTTCAGACAGGAAAACTATAAAGCAATCACAGCAGTTGTTTAACTCTCCTCTCCCTCGTTCAATAGCTCACCCGCTTCCAGCTGCACGCTCCGGAGCTGTCATTGATTAATCAGCAGCTGCGTCATCCAATAGCTCAGTGGCACGCCCTTATCGTCAGCCTATCAACTTTCTGCTGTCTTTTTAAATGCGTCTCTCTCTCCAGCTAGTTCCTCTTGCATTGATGGTGCGCACCCCTCCACCTCCCCATCTCCACCTGGTCTCTGCAAGTCTTCAATTCCTAGGATCATCAACCACCACCACCAGTGTCTGGACTCTAGGGAGATTTCTTCAGCTGCCAAATTCATGCATCCTACGCTCACAACATTATCCCCATAGAGTCCTTACGCCAAAGATTTCTGTCAAGTTTCATCATTCATTCAGTTGTAATAAATAATCTTTAATATTCAAATTGTGTCTCTCCTGATTGAAATGACTCTGATGTGGATGTTGTGTTCAGTGTCAGCACTGCTTCAGGCAACTACATAAAATAACCATAAACTCAATGTTAAACTGCCTGACTTGTATTAGTCTCATAAGTGATGAAAGCAGCTGGTACATACTAATACTTTCTATTTAACTTTGGTATAGTTTGACTCTTCCTTTCTCCTTACACATCACATCAATACTTATCTTTTCAGCCTCCTCTGTATCAGGTTCTCTGGGTAATTCTTAAAAGGCCCTTAATAGACTGCATTACCCAGGGGTCTGGACATGTCTGCCTGCTCTTCTCTTATGTCCATACTCGCGGTTAAAACCAGCTGAGGTTGAAGTGTTTGGCCTCATTTTTAACAGTACTGTTTTTCCCCCCTGCTCTGTATCTGTCAGGGTGTGGCTCTGTATCACACGCCTACTGCCATTAAACTTGCACACCTGAGACCTGTTCACTAATCCAGGTCCTGTAGTATATTTACTCATGCTCCACAACCAGTCTTCGCCAGAGTGTTCAGTTCTTCATGTGGTTCTGGTCTACTTCTTCTAAACTTGGCTTGGCGTTTCATTAAAAACATAGTGTGAGACCAACTCCCTCTTTTTCTCAGGATCACTCTTCCTGGATTGTCAGCTGTTTATGCCTCAACCTGCTCTGCTTCCAGATCCCTCTGTTCCACCAGAGCCTCAAACTCAGAGTGCACAGTTCAATCAGCTTTATTTGCCTGTTTTTGGGTCAGGGAATTGCAAATCCTGACACCGTCATGCACAACAACAATTTCTCTCTTCCTCTTCTTCTTATTTTTCTTTCTCTTCCAACTGGCAAATCTCCAGCTAGTTAAAATGCAAAAAAAAATCATACATAGTATCTGGTTAAAAACAAAATAACAGTCTTCTTTTTTAAATACATTGTTTTTTAAATCAAATTTGCTGTTTATTTTGCCAGGGACAGAAAATGTGACTTTATCCTCCACATCTGAGGTGAATTGTTATATACATGCAAAATATATCCCTCTAAAATTATCTTTACAGTGTTCATCCAGCCTTACCTATTGCTAGGGGTGTCCCAATCCGATATTGATATCGGATATTGGTCCGATATCAGCAAAAAAAACAGTATCGATGTACCCCACTCCGATATAGGCAGTCCATTCCAGACTCCGCTCCAGCACTTCTATCCAGCAGCGCCCAATTCCAGCATGCAGAGCCCACGTGATCCCAACAACAGCGTGTGCTGTGAATAGGATTGATGTTGCCTGTGTGGCAGTATTTTTGGTTTAAGTCTGAAAAACAGATTGCAGATGAGTGCAAAACTTGTCATGCACAAGTTTCCTGTGTTGGCACAGAACCAGGGAAGTTTAATACGACCAACCTCAATGCACATTTGAAGCAGCATCACAGCATGAGAATTTTCGCAAGCTACCTCTGTGAGGCCTCTATGGAGCATAAGACCAATCCTTTACATTACTGGAGAGCAGGCTGAGTTATTATCTGAGGGGCTCAGTATTTGCTTGGTCTCTACCTGCAGCAGGTGTGCTTAATGAACCAGCTCTCCCCGCCTCCATGCCTATGCTCCATGCATGTCTCATCTTCATTGATGAATTTTACCCCCGGGTGTGTGTTAGTGACAGAGACACAACCGGGGGACGTCTGGTTAATATTTGCTGTTTGCCGTTTCAAAGCTTGATTTAATCCAGTTTGGTGAAACATCAGACACATTTAGTAAGTTTGGATCAACTCCTTGTTATCAAAGATGCAGATGCATTTCAGAGTGCCGTGAACTGACTGTCCAGCGCCTCTGTCACTGCAAAGTGCATTCAGGGACCGTCGCAAATTTGCAATACAGCCTTTATATGGTGTCCATGGCATTTTTATTTGAATCAAGAGAATTCAAATATCTTCATAGTGGTCACATCAAGACTGTTTTCTTTTGACTTTTTAGCAGGGAGAGGCTAAATCATTTAACTTCAGATATTACACAAGTGTTTGATTTATTGTTCTCTGTTTGAATAATATCACTTGATGAAGCCTTTTCTAATATTCCATATTACAAATTAAGTAATAACGTATGTATGATTTGTGTCAGATCGATCGGTATCGGACAAAACTCAAGGCTGCAATATTGGTATCGTATCGGAAGTGAAAAAGTTGTATCGGGACACCCCTACCAATCGCCACCAAATGCAGGCAGATTTTCCATTTAAGAGGTCTTTTCATCATATATCAGTAAATATTTGTACAGAAATATACAAGTTATTAATTAAAATAACTACTGAGAATTTTTATCTAATTTTTGGTGCAGGTGCAGCTGCAACGCTCTCCTGAAGCAATGAGGTCGAGCTGACACACACAAACATGCACACTAATGCACACACAGGAATGCCACGTACCACTGTTTGCCACTCTCGATGTCAAGCTAGTCTGCTAAAATCCGGTATTTGGGATGTAGACTTTCTGAAAGAGCCTCTAGCTGAAGGCTCATTTTAGTTTCGTTTTCCGCAAGAGCCTGAATATGTATTTTTTCCTGCGAGATGACGGGATCTACACTGAAATTAAGGTCCTGTACAGCATCTCCTGCTCTTCACTGACACATCGATGATCACAGGTCACCACTGTCAGAGCTCACAGCACCAAAGTGATCACAGGTCAAGAAATAATTTAAATTCATTGTGTTTTGAAGTGATTAGTTGAGAAAGTCTCTATGCTGAAACCAATTTTTCAGCAGCCTACATGATGGACTACATGTTCTTAAAGTGGTAAGCTCATATTTTTGGTCAGTATGGAGACCTTGGATTTGCATTACCCTTTGGTATGTGCTGAACAGTTTTGTCACGAAACGGAAAGTGCCGTTCTGAAATGGTTCCGTTTGAATACATGTACTTTTAGTTTGTGTAAGATACATTTTCTTAACGTACTAGAACAGTAAGTTATTTATTTATTTTCAACAAACTCTCAGAGGCAAAACTAGACAAAACATGATAAGCATAGATATCTGGAAGTGAGATCAATGGAAAAACCTACAGGATTGTTTGCTTAGATTTCTCATTAACTGTGATAATCAATAACATGTTGCTTGCACCTCACAAAGTTTAGCTCCACATAGTGCCAAGTTGTGAGTTGGTACACAGGTACAGCACACGCTCAGCTCAGCACAGCACAGAGGAGAAGTCTCTCCCTGCCTTTTTGATTGCTGTTCTAATTGTCTTTAATAGCTATTATCGTCACTGTTCCAATCTGATAGTCATCACAGTTACAGCTTAAAAGACCTAATTACAGTCGGCATTTACCTTTAGAGGTGACTTGCATGTCAACGCCAAACTACTGTTGTGTTATGTGACGGGGATGTGAGATGTGGATCTGAATCCCATTTCATTGTTAGACTGAGGGAACATTTAGAGGTTTGAGGGAGTAAAATCACACATAGAGCTCTAAATTATACCCTTTCAAATTGTTCATCAATGTAATACCTCTTTAACATTAGATTGAGTATCGCTCCAGTTTTGCATAAGTATGTTTTTGACAATGTCCACAATCCCAACTCACCAAAATAAGAGTATAAGAGTGTGGTCGATGGTCCAGCACATCCAGGTATGGCAACCCTGTGACAAAGCTGGTGTAGGTTTAATAGTAATTTTATACTTGTATTATTCTGAATACGTTAAAATAAATGGACAACAGCTCATGAGACAAATGACATCATAAAGTTTGCAGATTATACCATCGTGGTAGGCAGGATTACGGCCAACAGAGAATCCGCCTACAGTACAGAGGTTGAGAAGCTGGAGAGCTGGAGCCGTGACAACAAACTGATCCTCAATCCAACCAAGACAAAATAAATGATCATTGACTTCAGGAGACTGAAGTCCCCCTTCCACCACCCCATCACCATCAACAGCGAGAGTATGGAGACCGTCCAGAGCTTCAAATACCTCGGGGTCAACATCAGCCAGGACTTGACTAAGACTGTCAACACCACAAAGACAGCGGCGGCTTTATTTCCTGAGGTGCTTGAAGAAGGCGCAGCTCCCACAACAGCTGATGGTAAACTTCTACAGGGCAGCAATCGAGTCAGTACTAACATATTGGATCACAGTATGGTACTCTGGCTGCACTGTAGTGAACAGGAAGGCTCTCCAGCACATTATCAAAACGTCTGAGAGGATCGTCGGCACCCAGCTCCCTGGACTAGAAGATATATATACAGTAGATCCCGCTGCAACAGAAGAGCCTCAGCCATCATTAGAGACTCCACACACCCTTGACACTCTTTTTTTGACACTCCTTGTTTGCCCCCCTGCCATCCGGGAAGCGCTACAGGTCACTGTACGCAAGCACAACCAGACTCAAAAACAGTTTCTACCACACAGCTGTGGCACAACTCAACCCCCAACAAATACTTTCCTGCCCCCCACACCGATGACAAGGATTGAAATACTCATCACTGATTTTCATTCTGATTCATAATCTCACATGACTTTTCGGACAGCCCTCCAATTTGTGCAGGTCCTTCTTTTTTGTTTTCATTTTGCCCCTCTGCTGCTTCTGTCTGTGTCTCCCTGTAGGTTGCTGGTGGGCAAGGTTTCCCTGACCTGTAAGCACCTGGCCAGTCTCCCAGTTGTATGTAAAGATCAGGCAGTCTACACATTCTCTCTCACTCTCTGTCTCTCTCTGTGTCTCTCTCTCTCTCTCTCTCTCTCTCTCTCTCTCTCTCTCTCTCTCTGTCTCTCTCTCTCTTATCACCAGAAATTGTGTTCCTTAAATGTTTCCCTCAGCGTATCTCCACTATAGAATCCCTTTTCCCTTTTTTCTGCCTGTACTTGACAACAAGTTAGTTAAATAGTTTCTGTTAATGCAAACATAACACTACTTGTTGCTGCTTCACAAATTCAACTTCCCACAAGCCATCTGTTCTACGGCTGTTCATGTAAAATAGCAGCTGAATGAGCATTCAGTACTTTTCACACATTCATGCAGTCCTGAACTTCTACAGATATTACATGGAGGTGTGTGTGCTGTCTAAACTGAATGACCCGGTTGACCAGAGCTTTAAATAGACTTACCTGTCGGCTCCTCACTGCAGGCTCTCTGGAGAAACTGAGCAGATGTGTGAACAGATGTGTGCGAGTGAGCAGATATGTTGGTGACAATGAAAATGCTCAGCGAGAAGTTACTTGTCTTTTTCTCTGATTTTCTGTATTTTGCTTTTTATAACTGAAAATATTGCAAATTGTGTCCTTTTACATGTTGTGTTGATATTAACACAAAAAGCCCCCACATTCAGAAACAGTCTCATTGTCATCTTGCACACACTACCTAATTTGCACCTCTTCTTTGACCAAGAATTATGTTTCCAGCAGGTCTGTCTGACGGGGGCATTTCCATTATATGTGCCAAATCTGTTAGATGTGTCAAAAGACCAACCACTATTTTCCCCTGTCCTGAAGATATCAACATTTCTCGTGAGGCAAGGGGCATGCGGCTCAAAACTTGAGTGTTGGTCTGGACTGAATACTTTTCACAGGCATTTATTGTTGCTTGAAGACTATGTTTTTGTGATCTATGACTTTTCTCTTAGCACCAAAGCAAAAAAATTGCCAAGTACACATGTTGATTTTAGTCATGTTAATTCCACACTAGGCCTCCAAACCAGACTCACACATCACCCAGATTACTTTTCCCAGTTTCATTTGGACCCGCCCACTGAGTGCTGCAAAGGTCCTGTTGGATCTGGAAAAGAGGCAGTAAGCCTGCTAGACATAATTTGGTTGGTTGACATATAATTTACACTTTTTGCCCTGACTTCATATTGTGTCCAAAAAACATGACAATTCAGAGTCTTTTTCAGCGCGGTGTGACAGGTGAAGACACCAAAGCAGCAGCCCAGTGTACAGCTGACTTATAGCACTGGGATTGCTTTGTGTATGGGTCAGTTGAATGCTTCAAGCAGCCCTAGTAGTAAGCGACATTCCTTGAAAACATCTTGCACAGTCTGTATATACAAACCATACAGCTTGATCCCGATTCAGTGTTTCAACATTCATTGATGGACTGCTGTGAAATCTGGCATTTATGATCATCTGGAATAAAATGTGTTAACTTTGGTGAACTCATGAGCTTTTATTTTTGCCATTATCAGGTCCAAATATCTGTTCTACTTAAGTATTTTGACCAAATGACGACGGAGCAAATTAATCTCCCTCATTAGCTTTAGCTTCAATTATCACTAACATATCACCATTGACATTCCAGCCAAACATCAACATTTAGAGCATTGTTTAAATATTCTCCCTTAACTCTGCCCTCTAAGGTCATGAGGACACTCAGGCCATTATAAGTTGGACATTTTTTTGTAATAAAAGTTAGAATGAAATTCCACACAATAAGCTTGTCTGTCTTGAATTTTAATATCATTCACGGACCTGCGTATCAATCCAAAGTATACCCTGGAGCTGAGCTACATCTGTTCTGCATTCAAAAAAACGAATGGCCCTACCTAAGGTGAATTTTAAAAATCCGGTGAGGTATTTCAGTTTTTGTGTTTTCCAGTGGTTTGTTTTTCAAGAGTCAGGCAGATAAAGAGCCTGCTGGGCCTGCAAACAAACATTCAGCGTTATCAATAAGGAGTTTAAATTAAACACATTTGTTTAGCTACGTTGTCGCCGTTTTAAAAGCAAGTGTTCTGTATTCAGTTTTGCTTTACATGTAAGATTGAATTTAGATTGAGGTCGTATCATATTTAACCTGTAAACTGTGAATCACTTCACAACCATACCATCCCTCATGTCTGCCTGCACCACATCTATCATATCATTATCAGACAACACATTATGGGCCATTATCTCAGTCTTATCTCTCCACAGCTACACTCAGAGACATGTATAGTAGATTTAGATCTTTAGAAGTAGGAAAGCTTGTACCTGAGGTCAGTACCTGATTTAAGTGCTGAAGTCTACCATTTCAATTTTGAACTGTGAGCTGAATGTACTTACGTCCTCTCAGCCACGCTCATACAGCTGAATGTGCTTCCTCTCTGTTTACTACAAAACCGTACAATTACCTCAGCAATTTATTCCCCCAGAATGAACTGTGCTGAGACTGAAAACTGATGTTTACTCTAGCTAGCAGTGACAAGTAGGGTGCATTACTGCCTTGCTACACGGATAACTCACTCAGAAAATCTAAACTCAGAAGCCTGGGTATAATGGAAAAACAAAAACGACTTCTTAGTCCTTGCCTCTGAATGAAAATAGCCTGTTGCTCAACCATCTTAAAAGCACTCAGTGGCTTTGGAGGAACTTTCCTGCTTTTGTCAAAGGATCACACTGTCTCTGCTGAGGCTATTCATCTGAGCAACAAACATGTGTTTACCTTTTAAATGAAACGTAAAGTCTTAAAGGAGCACTTTGTCAAATATGTAATGAATGAAATCCCCAAATATTTTTAACATATCATCCGATAGTTAAGAAACATGCAAAATTGAAATACTGGATTCTCTGACAACAATGCAGAGGCCAGCAAGCCCACCTTCAAAGTTTCTCTTCCGGTCCCTAATAATCTGTTTGTTTTGACCTGAGAAGGGAGGCGGTTTTAAGGCACCCCAACACGGCTGTTTTTGACGCCCCTTGGGTTGCCAGATATGAGTCCAGTCATTACAGCAAACCAACAGGTGTAACAGCGATGGAAGTGGGCAAGCAAACTGGTTCAGATATAGAGCCAGTAACTGATTCTATCCAACCTACAAAGTCTTGGCCATTTTTCTAAAAAGCTTCACAACCAGAATATTGGAGATGCTTTTGAATGGCTTATTTTAGGGCTAATTTTCTCCTGAAGCAGACAGCTGGCAGGCAGTTAAGCAAAAGTCTATCTAATTTCTAATTTGACATGGCTATTAGTCTGGATGGGTATCCTGTCAAGGCAGTCAGTAATATTATTTAACACATACAGTCAGTAAAGCGACAGTGTGCTTGTCATTCCAAAATGAGCTAATTGCTATTGCTAGCCAGAGTGACTCTGGTGGTGCCAAGCAGTAAAGTTACACATCAGTCTTTCTTTAGGAGTGATATGAAGTCACACATTTTGATTTACATGTTATCTGTTAAAATGAGCAAGTGTTAACTGTGTAGGGCTGGCAGTCACTCCACAGTGTAAATTTTCATAGCATTGGGTGTGTTCTTTGCAATATTATAACAGGCTTAGTATTAGCTACCACAGGCATAGCGGTCATCAGGCTGGTATTAGACCAAGCAAGTAATGCCAGCTGACCATAGTCTATGATCTATAACACTATGCAAGCATGCACAGGACAGTATCGCCAGTTATACAAAATGTACAGCTGTCCAACAGTGGTGCCGAAACTAACACAAACTGAAATACCTCACAGTTGCCATTGACATTGTCTTTTGATAAAGTACATCACAAAACTAAAGTGTCACAGCATTGACACCCTGGGAACATTTAACATATTCTACTACACTTTTTTGGATATTTCGATGTTTTCACGGCTGAAGTTAATGGTGCAAAGATTCACCTCATTCTCAAACACATAAATCGATGAACATATAGCTTGTGAAGCTATAATGTAAGAAAGCTAGCTTCAGGCTTGTATGACTTTTATCACAGTGGGGTGGAGTGCGAAATAATGTCACAGGTTGCTCTGGCTCTGATCCCCAAGCTTCATTCCTGACAGTTATTGTCTTTCTTTGATGCCAATGAATGTTGTGACAATATGAAACCATAAAAGCCGACGTCAGTGGAAAAAGTTGCTGCCACATGAATATGATGAATTGAGGCTAATCTATCATTGGGTGGCAAATGCACAATATTCTGCCAGATTGTTTTTATTAGCTATAGCCCATGAATATATGAACAAAGCTTTAAAGGAGAACAGGGAGATTGCATTTATTGAATTGTTCAGTTCAATATCGAAGTCCTTTCCAGAGCATCATACCTACCTGATAACTGGATATGATGTCACCTCTCAGATCTGCTGCTGGAACATTGCATGTGGCCAGAAGAAGCATTTGCTCGAGTGACAGCTGTGATAAAATGCTGCTACTGAATGGACCAAATATACCACAGTTGGTGATATATGTTATATAGCTTGTATTTTTTTTCTCTCTTTAGTTTAGTTTCAGTTTTGTTCAGAGGGACAGAGGCGGGACAGGGTGAAGAGAAAAAGACGTGACAAGAGAGATAGGCAAACAGATGGAGTCTATGGAAGAAACACAACATTATTTCAATGCAACATAAACTATATTGAGATATACACTATCGTCTTACCCTATATCTGGTTTGTAAATTGCATCAATATATCTTAAAAACTCAAAATATTACCCAGTCCTACACAAACCTGAATTTTGAGACAGGCTGTAACTATGTTATGTTAAAATGTCCAGCTTTACATTTTAAATGGAGAGTTAATGGGGATTTCTTGGCTGACTCCCAAATGCTGACTATTACAGCCTATATTTTTGTTGTGGAGCATGTTGGCTGTTTCAGCAGGGTGCTTTTGATTGCTGATTGCTTTAACCTAGCCCCTTTAGTAACAATAATAACAGGATAATAGAAATATTCAATCAGGTCATAGATGGTCCAGTTATTTGAAGGTCAAGCACATGCATCAGCATTCATTTAAGTTGGTTTCGTAACATGCAACAGCTTTAAACTTGTGCATGTCTTTACTGTGTGAATTCTTAAAGCCTCTGGGAACATAACTTTAAATATATAAAATTCATATAGAATGTAAAAATGTAAAGCATTAAAGAAAATCTTTGTGAAAACAAACATCCATAACTAGGAAGAAACATTGTTCGAAAACAGCTTATTTTCCTATTCAGAGCATTTCTCAGGACTGTGTGGGCGTGGTTTGGGGAAAGTTAGTGAACCAGTCCTGGGGAAATGAGCGGAAACTTAACAGTGGCCTGCTATTTCCCCCAATGCAGTTAGGAAGATAGAAGAATGATAACAAGTTCTCATCTTCACCAGTGGATGTGCAGACAGAATCAGCACACACGAGCACAGTGGCACCGCCCAAAGAAAAGGGGGATAGCTACCCAAACAGATTAAAGGCAGTACGTGATTAGAAAACAAGCTAACAGCAAACTAACGCTGAGAGGACCTCGCTCAGACGTTAGGAAATGGAGTGAGGAGGAGCGGAGTAGTTTCGTTGAACATGTGTGCGTGTGACTCAGTGTTTTATTTATGATTGGTTACATTATTTATTACTTAATAAATATCCAAGTAAGCCCTCGCCACTTTAACCTAGTGTCAGAACGTTATCACTTGACCGATGATGTTTAAAAAATGTATTAAAGTTCAGTTCTAATATTTATATATATATATATATATATATATATATATGTATATGTATATGTATATATATATATATATATATATATATATATATATATATATATACATATACATATATATATATATATATATATATATATATATATATACATATACATATACATATATATATATATATATATATATAAATATATATCTCCAGGAAATCACATTGTAGGATTTTTAAAGAATTTATTTGTAAATTATGGTGGAAAATAAGTATTTGGTCAATAATAAAAGTTCAACTCAATACTTTGTAATATAACCTTTGTTGGCAATGACAGAGGTCAAACGTTTCCTGTAAGTCTTCACCAGGTTTGCACACACTGTAGCTGGTATTTTGGCCCATTCCTCCATGCAGATCTCCTCTAGAGCAGTGATGTTTTGGGGCTGTCGCTGGGCAACACGGATTTTCAACTCCCTCCACATATTTTCTATGGGGTTGAGGTCTGGAGACTGGCTAGGCCACTCCAGGACCTTGAAATGCTTTTTACGGAGCCACTCCTTCGTTGCCCGAGTGGTGTGTTTGGGATCATTGTCATGCTGGAAGACCCAGCCACGTTCCATCTTCAATGCTCTCACTGATGGAAGGAGGTTTTGGCTTAAAATCTCACGATACATGGCCCCGTTCATTCTTCCCTTAACACAGATCAGTCATCCTGCCCCCTTTGCAGAAAAACAGCCCTAGAGTATGAGGCTTCCACCCCCATGCTTCACAGTAGGTATGGTGTTCTTGGGATGCAACTCAGCATTCTTCTTCCTCCAAACACGACAAGTTGAGTTTTTACCAAAAAGTTATATTTTGGTTTCATCTGACCACATGATTTTCTCCCAATCCTCTTCTGGAACATCCATATGCTCTCTGGCAAACTTCAGACAGGCCTGGACATGTACTGGCTTAAGCAGGGGGACACGCCTGGCGCTGCAGGATTTGAGTCCCTCTCGGCGTAGTGTGTTATTGATGGTAGCCTTTGTTACTTTGGTACCAGCTCTCTGCAGGTCATTCATCAGGTCCCTCCGTGTAGTTCTGGGATTTTTTGCACACCATTCTCATGATCATTTGACCCCACGGGATGAGATCTTGCGTGGGGCCCCAGATCGAGCGAGATTATCAATGGTCTTGTATGTCTTCCATTTTCTTACAATTGCTCCCACAGTTGATTTATTCACACCAACCTGCTTGCCTATTGTAGATTCACTCTTCCCAGCCTGGTGCAGGTCCACAACTTTCTTCCTGGTGTCCTTTGACAGCTCTTTGGTCTTGGCCATGGTTGAGTTTGGAGTCTGACTGTTTGAGGCTGTGGACAGGTGTCTTTTATACAGATAACAAGTTCAAACAGGTGCCATTAATACAGGTAACGAGTGGAGGACAGAAGAGCTTCTTAAATAAGTTACAGGTCTGTGAGAGCCAGGAATCTTGCTTTTTTGTGGGTGACCAAATACTTATTTTCCACCATAATTTACAAATAAATTATTTAAAAATCCTACAATGTGATTTCCTGGATTTTTTTTCTCATTTTGTCTCTCATAGTTGAAGTGTAGCTCTGATGAAAATTACAGATCTCTCTCATCTTTCTAATTGGGAGAACTTGCAAAATCAGTGGCTGACTAAATACTTTTTTGCCCCACTGTATGTGTGTGTGTGTGTGTGTGTGTGTGTGTGTGTGTGTGTGTGTGTGTGTGTGTGTACACACATATATATAGTAGTATGTGCATGTGACTATAAATATCATAGTTAGAAAGATTCTGTTGATTTGGGTTACCAGAGGCTTTAACATGGTCAATGCATGCTAGAGTGAGAGGAGAGATGCAAAGTGAACATTTTTTGTGAGGGGCACAATACATAAGTAACCCATGAGATTTTTTAGCAATCAAGTAGTGTGGTGCTTACAGACTAAAGAGCTTGAACATTTAAAACAAGTTGCAAAGATAAAAATTCATGATCATTACTACAAGACTAAAGTCAAGCATAAATGGGATTGGTGCACTTGTGCTTTAAGTAGAATTAACAGATAAATAACCATTCCTAGATCAGCCTGTATCAAATGGGTGATCCCCCAACACTAACAAGAGTGGTTTAAATGAAGTGATTGCAATTTAGCCTTTTTTTTCTGCTTTTGTAGAATCACGTATTTCTCACCTATTGCATTTTCCAAAAGGGCTCCAGTGTGGTATTACATTTGTCTTTAAAAAAAAACGTTGCTTTCTTTGGCTTATCCCACTGAGCTTTATCTCATTAAATGAGATTATTTCTGCTTCCAGAATAACATTGCCTCCCAGAAATGTTTGTACAGCTCAAACTCCAATCTGCATTTACACCACTGAGCTCAAGGCCATGCACAGACAAAGGCTAAGAGTTTCAATGGTACAAGTGTTGTGAAGCCACCCAGCTAGAAGATAATCTTTGTTCAGTTCACTAAACCATTTCAAGGCAACAGACATGAAGAGACAGGAATATTGCTAATGCTCAGAAGCAAGTATGGGTGGTGATCAGTAGTTTTCAGCCGAAACCAGCGTGTAAGCAGTGAACTGGTAGCTGGAAAAGCCGAGAGGCCCTGCTTATAGGTTTCCCAGCCATATATTCATAGCCAAGTCAGTGGGCACGGAGAGACCTGAAAGGAGAAAGACGCTGTTTGGCAGCTGCAGCAGTAATGTGACATCAGGAACTGGAGTGAGGAATTACCAAAGCACTGACATCAAAGTGAGGTTTTCTTTAATCTGTCAGCCTGGGACACCAATGAAAAAATATAGCCTTACCCAAGAACCAAGGCTCATGAGAAAGAACTGCTCCTTCTCCGGGTGCATTACATATTGTTATTTCTTAAATTTTTTTTAAAGCTGTATACAACTATGTGATAGCTTATAATATTGTGAGGGTGTGGACATGAGCTCAACTGCGAAAGATGAGGATGATGATATGGATTAGCCAGCGTAATTAATGAAACTATTTTTAAAAGTTCTGTGGGACAGTCTCTCTCATATCCTCAAAGTGAAACACATCATGATTTCAACAAGACAGTCGCAAAAAAAAAAACATAAAAAATTCAGCCTCTGGGGAGCATGTCCAGCCCCTCAGTTTCTAACCTCAAAGGGGTGCTATGATGTGCTCCACTGCACCAGATGGTTGCAGAGGCAGAAAAACACCAAAACATGGCGAGCACTCAAGAAGAGCTCTTGACAGTGCCAAGCCAAATGTTTCCTGCAACAAACTGTAAATGTGATCACAAAGTGGCATCACTTGGTGATAGCATATCTGCTACTAAAGATCCTTTGATGACAGCCTTTGTCAAATAAAACCCAGCTTTGTACTAAACATCGTCACTGAATTAGAGATTAAGTAATTAGCAAGAACAAACAAATTAGCATCAACGGAAGCGGGCACATTGTTACGAAAATAAAAAGCAGCCTCTGTTTTCTTTGGTCCCTTGGAATTTGAGGGAAGTGAAAACTGTACAATAACAATTCCTAATGCCACTAAGGTGAGCTACATGATGTCATGCAGGTTATGTGATGAGTCGCAAAGTACCACCCCATTTACACCATTTTGAGCCCTTGCAGCCTTGTGCACTCAGTCTCTTACCAGGTGATGTCAATGAAGTCCTTTATGGGCTCAGGGATTAGTGTTTAGGGAGGGAATCAAGATTCAGCCAAAGTGTCTTGAATGATTTTGATGATCTTTGGCTACCACTTGAAACCTGAACAAATTCAGCACGAGTGCCATAAGTGAACTTTCTGTAACTGTATGTGAAGGGTAGATACCAAACTCTGATGAGATGTTTTGGTGATTTCCACCCATCAAACAAGCCACTGTAGGCTCACTTGACTTGTTTGGTTGGGGGACAGTCATCCTGAGGACACAGTGGACTTCTATTTATTCATAGTGGTGCTCCCAAGTTGACTAAACCAAATTATGCCAGCTTTTATTTGTTTCAATAAGACAGATCATCCATCCATCCATCCATCCATCCAGGTTGCTTTACTGTCACATGGATTCAGAGTTCAGAGTACTTACTTTAGAGTGGCAGTTTTAAGAGAATTATATCCAACTGTTTTACATTTGTAGATAATTACTCTAACACAGCCATTTGTGTTGCATCCATTAGACATGAAAGTGCTGTGACAGGTCAGTTGCCATGGCACAGCACAAGTGTGTCTAAATGACTAAAGAAATGTTCAAATGCGGGGTGAGATGTGGGGTGAGAGAGTTTGTCTGAGTCACCCATTTAAATCACCGGCTAGAAAACATTTCTGCTGAAATACCTGTCAAAATGTTGCAGGGATACTTTCTTTAAGAGTTATTTCATGAATAAATACATGAAAAATACACAAATTAAAAAACATGGGGTTTGCTGGCATTAAAGCCTGCCAAAAATGTGTTTGCAATGTTTTCTTTAAATTGTGGTAAAGCATATCAGGTTTTAATCTCTGATTATAAATCCAATAAAAGGATTGGATGCCTCATGTAAATTGAATCACATACAAATCAAAATATTACCAGAGATCTTCACAGTGTTTTATAAAAAGATTGAAATAGTTTTGTTTCAGTAAAGCCTGAAACTAAGAGCTCTCTGGAGCTCCATTTATAAAACTATAGCCTGGCGAACTGAGGTGGACTCATTTTTATTTAAACTTGTACTTCAGTAGCATTGGCAAGCTATCAAAACAGCTTTAAGACAAATCAAATGAGTCTGTTGTTATTGTAGAGGTTGTTATTCTACACATCACTCTGTTAAAAGACTGGCTATAAGTATTTAATGTATGTAATCATCCTTAAATTTAAAGGAAAAGTTAATGCAGCTTTAAAGAAAGATCAGAATTATTCACTGTTGTCTTAACAGCAGCAGCTGAGCAGGAGAGCTTTGGCTAACTTTAGGACATGTATCTAGCTATGGGGTATAAATTAAGTATGCAAGCTTTAATTCTATAAATGCACCTGAGCTGAAAATCAAATACCATCTAAGAATTAGCAGCAATTCAACTAATGTTCTCTGTAATGTGTAGTCCTGTGTGTTATTATACCATATCATCCCTCCTTTAAACCTACATTGTAAAACCAATCAGAATCAACAGTCAGATCAATGAAGGTCGTTATTGATTAAACCATGTGTACACAAGGCATGTGACTCTGGTTTACAGTGTTTTCAGTTATATTGCATGTAGAAGAAGCCACAGAGGGAAATAAACACATACAGATAGAAACAAGAACAATCAAGCTAAATGAAGTCAGGTCAATACAAACACTTAACGTAACTGCACTTTCCACACAAGTAGGGCAAGAACGTGATGATGTTGTATTGATCAAGAATAAACTGAAGATGTTAAGATCTGAGAAGTCTGATGCCCTGCATCTTCAGAGTCCATCATTTCCAGCCTGCCCATTCGATTGCACTCTCCTCCAAATGCCAGTTCATCGCATTTGTGACGCTAGTTATTCATAGACAGTTTCACCAGAACTACTAAGTATTTGTCCTGTCAGGTATAAATGGACACCGTTTAGCCAATGAGAATCAAGTATTCACCAAGGCCATGATTTCAATAGATTTAAAAGTACAATAACAGGGATATAAAAATTTCATGAAAAGCAACCATGAATGACTTTGTACAATGTGTGTTAACATTCCATTTCTACTAGAAAGGCGACGAGAGGTCATTTTGACTGCCAGATTCAAAATGTATTTATCTATTATGATAAATGCCCAATAGAGAGAGTGATGTGTTTATTGTTTAAGGATATACTGTATATTTACACATAGATTTTAAACTTTCTGTGACGAGTCACTTTCATCTGCTTCTTATTCAGATAGATCGCCTGTCTGCACTTTCCAATTCCTGGAACAACTGTCAAGGCTTCTTCCGCATGTCATCTCTCTCTTTAAGCTTCTCTTTGCCAAATTAAATTTGTCTAATTTTCTCAGTTTCAATTCAAAACCTTTCAAATTGCTTTGTACACTAACTCACGGCCAGTCAGTTGCTTAGCCCCGCTCAAGTGGCTGCTTGTTGCAGCAGCTCTCTTTTCGTTGTTCTTTTTTCATATCTGTTTAGTTATCTTTGTATTTGGAGTCTGTCATGACTTTTAATGACTCATTTTCTGGCCATAGACACCAAACTGGCTACGTTTGCAGTGTTTTCTTTGCTATTTTTCTTCCTGTGTATGTCCAGAGATCCTGCACGTATCCATGGTAACATTGTTTACATACAAGATCAGCTGTTAGCATCCCATAGCATGTTGATGCTAGGCGATGCTAAACGATACTAGGCCTGATGTTCCCTTTGAGCTGAGGAGGAGGCAGGGACGACGTGCTGGTATTGAGGTGCGAGCTAGAAGGGACGGCGTTGACCTGTCCTTCCACCCACCGTTATGGGGACTGTGGGATCTGTCTAGGAAGAGGTGGACGAGCTAACCCAGCACTGGAGTAGCATCAAGCTAACAGAGCTAACACTGGACACAAACACCACATTGGAAGGATTTCACCTGCTGTGGGCGGACAGGATACAGGAGAGCAGGACTGAACTAACTGGTGAAGAAGGCCAGCTCAGTCCTGGACCCTGTGGAGGTGGTGGCTGACAGGAGAATTATGGCCAAGCTGTCGTCTTTGATGAACATTTCTTTTCTATATATTCTTGTTAAATTCTTGTACTGTAAACCGTTTTGTTTGCTGCTGTAACTCCATGAATTTCCCCGTTGTGGGACGAATAAAGGAGTATCTTATCTTATCTTATCTTATCTGTCCCTAAGTTTTATTGAGACATTGATAATTGCCAAGCAACTAAGAGGCAAATGCCCAGCGGGAAAATGTATCCATCTAATCGTGGCAGTCATTATGACCACCTTGGCCGTTCTCCTATATATATATTGACTGATTATAATATATGCATGTTAACTGTTTTATTTCTATGACCTGTCTTGACCAAAGTGGTGAACTAGTTAATTGACTGAAATCTAATCATATCGCCAATGACATATTGATCCCTGTTAGGAAGCAGCTGTTAAACGAACAAACTTTACTTTAAGTTAGTTTTTATAGTGAATGGTTTTATAGCAGTGTTAGGGAAATACTGAAAAAAATTGGGATAGATGTGATAGTCACACACAGGACTGATGAATGATGCAAAAGCGTGACTTGGTAAGAAAAAAAATAATGTGTCACTTCATCCCCACAGAAAATAAATCAGATTTAGTGGCTGCATAAAATCTAATGTCTAAACTTGATTATGTATGCTGACAAAGTGTGCGTGCTCGATAAAGTAGGCTCTGGAGATCTGCACCAGGAGCCTGAAAACAAATAAACTTAATATAGTAAATATGGTAATATAGTATGGAGTCAATGGTGCAGGTCATGGGAGGAAAATAACATTAGATAAAGACAGAGTGTTCAGAGTGGAGTGGCTTTTGTGTATGCATTGCACATCAGGCTTGATCAAATACAAAGTCATAACATAAATCTAAAAAGTCAGAAATCCAACTAGTTTTGAAACCAGATGTAATGAGAGAAATTGTATTATGAGCAGATAAAGGTATACATGCAGCTTTGTAAATTAAACCCAATTAAATAAAGCAGTTTGAACTGACAAGCTTGAGAGATGGGAACACACGGCAGCAGCAGGAGCACAACCTGAGCACGCTCTGAATCACACAACTGTTTGAATAACTGTCAACTTCCTCTGATATAGTGACATGGCGAAGCTATTCTTTGTAGTGCACAATCAACAAACATCTGCCGAATGGCTTTTCAGCAGAGTCAGACAGAGGGGGAAGACAGATGAAAAATGGTGCAGCAGACAGAGATGAAGAAAGTGATGAGATGGGAAAGGATTGCTCACAGATCTGGGCCTGATTACACGGCACATGTTCTGAAGGTGCTCTGCATCCACTGTCTGAGCCCACAAAGCAGCACAGAGCTCTGCTTGGGTTTTACTGTTAGTACTGAATCGTGAGGAGCAGAATCGTGACTGTTGGCTGTCAGTAATACAGCTCTTTATCATGCTGTCAGAGAGAGACTAACACAGGGTTGGAAAAGCACTTAATTTTAAACAAGAATAATAGAAAAATAATGGATTGAAAGTTAACAGAAAATTGGAGACAGTCTGGTGGCAGAGAATGACACACTGTGTCGTGGTGGCATGTCATTCTCTGTCTCTCTTTTAACTCCCATTTGACCAATTATGGGATAGCAGAAAGCCTGTTTTCTGCTCTTATTTGTTTTTGTATATTATGTGAAATTAAAACAAAAAACTCTCAGACACTTGGGGCTGAGTGCACCATCTGGGCATAAACTTAGTTGGTCAAACCCCTTATGCAGGACTTAGCTCTTTAACCTGAACTTACACCAAGTGTGCCAAGCCTGACTAAGACCGGGCTGTAGCAACGCGTGGTCTTATCATTCTCAAGCATTGAGTTTGGCCAAGTAATGCACTTCTATCTACTCTCCTCTCACAAAATATGTATACTTGTGGTGGTATGCAGACTAAAAAATGTTCAAACTAAACTCATAAACAAACAGAAAAAAGTGTTCGAGAGGGAAACTGAAGAGGTCTGGAACCGAAACTTTCATTATAAAGCAGCTTAATAATTGACTTGGAGAGACTTTCCTCACTCTCACAGGACTGAACAGCATTGAAAGCTCATAGATGACTTGAGAAAAAACCTGAGAGTGATCAGCCCCTGCAGGGAAGGAACAGCACCCTGTTTCTATCCCATATTTGAATTTCCTTATCCAAGGGTCATTAGCAACCGCTGCATGAGAAGTGCCTCTGAAAGCAATTGGATGGACCCACAACCAATCAGAGCAACACAACATGTGACGTAGTTCAGAACTGCAGAAAATGTTAACAGACAGCAGCTTCTAAAAAGTACACCATCCAGTTTGTTTAAAACAGTTGTGGTAGCGGATTCAAAGGATCTCCCTGCATTGGAAGCTGCCATCATTGTTGCTTACAACAAGGCTGAAGTGGTGCTCCTGTGTTATGATCTTATAGAACCCACCCTATTTCTAAATAAATGTTTATGATTGGTCCAGTGTACTTTAGATCAGCGGGTAACTGTGTAGAATGACAGCAGTTCCAGACCAGTCTGAAAATGAATATGAGCTGGCTGATGTGTCCTGTGACACACTGTGAACGTGAGGCTGTTTCTTCAGTGTGCCGTCAGTTATCTTGTCTTAAAAATTTGCATAGAAAATCTGGACATTGTAATAAAAGTTGCAATGAGCTATTAGCATAGCGATCTAAGCATGCACCCCATATACAGAGATTATAGCCCTTGTTGCAGGATGTTCCTGTCTCTCTTCAGCTGTCCTGTCCATTAAAGGCAAAATGCTCAAAAAGTGTATCTTAAAAAAAAAATTGCGACGTACAGATTGTCAGTATTTTTACTTAACTATTTTTACCTCAGCCGTCATAAAAAGACATCAGTATAGTTTCTCTCGTGTTCCTACCCAATTAAAAACTCCTCACAGAGGCTTTAATTTTTAAATCATGGTTTTCATATTCCCTTTAGAGAAGTGTACCTCTACTGTAGACCTCTTGGAGCAATTTAGTTAACTGTAAGTCTTTTAACTTTTAAGTCCACATAATGAGTGAATGATTGAATAGATAATGACAATTGAGTTAAAAATTTACTTTCCATAATGCTGGACCACTCTACTAACTTTCCTATTGGCTCTCAGTCAACCAATAACCACCTGAGGATTTATATTTCCCTCTCTGTACTTATTGTAAAGATTCAGAAGACAAACTGTTTCCCAGAGTAAACATTGTATTTCTCCTTTTCTTCACTTCCTATGCAGACAGTGGGACAACTGACCCCAGAGGCTATTTTGTCAAACAGTCTTTCTTTACCTGTCTATCACATCCCATACTGGCCAAGGCGAACGCCGGCATCATAAAATGTACATAAAAACCTCCATAAGAGACATTACATTATATAAACATTATGATTCAGCTCCTTAATGCACTGTCCATATGGGTAAACTAAAGCTCTCTGAAACCTTCACATGCAAACTGAAAATCCTCTACCTCACCTCAGGGCACTACACACCAACCAAGTCATCAATACAGATAACCATAATGAATGACAAGACGCCTTGACCTGCATGTTAATACCCAACATACACCAATACCCCCTCCTGTAACATCATGTCCTTGCTTTACTCTTTCCTATTTTCATGCTGTTCCAGTGACAGTGAAAGGCTCACTGTCTGCTCTCTTCACTGATGTTGTGGTTTCATGACAGCAGAGCAAATGGAACCCTCAAAATGGTAGCTTTTTTCCGCATTGTGTCAGTACAATACAAGAACATTTGATATTCTTGGGGCACTGCCTTTCAGGATGGAGTTCCTATTCACCCTCAGCCAAACTAAGGACCACATATGGCTTTGTTCACAGGATGGCCTTTTCATTAAAGCACTTCCTCTGAGCTGAATTACAAGCAATGAAAAATGTTTTCTTCCCTTTCTATCCCCATGCCTTCAACACATCCACCTCCATTTCTGAATCCCTTTCCCTGCCTGATGTCAGCCATCCACCTTGTCTGAGTTATTTCCCATCCACACTTCTCTCCCATCAATCACTGCTCTAGTCTCCAGCTGTTGCTGGCTCAGCAGATCTGCAAACGGCTCTTTAGATTCCTTTGGTAATGACACTCAGACACTTCACAGACAGCTACAAATTGACTCACTCACTGTGTGTGAGTCTGTGGAGCTGGACATGGAGCTGAAAACCTAAAGCATAGTAAATGGTTGTGAGTTGGCTGCATCATACCGTTGTGTGTATTTGATAGACAATAAGAGCTGAGCAAATTATAATTTTCACTTATGGACACATGGACTGACGAGCAGAGTGGTGCAGCAGAAGCGTGCTGGGCCCATAACCCAGATCACACAGTTAGCAGAGGATCATAAAAATCATTACAACATAAGATGTTGACTTTAACTAAGAAAAGTTATGAGTGGTATTTCTTTTTTTTTTTTTTTATAAATATATTTATTAGATTTTTTAAACAAACAAAACATATACATTTGGCTCACATATATATATCATGGTTAGCATTCAGGTTAAGTTGATACAGGCGTCAGAAATAGGGTTCACAATGTACATTGCAGAAATGCAAAGATAGAGGAAAAAGAAATATAATAGTAATAAGGGGATAAATAGAATATAATAATAATAATAATAATAATAATAATAGTGATGATATTAAAAAGTTGTGTCTATAGCACAAAGCCTGAGTGGTATTTCTTGACTACTCTGTCATTTTATAGACCAAGAATTAAAAGATTATTCAAAACAAACTTTATACTAAATACAGCAGCTGGAATAGCAGTGAAGCAAGGCAAAGCTTTTCTCGTTTGTTGATTATTTGTTTGTGTCACTGCTCAGGCTTTGGCAGTGTTTTTCTCCTTGTTTCACCCAATTGTCTGAAGATTTGTATGTGTAATGATTTTTTCCTATGTGCCTGACCTGCAGTGTTCTTTTCTCTTTCAAGTGCAGCTGTCTCTCATCACACCAGGTTTTTCACCAGGCCAGCCTTTCAAGGCAATGTTTTGGATTTTCCTTTTTGCAGTTCTGTGATTAATAAACTGACTTTTATCTAGTACTAAGTTAATTGTCACATGACAGAAATAGCTTCCTGCCTCTTAGTTCATTAAATAATCCTAAAGCTAGTTCACAGTTTGTTATTCTAACCTTTAAAATGACTATTTCTTTGGTATTCTTTGTTTATGTTGTGTTCAAGATAAGACTATTCTATTCATTTTTTAGGTTTAAAAAATTGTACCATATTTTTTGTGCAATCAGATGGTTATTAAATATATATGTATCATGTTTTACCGAGAAAATGCATCTCAGTTAGTATTTTACACTATTATTATCATTCAGCCACTTTATGGGTTCAAGCCTCATCACTGTCTATATGAACAATGTATTTTTACTGCATGTAATATTTTAGCCAATGGAAGGAAGTTTAAGTTATATCACTCAACTACAACATACGGCATCAAAAACACTGATTTCAGATGTGAAACAAATAACTTTCCTTGTTTTAATCTGAGTGCCCTTCTCTGAAGATGAAGATAATTCATCCTCTTTGAAGAACATTGTGAACAATGAACCTGACAGAATCCTAACTAAACACAAAGAATCAACAGGAAGCTAGCAGTTAGTTCAACTAGCAGTTAGTACAACTAGCAGTTAGTTCAATTGGCAGTTAGTTCAACTAGCAGTTAGTTCAACTAGCAGTTAGTTCAATTGGCAGTTAGTTCAACTAGCAGTTAGTTCAATTGGCAGTTAGTTCAACTAGCAGTTAGTACAACTAGCAGTTAGTTCAACTAGCAGTTAGTTCAACTAGCAGTTAGTTCAACTAGCAGTTAGTACAACTAGAAGTTAGTTCAACTAGAAGTTAGATCAACTAGCAGTTAGTTCAACTAGCAGTTAGTTCAATTGGCAATTAGTTCAACTAGCAGTTAGTACAACTAGCAGTTAGTTCAACTAGCAGTTAGTTCAACTAGCAGTTATTACAACTAGAAGTTAGTTCAACTAGAAGTTAGTTCAACTAGCAGTTAGTTCAATTGGCAGTTAGTACAACTAGAAGTTAGTTCAACTAACAGTTAGTACAACTAGCAGTTAGTTCAACAAGCAGTTAGTACAACTAGCAGTTATTACAACTAGAAGTTAGTACAACTAGCAGTTAGTACAACTAGCAGTTAGTTCAACTAGCAGTTAGTACAACTAGCAGTTAGTTCAACAAGCAGTTAGTACAACTAGCAGTTAGTTCAACTAGCAGTTAGTTCAATTGGCAGTTAGTACAACTAGAAGTTAGTTCAACTAGAAGTTAGATCAACTTTAATGTCCTTGTTCTGCCAAAGAGGGGGAGACTCTGATTTCTAAGATGAATCTGGTTTATTCAGTGTTTTTACTGGTTTAAATCATTTAGTCTATTCTGTTATTTAAAGACTCAGTTTGCAAAGTTCAAAGCTTGCTGTGCTGCTGCTCATGTTTCTCTCTGAATAGTGACATACTCAAAACAAAACAAAACAAAAAAGTCTTAAGTGCAGAAACTGACAAAATGTGAGTCTACTCACGGTCTCTTTCAACCGATTATTGCTTTCATCACTTTTTAGAGGGCAACTCTAGTTTCACAATAACCTGCCAAAGTAGGAGACGTGACAAGACCCACAAAACTAAGCTTCTCTTTCTTGATCCATCTCTGCAGCACAGATTTGTTCTCTTTCAGTTTTTTAGTCTAACTTTTGTCAACAGTCACATAGTTGAACTAACTTACCCCTGAAAAAACAGGACGTCTCTACTTGATAAACCTACATCACACTGAGTCAAAGATGAGAGGATTTTGGAACAGAGGGGGGAAGAAAGGGGATGAATTACAATTACAATTGTCGCCAGCTTACACTGGTTTTGATACCACTTCGAACAAGACACAGTTTATTCTTGGTGTGAATACAATAGTTACCACTGGGCCCTATCAGCACAATCCAAAATGCAAGTTCTGAAGCACGTGGCGCAAAGTGAACTCAATTGTTTTTATTTATTTTATTTTTAGGGCATGTCCGTCTGCATGTTGCTATTTAAGCTGCCCATAGTCTTGGTGCTAAGGAGGTTAATTTAAGTCTCTTGATTATTTAAATGTGTGTTTTGGGTGTAACATGAATAAAACCAGCGAATGTGTCTTCTCTCATTCCCTTTAAGAGGCAAGTGTGCCGGAAGGCAGACAGGCACATTGCTTTTTACACATCAGACTGCAGTCTTTCCACTGAAATACACTGGGCTCCAGCTGGCATATTTAACTTTTCTCTACCTACTGTGTCCCTGAAAACGTAAAAAAAAAACACTCACAGGTCACTGTATGAGTGTGGTCGATGCATGGACTGATGTAATACCCACTGAAACAAATCACTCTGCACACCAGTAAAAAAAAAACACTTTCCAAATCAACGTGTACACATTTTCTGCTGGATCATATAGCTGTATTTTGGACTGTATATAATGGATAGTTCAGTCTTCATTGATATCTGGGGGCACCATAGTCACTTTCAATGAGATTTATGATTGAGGAAAATAAAAAATATGCTGTTCAGTTCTGTGTGAGCATGTGTGGGAATGTGTGTCTGTTTCTGCTCTTCATACCTTGCAATACTGCAAGTATCAAATGGAAGAAATGATGGAGAGCTTGGTGGTGTCTCAGGCTGTAGTTATTGGCCTGTGCAGGGCTGAGGTAGCAGGTATGTGAGGAGATAGCGGTGACAGTGTCCTCGCCTTCTGGCATCAATAGATCAACCACATACCAGAAGGAGTATCATGATACAAGGAGACGAGGGAGAAAATACGCATCTCCAAGTCCTCTGTCCCAATAAAAAAAGCAATTTCACTGTATCAGCAAAACCACTGATATTTTATCATAGGGGGGAGCACTGCTGCATGTCTGTTTATGTAAAAAGTCAAGGAATGCAAGCACACTCTTATTCTCATCTTAGTACATTAAAGGTACTGTGCCACTGAGTTTAGACTTTAGGCCATGTTTTTGTTGCTTTGATGCACAGAAGCTCTCTGCTTCCTGAAGATATTAACGCGCCACCTTTGCACTTGACTGCACCTCCTTTAAAGATCAATACATCCATGGGTGCTAAGGTGGTTGCAAGTTCACTTGCTATTCACACAACATGAGCACTGGGTGTAAAAATGGTGAGTGCTCTGGGTGAAAAATAACAATGACACTTGCTTAGCACACCAAAATGCTTTGTGCCATATGTATGAAAGGGTCCACTGTGATATTGTGCCCCTGAAGGCTGATCTGTCAGTCAGACACTACAGCCTGCTTGCTCATGGTCGTTTTGAATTGATTTCCAAAGACTGTAACAAAAAAAGTTCTAATCAAAAGCAACAGGTCTTATTTGTTGAAAGTCAAATTTACAATTTTATGACTTTTGAGATTGCAGGTAAATTGTTTGGCCCTCTGAGTCACAACATGTTTGACTCTAAATGTGACCTTGATATCTTGGTTTTGAAAATGCCCTTACCCCTGCTGTTTCTCGAGCAACATGGCCCCCGGTCAGTTAACCATACGGTTTGTCAGGCAGGTTAAAGCGGTCGCCCCTGGAGAAGCACAAAGTATTTAACTAACAATGTGACCCTGCTCTGTTGGCCATACGGTTTTCAAAGCAGCTAGAGTTGTCATCTGCCAGGGGACGGTGCACCCGCCAAGCCAGCATCTGTCCCTCTGACGCACACAAAGATACACATATTGTACACACTGCCTCCCACATGGTCATATATTCTCATTACCATGTTGCAGAAAATGCATATCTAATATTTTGTTTTGTGGAGCAGTTTGTAAAGAAATACTTTTTCATTATAATTCATAGCAGTGTGGTGGTGGTGGTGGAGCTGCGGGTTTAAGCGAAGAGTTCAAGGCAGAGTCACATAAATCCCCAGAGGGCAGTTTGAAACTTTTTAGTGTAAAGACTTCATCAAGGTTAATCCCTGAAGGGAAACAACTTTCACACCTTTCTGAGAGGTATTATATTCATCGTGTCAGTTTGGGTGTGATTGTATATATGTTTACTTTTCTAGGGGTCAATCTACCAAGATAATGCATGCATTTAAGGTAGAGCCATGAAAACTAATACGGTCAATGCAGTTTGGAACTAATCATATCCACCGTGCGTCCATGACCTTGATGAGCCTCAGGATTGTCTTTTATGACTGTAGGGCTTCAATTCAATAGTGCTGAAGACACAGCGTGCTATATAATCCAATCAATCCAGGGCCTGAACTGACTGTACTCTCCATTCTAACAATTTTCGTTGTGATTACTCACTTCTTTGATATCTTTTATAATGTTGCAAGAGTACAGGTTATTGTTTATTTTGTAGTCTATAATTTTGACATCATTATCTCCAAGCACAGTCTTACTATAAGCTTCTAAATATAGCTGCTTGATTGCTTCAAAGTGTGTTTGTTTCCCACCACTCTAAAGGCCTTTTTGAATGTCTTGTGTGCACATGAAATGTTTTGTCTTATGATGTGCACAAATACACAATCACTATGTGAAGAACACTTTAAATTAAGGTAGTTAAAAATTAAACTCACATAAAACATCATTTGTGCAACTTGAAAATAAGTAAACACTGACAATGATTGGTTTCATTGTGAAAGTGAATCTTGGTTTTGTCGATGATATATTTTTGTTTGCTTGTCTGTTTTGGACCAGTGTGGACAACTAAGGTAAACTTTGTCATTCTTACTACTTTTTCCAATTGACTTCAGTGACATACCAACACAATAAGAAAATGACAAGTGCAGGAATGATGCTTGTGTGAAACTCAGGCAATTCAAGAGAGGTAATAAAAATTGACTATTCGCCTTGTAAATGTTACTTTGGACACACATCTTTTTTTTCTTCTTATATTTTTAGCCTTTTTGCCTTTATTTTATGGGAAAGCTGAAGAGAGACAAGAAATGTGGGGAGCGACGAGGACTGTGGCCTCTGTATGTGGGGTGCTTAGACCGCTAGGCCACCAGCGCCCCTGCCCCTTCAATTAAACCAGCTCTCCGAATGGTTTACTTACTGAATATTAGACCACCACTTTCCTTAAATACATGATAATGACCTACTGAGAGAGAATGAGATGCAGCTATCCTGCTCTGCACTGCTGTTCACCCCAGCATGCTTTGCTCACTTAAGTGGCTGCTTGCACTTAGGGGGGCAATCTTCTTACTAAAATAAAGTAACACAACGAAAATACTTCTATTTGCAATTTATAACAGTATAATGGTTGCTCCAGTTTACTGATGCAGCCAGCATTCTAGGAATTAAAAAGGTATAAAAAGAGCATATTACACACCAAATTATACAGCAGTCACACATTGAAAAAGAGTGTTAGGACATACATACACTTATTTGTGGATGGAGAAAACAACTTTGTGAAATAGTTTAAACCTCAGTTAAATTACATTAGTTACCATCTGATGAAATGGAGGAGCTTTAGCAGCCAAAGATCAGTAGTGAAGCTAATATTCAGTGTTGAGCTCTAATTAGAGCCACAGCAGCTTAGTTAAGTGTGGTTAAATGCCTCCACCTATCCAATTAAGCCCTTTGACATTGAAATTGTGTTTGTTACATGTTGTGTGTTTGTATGTTTGTGTTCTCTCTCTCTCTCTCTCTCTCTCTCTCTCTCTCTCTCTCTCTCTCTCTCTCTCTCTCTGAGCTCTCTTATTAGAGTTTGAAAATCAGCAGCATTACCTGCTCCTCCTTTTTCCATCTAGGAGCTTGTTTTCAGTTGTTACTTTAATTTGTTCATCAATGATCCTTTTTATTTTGTTAAGTCCTGATCACCTCTTTTCTTCTTCTCAGTTACTCTGCGGTTGTTGTAGTTGTTGTTGTTGTTGTTGTTGATGATGAAGTAGTAATCTTTAAGTGGAAGAAAACAGAACCTTAATCAAACAATGAACTGAGGCTTTCTTGTGCATCTTTGTGGAATCTAACTCAACTTCTAACGGATGCTCTTGATACTAAAAGCAATAGTAATTGCTCCCTTAAAACGTCAACATGCCTGCATCCATGGATGGATGGGTCAGTTAATGCAGGTTTAGCATTTTGCATATACAATAATGGTGTATTTTTAGGCAATTCACACAGAAATCAACATTTCGTGCTGTCTTACTTTCAGCTTACCTCCAATAAACATGCAAAGATATTCCTCGAACGACTGTCACAATTTCTACCCAGAGAGAACCTGACACAAACATGTGAAGATAACACAGAGCTGCTTGTTTTGCTGATTGTTCATGTTCTCTTCTGTTCTGTTGGACATTTAACATTTAGACATTTAATGATGGTGAAATGTTAAGTCTGGGGAAAATAATAGTTTGATTTAAATGAAAAAATAGGGATTTTTTTTGTATCAAAAGCAGACTGCTGTGCGTGTGTGTGTATGTGATGGCTTTATTTTGCAACTCTAACACAATCACACTGTTACCAGCTGTCATTTGGCAGATGTCTTCTGACTCTGTTTGATGTGAGCTGAATGTCTCTACATCCGCTTGAGATGACACTGAATTTATTTTCATAGTTAATGCTTCTAATACAGAGTGGATGTGTGTGTGGATGTGTATGGATGCCATAGTTTCCCCCACGCTTTTAACTGCTATTTACAGGCTGCGTCCTGTTGCAGCGAGAGAAGCCGGGCTCCGATGAAGCGGCTGTGATCAGCAGCTCCTCACATCTGCACCCAGAAAAGATATGAAGAAAGCTCACTGACTCATTTTCAGACTGATCCAACAGAAACAGATGACTCAGTATTCAGTATTTTGTCTGACCTTACTCAATTAATGTAACCCTTTGATTATTCTATTAGAGTGAAAATATTGGATGTCTGAGAGAACAATAGACAGTTACAAAAATCACAGTCATTCATTTTCCAGGAAGAGATTGTCTTTAAAAAAATTACAGAACACATACTATTGAACATTTTCAATTTCACTTATTCATTAGGATAGACCTCTTGAGATGTACCATCTCATTTTCAAGACAATGTGTAACAAAAGGAAAGAAACAAAAGAAACAAACCAAAAAGAAGTATATATGTATACAGGATATACACTACCAGTCATAAGTTTGGACACACTTTCTCATTCAATGGTTTTTATTTAGTTTTGATTATTTTCTACATGTGTGTGTGTGTGTGTGTGTGTGTGTGTGTGTGTGTGTGTGTGTGTGTGTGTGTGTGTATGTGTGTATGTGTGTCTGTGTCTGTGTGCCCGTCTGCCGTGCGCGATACAGAGAGCAGAGGAGAATTGTGAACGCGCGACCATGTAGAGACAGAAATGACATCCCGTCATGTAAATAAGATAAATAAGATAAGGATATTTAGTCTGTTAAATAAAAGAACAAGGTATAGACCTGATCTATGAGAGAGGGAACCTTGAATCACTTCTGCATTGACTTCCAGGGCGGGGGGGGGGGGGACCGGCGGGTGCCCCCCCCGATATAACGGCAGGGAAACACTGTCCGGTATATTACACAGCATGCAGTGTAAGACCACAAGTAATGCATAAACGCACTTTAAAACCACATCACCCTGTCTAGCATCACTACAGGACCTCGGAACAACTCTGCTCTGCAACCAAAGAGGACACTCATGCTTCCCTTTTGTGTGGTCGCTCTCTCACACAAACATACGTGAACATATGAACCCAGCAGACCGTCATATGGTGAAATATATATTTCCAGATGAAGCACAGTTAAAACAATTATGACCAGCTTGGACTGAATGAGTGTGGGAGGAGCGCGCAGTTCAGTGGACCTGCGCTCGACAATGCAGCCCGGAGGAGTCGAGCGCAGATCCTCTGAACTTTCAGCACAGAGCGCCTCGTCAGAAGTTGATCAAATAAATATAAAATTGCGTATTGTTCGGTTCATAGGGCACACCAAACCGTGACCACTGTATCGAACGGTTCGATACAGATACATGTATTGTTGCACCCCTTATATATATATATTTCAGGTGTGAATTCAAGTAGTTAAAAATAAACTGTGACAACATTATTGATGAGCAAGTATCCATCCTGATGTGAAGGATCTGCATTTTTGAGTGCAAGAATAAAAACCTCATGATATGTCTTAAACACATTTTTGAATAATAAAGGGATGCAATGCAACCTCTGCTCCTGACTTAACACCCCAGATGTTTACAGTTGTGGTTGGATGGTCCTCCTCACTTTGCACCCTGCACTTTAGGCTGTGCATTTTAGACTGTTTACAGAGGATCAATAAAGTGATGCAATGGGATTAAGTAATATTCCTGAGACTGAAAATGACAGCACTTCTGAGTTCATGTTTAAAAAAACTTTGAAGAAACAAACAAACAACAAAACAATGCTTAAGACCTGTGCAGCTGCCTGCAGTTAAATAAACAGTGGTGTTACTTTGATTAACTACATGATTTTAGATCAATACATTGGCTGTGAAGGGTTTGAAGTTCAGGCTCCATTTGTTAAGTGAGTCAATCCCTCACATTGACATAACCTGAAGTACCTGAAGTAACCTGTGACCTTACTCGTCGATATGAGCTCCTTAACCCACACCCTTCCCAGCACAGGGTCAAAGGTCACTCTAACCAGTACAGAGGAGGGTTTGCTCTAACTTTTTCTGTTAATTATTTAAAGAAAAGTCATTTTGCTTTGAGAAAATTGAATAGAATCTGCTAAAATAAAAGTGATCATGGTTTACAATTTAGTAACACCGGTTTGGAAACTTGGGCTGGCGCAGCAGAATCAGACCTAACTGGATTTCTGCACCCAGAATCAAATTGAGAGGTTATCGTTATGAAAGCAAACCTCCTGCTGTCACATAGACGCAGAGGAGAAGGGAAATTGGGCCCAGATGCAGATCCAGTGATACGAGTAATTTTAAGGACAAACACAAACAAGGGGCTCATAGAGTCCAGATATAACAGGCAGGAAAGAACGAAAAAGGCCCAGGGTCACAAAGCAGAACAAACTGTCTTTACATCCTTCATCCTCTAACATTTCATATCTCATTTTATCTGGCCTGTCTGGGTTTGTTTATTTCATTGTGAAGCATTGTTTTAATTATTTAAAAACAGGTATATAAGGATATTATATAATTTCCACTTCAGTATAGCAATGTTTCTTTTAAAAGGCTCAATATAGGCTCAGCTCCCCTCTAATCCTTGACTTATAGAAGAGCTGTCAAAGACTGTAGGCACACACACACTTACACACACTGTATTCACAGTTCTGAGGCACTACAGAGAGACAAAAACACCCACTGCCATAGAAGTGAGGGAAACATTTCAGTCTTCTGAGCTTCATGACTGCACCTTTCATATTTTTGACACTTAGAGTGTGTAAGTGGAGCAACAGGAATAACACAGCTGTCAAATAATGCTCTATACACTTTTAACCATGACTTTAATGTACGGAAAAGCACAAAATTTCATGACCCTTGAACTCTTTGAAGCTCACTAAAAAGACAACATGTACCTCTCTGAGGAAATGCATTCATCTTCCCCCAAAGTTGTATTCGTTTTTGTCTCTCTTTTTTTTTTTTACGGACAGCACTTCAGCTATTCAAACACTTTCAGCTTTTATTCCTAACATGTTCATTCATGATGGATTGGATGGTATCCAATCTAAAATAATCATCTTAGGGTACTTCGCCCTGTTTTTTAGAACGTAGAAAAGAATGACGATGTGAAAAAAACACAACTACAATAATTTCTTTAAGGCGGAGTGAAGTGAATGAGTGGCTTACTGATTTTGTAGATGGCAACAAATCAGGCTGCACTTTCTGTTACATAGATCTTTAACATTGGTCTGCTAAATTAGGTTTTTTAAGGCAGAATAGAGGGAAAAAAACTCCAGCAGGCAAGATTTTTAATAAAGCTACTATGAGCTGATGTGTCTGTCTGGAGATTCATGTATTTTAAGCTCATATGTTTTGTCACACTGTAGAACTGTGCTGTCTTTTAAAGTAGAGAATGACAGGGATTTTTTAATTTGGTTTTTAATAATCATTCTGCTGACCATTGAAATAGAAGAATATTCAATTGCTGCACAATTATAAAAGGTTAACTGTCTTTAAAGATGAGAACCAGTTGGGTACCTGGAAAACCTTCATAATCCAGATAGTCAAGATAACAAATCCTAGCCAGGCTTGGACAGGCTTGGGTCTCAGTCTGTGTTGAAGTGGAACACAGGCTTGGATGCCCTGGATACATTTATACCATGCTGGCATAAAAACTTGGCACCAACTGGGACACACACGTCTTATTTAAATAACCAGTGGGATGCTGTAATTCCCGTGGTTTTGTCACATTGGGGGAAAGACTGGAGGAGGACCCAAGTGCAGATTTTAAAACAAAAAGGTTTTAATAAACAAAAAGGTACAAACAAAACTACTGAAATGTATAGAAAAATCCAAAAAGTCCAAAATAGCACAGGGAGCACAAAGAAGACAGACACACAGAACACAGGAAATACTTTCAAAGAACCAACACAGGACAAGGGAAACAGAGCAACTAAATACACAGAGTAATCAACACAGGTGTGAACACAGGTGAAACTAATCAGGTTAATCAAAAAGGAGGGAAACACAAGGACAGGAAGTAACACTAAACTAAAAACACAGGGGATCAAGAACTACATAAAAAGTGGGAAACACAAGAAAAGACTAAGAAACACAAGAAAATACTCGAAGGACTACAAGAGACATGGATCACTAAACACAAGGAAGACAGGATAACCAAGGCAAGAAACACAAGGGAAAAACTAAACTTAACATCAACTCAGCTGTCAGTGGCCCAGCTGACTCCGGCTTCTGTGCTCTCAAGACCTTCAGGATGGCTCTTTGTCTGACTGTTTGGTATCTTGGCCGTCCTCCTGAACTGCTATTCCCATGCAGTCAGCCTCAGGATCCCTCCTTTCCCAGTCCCCCTCCACCCACCCTGCTTGTTTAGTATTGATGACTTTTTGGGATGTTTGGGATCTTTCCCATGTGTTTTATTTTGTAGAATATTCTTGCGTGTTAAGTTTAGTTTTACTTCCCATCTTTTTGATTGCTTTCACCTGTGCCATGTTGTTCTCACCTGTGTGTCCTTATACAGTTTAAAGAGAATGATTAACCCTTGTGATTTTATTTTACCCTAACTCCTCCCATATTAAGTCTCAGCCTCATATAAACTTTAACCTTTGCTCCTCTTCAGCTTTAGAAGATATTGACTCCCTTTTAAGAACCGCAACAGTCTAAGTATGAAATTGAAATAGGAAAGCAATTTCATTTATTGTCCATTTCAGCAGCCGACACCAAGCGATGCACAAATGAACTCGGAGGCCGATGCAGTTGACTTTCTGTGATAATGGACACTGCTGCTCTAAATACATTGATTTATTCATAGCAGTCACACAAACATGATCTGCAGCTGAGATGCTTTGGGTTTTAGATGTTGTAGTAGATAAATATGTTTTCAGTACTCACTGATGTTAGCTGAGAACATGCTCCCCTGTAAAAATACAGTAATCTGTAAGAGCAGCCGTTAATAGTTTTGAACAGATAATTCAGACACAGACTCCTGCAAAGAAATCAATTTCAAAATCCTTTCTTCAGCCACTTAATATTGATACCAGTAGGCAGGTTTTTATTTCATTGATTTTGACTGTATTTCCTGTTTATTTCCTTTTGGTTTAATGAGGATCTTAAGGTTAAGTGTGGAGACTACACAATTCAATAAGACTTTGAAAACAAGTCTGAACCCTGGTATTGGAAGAAGACAAATAGTTACCATTATAATGAGTTTTTTTTAAAATGACCCTCAGGCCCTAGAGGTTAATAAAGAGTGGTACCATGTGGTAAGAAATTGGGATCTTTAGTATCATTGTTGTGTGCATGAATATTCAAGAATAAAAGGTTTCCTCTCTGACTCTAACATTATTATTGATCTGAAGTCCATCTTGAATTAAATTAAGAAAAAAAAAGTTCAACTTTCAAATAAAAAACCATAGAAAGTTGATTTGTCTGCTGAATCATTTAGATTATTCTAAGCTTAGATAAATTATTAGTTCAAACTAAGTTCAGGTCATCAGCACCACATTCATTTGGCATTAGATGTAAGGTTTGTTGAGTTTTCCTGTTTGAAATGTATTAATTGTAACAAGTTCACCCGCATGGAATTTATTCAGAGGGTATTTCTTATGCAAGCAATTAAAATCGGGGAATTACACACTTCGCTGTACTTCCTATTTAAGTTTCATGTTTAATGTCAGATTTGGAGGACAGAATAGCAGATTAATAAAATATGTGTCTGGCTACTGCTGTTCATGAATCAGCTGTGACTCAATATTTAAATCCTAAATTAGATGGGAAAACTAAATATAAAACTGGAGACCGTATTAAAGAATAGGGTTCAATGCAGGCTTGTCTGATCTGTCTTGTGTTATCCTCTCATGACTTATGGTAACTTCTTTGCATGTTTCTCCTTCTACTTTAGCCTTGAATGCAATCCTCCTGCAAAAAGCAGCAACTGTGCTGATAGTAATGAACAGATGGCAACATTTTGCAAGAGAATTGTGAGGAATTTTTCATTAAAGAGCAACTGCATTCAGATTCATTTATACTTCCATACATATCTCAGTAAAGTTATCACCAATAACCTGTTTATGTTTAATACTCATTTCTGATTGGTCTAAACCCCTTAAAAACAGTTGTTGATTCTAAATAGTGAGAACATATACATATAATACACTTCACAACAAATCAATCCACTGAAAGGAGTCCCAGTACAATTCACCTCTACTTGTTGACACTGAGGTCAATATGTTAACCCTTTTGACCGATCCTGTCCGGCAATCTACTGAGTGTATCTCTAAGTCGATTGCTACAAAGTTACTGAAACTATGAGTGGTATGGCTGATAGCATCACTTTTAGAAGTTTTTGCCTCACCAGGAAGAAAGATAGCTGAATGAGGACACATGTCAACATCCATTTCGTTGCAGGAATCCTGTTCACCTTGTCTAACCTTACCTTGGAAGAAAATATTCAGTTTTATTTTTATTATAACAAATAAGTAGGCTAATGTATGGCTGGGACTTGGCCGTAAATTTTCAAGTTCAGTGTAACCTTAATTTGACCGACAAGATTGTACACTGATAAGATCCCCGTGGAAATATTATCAACCATGGGATCAGATGATTTTTTTTTTACACTATACACTTACAAAGTAAAAATCATCTTTGAATCAATGATTAATTTCAACTTGTTGACAGCTTTATTGTAATACGAGGGACAGTATACAGTGAGCAGGTGATAGTGGGAATGAGAATTCCCACTGGGTGAGGTTGGCTTCAGGATCTTTTCTTACACTGAAGGGATTCTTACATCACTTACTGAAAATACTTCCACATCAATGAATTCTGTGACTCATATACTCATGCCACAGTGACAGACTCCTGGACATCTGATTTGTTGAAAGGATTTCTCCCAGCTATGCTGAAACACTACAGACTACATGTGTGTGTTAGCCCTTTAACCATCAAGGCACCCTTTGGACATTGACATACAGTATAGCCTCAGGGCAAAGTTTGAGCCACACTCATGTAAGTCTACCCTCACAAGCAACAGAAACTTTGTGCTTGTTGCGTGTACGTGATCGATCAGATATACTGTAGCTCCTCTAGCAGTATCCACATGCTATGTCCTTGTTTTGTCAGAAGCTGCTGCATCAATGTGCTGCATAGGCAATGTATAGATCAAAGACTAGCACTGTTCACATTTGTAATCATTGTTGTTCCACTTCAATTTAACAAGTGTCAATGTCTTAGATGTATTATTTTAAGTGACTCTGACTCTTTCTGGCCTATTGCTCTCTGCTCTATTGCAATCTATCTCAACAGAAAATGCGTTCGGTCTCCTTTTGTTAGAGGCAATCAGGCCTGGCCGGCCTTATCCACACATTGCATCATGTCTTTGCTGTGGTAAGACATGCCCACAGCTAGCAGCCAACACTGGCCAACACGGTTGGTTTTAACATAAGATGATGAAAGTTTGACAGGGGGTGTCTTTTTCATTCGACTTATTATGAGACAATATAAATGCACAATTGGCCTTTCATTCTATAGAACTTAACATTATGAATTATTTTATTATAATTACAAATGTCAAAGTGAAAGTATCATGTTTTCATATAATTTCCACTGTTCTTTCCTCTTTCAATTTGCCTTGGGTATTTTCACACAAGGTTTGATCTAAGAATAAATAAATAAAAGGATAAATAAATACCTTAATAAAAACCTTAATACTGTAAATAAATAAATAAATAAAATCACAGCCATAACAACTATATTTCTTACATAGGATAATTACAGCAAAGCAAAGTTTCCAACTTTCCAGTAGCCACTATTATGACTCAAAACAAAGACAGAAAAGGGCAGTGTGATTTTATTTTTATTTTTAGCTTAAAACATAAAGACAAAACCAAAACTTTATAGTAAAAACTGGTGGCACAAGAGAGTTAATTTTTCATATTGAAATAAGCTAACCTTTAAAGTTTCATTTGATTGAACAGAGAGGGTCTTACTCTTTTTTCAGCTGTAACCAGGAACACATTACTGATTTTTAAAAGATATGTGGGATTTTTTATTCAGAGGCTTAATTATTAATAAATCCATCAACTAATCATGAGTCAGAGTTTTATCTTAATTGACCTCAGTGTTGATGTGTGTGGGTGAAGGCTTTAATATGGCTTCCTTTTTCACGGACGTCAACAATCTGCATAAGAACTGGTTCAAAACTGTACAAGACTGCAGGGCGACCTTATTTCATTAGATCACAGTATCTGTTCCAGTACATGATCATCACTTTGTGGGTTCAACAGGGAAACATTCTATCTATTCCTGCAGTCCACCTTGTCTTTATTCAATTTACTGAAGCAGAGATGCCATAAAAACATAATGTGGGAGAAAACTGTGGCAGTTCAGTTTATTTGTGTAGTGGTTTGAGTTGGAGGTTAAAAAAAGACACTCTATGGTATGAAACTGCATCCTTGGTCTTGAGGCCATCACAGAGATTAGAAATGACTTCAGGGAAATCGAAATATATAGACAGTAGTATGTAAAATGTGCACTCACTCTTATCAACTCACACTCATACATACCCCCCCCCACCCCACCCCCCACATACACACACACACACACTTGCAGCACCAGACTTGCAAGGGCATAAATCCTGAGCTGACTTAGATGCACGGAAAAGGCTGCAATATATGCATTGACTTTAAACACACACACACACACACACACACACACACACACACACACACACCAATGCACATGCACACCCGTACAGGCACACAATACACATGAACTTTAAGGACACACAGACGCATTTACTCAATTTGGGGCTCGATCAGGGGTGAAAGAGAACTTAATGGCACCGCTTGTGAAGTTGCCCTCAGAAAAAATGACTGAAACTTTCTGTTGAGTTCATCTGAGGGACAGTGTCTACTGAGAGTTTATAGAGGCCAGTTTGTGGACGGCAGGTCAGTCTTTTGAATATTCTAAATCAACACATATTCCCAAATGGGGGGGGGGATGAGTCACTTGGTCTCATTGTGTGTTTAGTATTCATTGCATGGCTGGCTGATTGAGGCCCAGTCTGTCACTGGACACCTTTTTGTTTAGATATTTCAGAAAGTCTGGAAGCTCCAAATAAAGGACAAAATGGGTAAACACTGATCTCCTCACTTTCATGTGACAACATGCTTGTGTTTTTCTGGCCCATCACTAATTATGGTGGGGTGGGGGGGTTAACACAGTAATTGCTTTAACCTCATTCTGATGTTGGCATTTTTATTCAGCTTTGGGTAATTATTTCTGCAATAACCTATACTGGTTTTCTCTGGACACAAATAAGCTCATGACCATTTGAAAAAGGAAAAAGATAGTGTACAGTGAGCGGGTGGTTATTCTGAAATATAATCCCCACAAGACGTGGAGGGTTCTTGTCGACCCTGAAGCAAAGTGACAATGGATGATGGAAGACACCCTTCGAGGAACTCCTGAAACCAAGCGACACATCCTCTTAGAAGGAGCTCCTTGGCAGCAGAGCACCAGGTGTAGATTAGATCTGCCTAAGAGGCTGAAGGCTCTGGACATTGTTGGTCTGTTATTGGTTAACTTCTATATCATGTGGAGGTCTGGGACAGCGCCTTCGAAATGGCAGACGGGTATGGTGGCCGAGTCAAACCAAATGTGTCGGTTCAATTTGGCAACACTGTTTTAGCTGGCTTTGTAAATAACCAGCATATGACTGCTGGTTACATGATTATCTATTTTTTGGATGAAAAAAATAATCTTGTACCTCGTTTCCTCGCTAGCTATTATTTAGCTTAATTTCTAGGGCCCAAGCCGAGTGGTGTGAAGGCCCTATTGTAATATTGAGGATTATTATGGGGCACCGCACTATGCCTCAAACTGTTTTAGCTTTAGCGCTTTTTCTTTAAAGAAACTCACATTGGTGTGGGTTAAAAATAATAACTCTCTACAAAAAAATTGACAACTTGGGAAGAGAAGTTGACTATATGGGTGAATGTAGATTGAACTTGCGAATTCAGTTAAATCATTTGAAATATTGTTTTCAGTCTTAAAAAAGGAGAAATTCAGTCCACCAAATAAAAGTTGAAATTACAGACAGTAAATGACAGCACCCTAATACCTTTCAAACATGTAAAGCTTGTGTTTTATTCAGTTTGTTAGCGGATAGTTTGCTTTTTAATTTATTCCATTTGACATTTTAGGTACTTGTGTACTTATTATGAAACATGATTGAAAAAAGATACACACACTCAAACAGTCATCATAAATAAGATAAGATATTCCTTTATTTGTCCCCCAATGGGGAAATTTACAGTGTTACAGCAGCAGCAGTAGATAGTGCAAACAACAAAGAGCATATAAAATAGTAATTATTAAAAGTTATTTGCAATTCAAAATGTAAATTAGCATTTTCTAATAAAAGTATGTACAAACTAAATATGTGAATTTACAATATATTTACAAAACTAGTTATACCGGAAGAAATGTGCGCAGAAGTGCCATAAGTGAATAAAAAACAACATACATAAGTAAGAATGTGGCCAGACACATATTGCACGTTCGGAGTGAGATGAGTAATTATTGCACGTTAATAAAGACAGGGGAATATTGCACTTGTGTCCGTTTTGTGAGATTATATTATTACTATTAATAACTACTGTACATTCATTTGTCTGTGTTTGTGTGTGTGTGTGTGTGTGTGTGCAATGCATGTATGCAAATCAATGCATGCATACGAGCCTTATCGACTAGCAGTTAATGTGTCTCTGTTTTGCTCGGTTTTGTTTTTTTGCTTCATTAATGTTTAATTTTTGGAGATGATCTAGTTTTATTAATAATATTTTCTAAATGATGAAGACCTATTGCTGGCTTACTCTGTTGTGCAAAGTTCTACGTACAAGGATAAATACTTGTCTAAACCTTATAAGTGCACCATTTTCTCTCATTCAACATGACAGCTTGTGGGTACTGGCAGAGGTAGAACATAATCATATCTATTCTTCCATGAGAAGCTATGTGCAAGATGTGTGTTTACTAATGTCTTTTGTTTAGCGTGCTGTTGATTCACATGGCATGCAGGATGTGATTGTGCAAGCTGTTGGTTCAGGTTGGCATTAGGAGCAGTGCTAGAATTGAGTCTAATCAAAACCATTTTTGTGTGAAATAGCCACTAATGAGGAAAGGTGGTCTAGGACTCAACTGATTTTTTCTCCAATAATGCATGCAAGTAAACATACTGTGATATTGATGTGTTGTTAAAAGTTACTTTTGGTGGAAACATTAATCACACTTCAATTAAGAATAAACTATACTTCATCATGTGTGACATAAATTCACACTTTTCATGTCTGGTTCAGTCTTTTTTGGTGAGACTTGCTTGGTGAAGAAATGACAACCGAGAAAGTGAATGGACAAACAATGTAAGCTAACTGCTTGCAAGCTAGTCTGCCTGAAATTTATATAAGAATGGTGGGCCCCATAGCTGTCAGCACTATTATACTCTAAACAAAGAGAGAAGTTGTTCAAAATAATCCCTGGTTGGTTACTGTCTGAAAAAAAGGCCTGTTTTGTTGAGCACTTTCTGCCACTGTAGAAACTTATATAAGAGTGAATGAGCCTTCTGAACTTAACTGCTCCACCCTTTTACCTCAGAGCTTATTAAAACAAAAGTTGTTCTGGCAATGTCTTGATCATTATTTGAATGTATATGTTGCAACTTCATGAGCCCAAGGACAAAATGAGACATGAAATGAGAAAAGTCGCAATTCTGCCCTCTTAGCAACATCAAGTGTAGTGGGCTGGATAGATGTAAGGCAATTACACTAACGGTCTACAGAAGAGCCGTTGTGTTTTGCTGACGACAGGGCAGAATTGCCAGTGCTGTTGACACAACCTCCAAATGCCAGCTATTTGATAAAAGATAGCCCTAAGATAGCCCTGCGCGACAACCGCCCCTCACTAGCACTGAGCACTGCAAGGTAGTGTGGCCGAGTGGTCTAAAGTGCTGGATTAAGGCTCCAGTCTCTCAGGAGGCGTGGGTTCAAATCCCACCACTGCCATAAGCCAACCACAGCTTTCCCCTAAGGACAAGGCCTGTCAAAAGTTTGCCCAGTGTTGCACTCTCAGTATGATCAAGTGTGTGTTATGAAGGCCAGCACTTGGACTTTTCCACAATCCTGAAATGTAATTACCTTCAGTGTAACCTTATAGTATTGATCACTGTTGGAGCCAATAGCAATCTTCTTTGATGTTTATAAGGACCAAGTAAGAAGAGGTGAGCATTTGCAGGCTAGTTTCATATGATCATTCTTTGAATGTATATGTTGCAACTTCATGAGCCCAAGGACAAAATGAGACATGAAATTGGAAAAGGCGTGGTTGTTTATCATTTCAACGGAAAAGAAATCCACACAGTTACAAGCCTAAAGGCATGATCCAGCGAGCAGAGTGGCGCAGCGGAAGCGTGCTGGGCCCATAACCCAGAGGTCGATGGATCGAAACCATCCTCTGCTAACTGTGCAGTAGGCCTCCACTTTGAGTGGGAAGCCATTGCTTTTTGCAAGTGCTGCTGCCACAACCTGGATATTCCAGCTAATTGATGAAACATCTCATGATACCCAGCCCATGGGCCCTCCGAAACTGGATGTGTGCACAGCAGGGTAGTGTGGCCGAGTGGTCTAAGGCGCTGGATTTAGGCTCCAGTCTCTCAGGAGGCGTGGGTTCAAATCCCACCACTGCCATTTGCCGACCATTGCTGTCTCCACATGTGATTGCCCGTCACGACTTTGCCCTCTTAGCAACATCAAGTGTAGTGGGCTGGATAAATGTGGTGCAATGACACTAACGGCCTACAGAAGAGCCGTTGTGTTTTGCTGACGACAGGGCAGAATTGCCAGTGCTGTTGACGCAACCTCCAAATGCCAGCTATTTGATAAAAGATAGCCCTAAGATAGCCCTGCGCGACGGCCGCCCCTCACTAGTGCTGAGCACTGCAAGGTAGTGTGGCCGAGTGGTCTAAGGCGCTGGATTAAGGCTCCAGTCTCTCAGGAGGCGTGGGTTCAAATCCCACCACTGCCATAAGCCAACAACAGCTTTCCCCTAAGGAGAAGGCCTGTCAAAAGTTTGCCCAGTGTTGCTCTCTCAGTATGATCAAGTGTGTGTTATGAAGGCCAACACTTGGACTTTTCCGCAATCCTGAAATGTAATTACCTTTTGTAACTCATCAGTGTAACCTTATAGTATTGATCACTGTTGGAGCCAATAGCAATCTTCTTTGATGTTTATAAGGACCAAGTAAGAAGAGGTGAGCATTTGCAGGTTAGTTTCATGTGATCATTCTTTGAATGTATATGTTGCAACTTCATGAGCCCAAGGACAAAATGAGACATGGAATTGGAAAAGGCGTGGTTGTTTATCATTTCAACGGAAAAGAAATCCACACAGTTACAAGCCTAAAAGCATGATCCAGCGAGCAGAGTGGCGCAGCGGAAGCGTGCTGGGCCCATAACCCAGAGGTCGATGGATCGAAACCATCCTCTGCTAACTGTGCAGTAGGCCTCCACTTTGAGTGGGAAGCCATTGCTTTTTGCAAGTGCTGCTGCCACAACCTGGATATTCCAGCTAATTGATGAAACATCTCATGATACCCAGCCCATGGGCCCTCCGAAACTGGATGTGTGCACAGCAGGGTAGTGTGGCCGAGTGGTCTAAGGCGCTGGATTTAGGCTCCAGTCTCTCAGGAGGCGTGGGTTCAAATCCCACCACTGCCATTTGCCGACCATTGCTGTCTCCACATGTGATTGCCCGTCACGACTTTGCCCTCTTAGCAACATCAAGTGTAGTGGGCTGGATAGATGTGGTGCAATGACACTAACGGCCTACAGAAGAGCCGTTGTGTTTTGCTGACGACAGGGCAGAATTGCCAGTGCTGTTGACGCAACCTCCAAATGCCAGCTATTTGATAAAAGATAGCCCTAAGATAGCCCTGCGCGACGGCCGCCCCTCACTAGTGCTGAGCACTGCAAGGTAGTGTGGCCGAGTGGTCTAAGGCGCTGGATTAAGGCTCCAGTCTCTCAGGAGGCGTGGGTTCAAATCCCACCACTGCCATAAGCCAACAACAGCTTTCCCCTAAGGAGAAGGCCTGTCAAAAGTTTGCCCAGTGTTGCTCTCTCAGTATGATCAAGTGTGTGTTATGAAGGCCAACACTTGGACTTTTCCGCAATCCTGAAATGTAATTACCTTTTGTAACTCATCAGTGTAACCTTATAGTATTGATCACTGTTGGAGCCAATAGCAATCTTCTTTGATGTTTATAAGGACCAAGTAAGAAGAGGTGAGCATTTGCAGGTTAGTTTCATGTGATCATTCTTTGAATGTATATGTTGCAACTTCATGAGCCCAAGGACAAAATGAGACATGGAATTGGAAAAGGCGTGGTTGTTTATCATTTCAACGGAAAAGAAATCCACACAGTTACAAGCCTAAAAGCATGATCCAGCGAGCAGAGTGGCGCAGCGGAAGCGTGCTGGGCCCATAACCCAGAGGTCGATGGATCGAAACCATCCTCTGCTAACTGTGCAGTAGGCCTCCACTTTGAGTGGGAAGCCATTGCTTTTTGCAAGTGCTGCTGCCACAACCTGGATATTCCAGCTAATTGATGAAACATCTCATGATACCCAGCCCATGGGCCCTCCGAAACTGGATGTGTGCACAGCAGGGTAGTGTGGCCGAGTGGTCTAAGGCGCTGGATTTAGGCTCCAGTCTCTCAGGAGGCGTGGGTTCAAATCCCACCACTGCCATTTGCCGACCATTGCTGTCTCCACATGTGATTGCCCGTCACGACTTTGACCTCTTAGCAACATCAAGTGTAGTGGGCTGGATAGATGTGGTGCAATGACACTAACGGCCTACAGAAGAGCCGTTGTGTTTTGCTGACGACAGGGCAGAATTGCCAGTGCTGTTGACGCAACCTCCAAATGCCAGCTATTTGATAAAAGATAGCCCTAAGATAGCCCTGCGCGACGGCCGCCCCTCACTAGTGCTGAGCACTGCAAGGTAGTGTGGCCGAGTGGTCTAAGGCGCTGGATTAAGGCTCCAGTCTCTCAGGAGGCGTGGGTTCAAATCCCACCACTGCCATAAGCCAACAACAGCTTTCCCCTAAGGAGAAGGCCTGTCAAAAGTTTGCCCAGTGTTGCTCTCTCAGTATGATCAAGTGTGTGTTATGAAGGCCAACACTTGGACTTTTCCGCAATCCTGAAATGTAATTACCTTTTGTAACTCATCAGTGTAACCTTATAGTATTGATCACTGTTGGAGCCAATAGCAATCTTCTTTGATGTTTATAAGGACCAAGTAAGAAGAGGTGAGCATTTGCAGGTTAGTTTCATGTGATCATTCTTTGAATGTATATGTTGCAACTTCATGAGCCCAAGGACAAAATGAGACATGGAATTGGAAAAGGCGTGGTTGTTTATCATTTCAACGGAAAAGAAATCCACACAGTTACAAGCCTAAAAGCATGATCCAGCGAGCAGAGTGGCGCAGCGGAAGCGTGCTGGGCCCATAACCCAGAGGTCGATGGATCGAAACCATCCTCTGCTAACTGTGCAGTAGGCCTCCACTTTGAGTGGGAAGCCATTGCTTTTTGCAAGTGCTGCTGCCACAACCTGGATATTCCAGCTAATTGATGAAACATCTCATGATACCCAGCCCATGGGCCCTCCGAAACTGGATGTGTGCACAGCAGGGTAGTGTGGCCGAGTGGTCTAAGGCGCTGGATTTAGGCTCCAGTCTCTCAGGAGGCGTGGGTTCAAATCCCACCACTGCCATTTGCCGACCATTGCTGTCTCCACATGTGATTGCCCGTCACGACTTTGCCCTCTTAGCAACATCAAGTGTAGTGGGCTGGATAGATGTGGTGCAATGACACTAACGGCCTACAGAAGAGCCGTTGTGTTTTGCTGACGACAGGGCAGAATTGCCAGTGCTGTTGACGCAACCTCCAAATGCCAGCTATTTGATAAAAGATAGCCCTAAGATAGCCCTGCGCGACGGCCGCCCCTCACTAGTGCTGAGCACTGCAAGGTAGTGTGGCCGAGTGGTCTAAGGCGCTGGATTAAGGCTCCAGTCTCTCAGGAGGCGTGGGTTCAAATCCCACCACTGCCATAAGCCAACAACAGCTTTCCCCTAAGGAGAAGGCCTGTCAAAAGTTTGCCCAGTGTTGCTCTCTCAGTATGATCAAGTGTGTGTTATGAAGGCCAACACTTGGACTTTTCCGCAATCCTGAAATGTAATTACCTTTTGTAACTCATCAGTGTAACCTTATAGTATTGATCACTGTTGGAGCCAATAGCAATCTTCTTTGATGTTTATAAGGACCAAGTAAGAAGAGGTGAGCATTTGCAGGTTAGTTTCATGTGATCATTCTTTGAATGTATATGTTGCAACTTCATGAGCCCAAGGACAAAATGAGACATGGAATTGGAAAAGGCGTGGTTGTTTATCATTTCAACGGAAAAGAAATCCACACAGTTACAAGCCTAAAAGCATGATCCAGCGAGCAGAGTGGCGCAGCGGAAGCGTGCTGGGCCCATAACCCAGAGGTCGATGGATCGAAACCATCCTCTGCTAACTGTGCAGTAGGCCTCCACTTTGAGTGGGAAGCCATTGCTTTTTGCAAGTGCTGCTGCCACAACCTGGATATTCCAGCTAATTGATGAAACATCTCATGATACCCAGCCCATGGGCCCTCCGAAACTGGATGTGTGCACAGCAGGGTAGTGTGGCCGAGTGGTCTAAGGCGCTGGATTTAGGCTCCAGTCTCTCAGGAGGCGTGGGTTCAAATCCCACCACTGCCATTTGCCGACCATTGCTGTCTCCACATGTGATTGCCCGTCACGACTTTGCCCTCTTAGCAACATCAAGTGTAGTGGGCTGGATAGATGTGGTGCAATGACACTAACGGCCTACAGAAGAGCCGTTGTGTTTTGCTGACGACAGGGCAGAATTGCCAGTGCTGTTGACGCAACCTCCAAATGCCAGCTATTTGATAAAAGATAGCCCTAAGATAGCCCTGCGCGACGGCCGCCCCTCACTAGTGCTGAGCACTGCAAGGTAGTGTGGCCGAGTGGTCTAAGGCGCTGGATTAAGGCTCCAGTCTCTCAGGAGGCGTGGGTTCAAATCCCACCACTGCCATAAGCCAACAACAGCTTTCCCCTAAGGAGAAGGCCTGTCAAAAGTTTGCCCAGTGTTGCTCTCTCAGTATGATCAAGTGTGTGTTATGAAGGCCAACACTTGGACTTTTCCGCAATCCTGAAATGTAATTACCTTTTGTAACTCATCAGTGTAACCTTATAGTATTGATCACTGTTGGAGCCAATAGCAATCTTCTTTGATGTTTATAAGGACCAAGTAAGAAGAGGTGAGCATTTGCAGGTTAGTTTCATGTGATCATTCTTTGAATGTATATGTTGCAACTTCATGAGCCCAAGGACAAAATGAGACATGGAATTGGAAAAGGCGTGGTTGTTTATCATTTCAACGGAAAAGAAATCCACACAGTTACAAGCCTAAAAGCATGATCCAGCGAGCAGAGTGGCGCAGCGGAAGCGTGCTGGGCCCATAACCCAGAGGTCGATGGATCGAAACCATCCTCTGCTAACTGTGCAGTAGGCCTCCACTTTGAGTGGGAAGCCATTGCTTTTTGCAAGTGCTGCTGCCACAACCTGGATATTCCAGCTAATTGATGAAACATCTCATGATACCCAGCCCATGGGCCCTCCGAAACTGGATGTGTGCACAGCAGGGTAGTGTGGCCGAGTGGTCTAAGGCGCTGGATTTAGGCTCCAGTCTCTCAGGAGGCGTGGGTTCAAATCCCACCACTGCCATTTGCCGACCATTGCTGTCTCCACATGTGATTGCCCGTCACGACTTTGCCCTCTTAGCAACATCAAGTGTAGTGGGCTGGATAGATGTGGTGCAATGACACTAACGGCCTACAGAAGAGCCGTTGTGTTTTGCTGACGACAGGGCAGAATTGCCAGTGCTGTTGACGCAACCTCCAAATGCCAGCTATTTGATAAAAGATAGCCCTAAGATAGCCCTGCGCGACGGCCGCCCCTCACTAGTGCTGAGCACTGCAAGGTAGTGTGGCCGAGTGGTCTAAGGCGCTGGATTAAGGCTCCAGTCTCTCAGGAGGCGTGGGTTCAAATCCCACCACTGCCATAAGCCAACAACAGCTTTCCCCTAAGGAGAAGGCCTGTCAAAAGTTTGCCCAGTGTTGCTCTCTCAGTATGATCAAGTGTGTGTTATGAAGGCCAACACTTGGACTTTTCCGCAATCCTGAAATGTAATTACCTTTTGTAACTCATCAGTGTAACCTTATAGTATTGATCACTGTTGGAGCCAATAGCAATCTTCTTTGATGTTTATAAGGACCAAGTAAGAAGAGGTGAGCATTTGCAGGCTAGTTTCATATGATCATTCTTTGAATGTATATGTTGCAACTTCATGAGCCCAAGGACAAAATGAGACATGAAATTGGAAAAGGCGTGGTTGTTTATCATTTCAACGGAAAATAAATCCACACAGTTACAAGCCTAAAAGCATGATCCAGCGAGCAGAGTGGCGCAGCGGAAGCGTGCTGGGCCCATAACCCAGAGGTCGATGGATCGAAACCATCCTCTGCTAACTGTGCAGTAGGCCTCCACTTTGAGTGGGAAGCCATTGCTTTTTGCAAGTGCTGCTGCCACAACCTGGATATTCCAGCTAATTGATGAAACATCTCATGATACCCAGCCCATGGGCCCTCCGAAACTGGATGTGTGCACAGCAGGGTAGTGTGGCCGAGTGGTCTAAGGCGCTGGATTTAGGCTCCAGTCTCTCAGGAGGCGTGGGTTCAAATCCCACCACTGCCATTTGCCGACCATTGCTGTCTCCACATGTGATTGCCCGTCACGACTTTGCCCTCTTAGCAACATCAAGTGTAGTGGGCTGGATAGATGTGGTGCAATGACACTAACGGCCTACAGAAGAGCCGTTGTGTTTTGCTGACGACAGGGCAGAATTGCCAGTGCTGTTGACGCAACCTCCAAATGCCAGCTATTTGATAAAAGATAGCCCTAAGATAGCCCTGCGCGACGGCCGCCCCTCACTAGTGCTGAGCACTGCAAGGTAGTGTGGCCGAGTGGTCTAAGGCGCTGGATTAAGGCTCCAGTCTCTCAGGAGGCGTGGGTTCAAATCCCACCACTGCCATAAGCCAACAACAGCTTTCCCCTAAGGAGAAGGCCTGTCAAAAGTTTGCCCAGTGTTGCTCTCTCAGTATGATCAAGTGTGTGTTATGAAGGCCAACACTTGGACTTTTCCGCAATCCTGAAATGTAATTACCTTTTGTAACTCATCAGTGTAACCTTATAGTATTGATCACTGTTGGAGCCAATAGCAATCTTCTTTGATGTTTATAAGGACCAAGTAAGAAGAGGTGAGCATTTGCAGGTTAGTTTCATGTGATCATTCTTTGAATGTATATGTTGCAACTTCATGAGCCCAAGGACAAAATGAGACATGGAATTGGAAAAGGCGTGGTTGTTTATCATTTCAACGGAAAAGAAATCCACACAGTTACAAGCCTAAAAGCATGATCCAGCGAGCAGAGTGGCGCAGCGGAAGCGTGCTGGGCCCATAACCCAGAGGTCGATGGATCGAAACCATCCTCTGCTAACTGTGCAGTAGGCCTCCACTTTGAGTGGGAAGCCATTGCTTTTTGCAAGTGCTGCTGCCACAACCTGGATATTCCAGCTAATTGATGAAACATCTCATGATACCCAGCCCATGGGCCCTCCGAAACTGGATGTGTGCACAGCAGGGTAGTGTGGCCGAGTGGTCTAAGGCGCTGGATTTAGGCTCCAGTCTCTCAGGAGGCGTGGGTTCAAATCCCACCACTGCCATTTGCCGACCATTGCTGTCTCCACATGTGATTGCCCGTCACGACTTTGCCCTCTTAGCAACATCAAGTGTAGTGGGCTGGATAGATGTGGTGCAATGACACTAACGGCCTACAGAAGAGCCGTTGTGTTTTGCTGACGACAGGGCAGAATTGCCAGTGCTGTTGACGCAACCTCCGAATAACAGCTATTTGATAAAAGATAACCCTAAGATAGCCCTGCGCGACGGCCGCCCCTCACTAGTGCTGAGCACTGCAAGGTAGTGTGGCCGAGTGGTCTAAGGCGCTGGATTAAGGCTCCAGTCTCTCAGGAGGCGTGGGTTCAAATCCCACCACTGCCATAAGCCAACAACAGCTTTCCCCTAAGGAGAAGGCCTGTCAAAAGTTTGCCCAGTGTTGCTCTCTCAGTATGATCAAGTGTGTGTTATGAAGGCCAACACTTGGACTCTTCCGCAATCCTGAAATGTAATTACCTTTTGTAACTCATCAGTGTAACCTTATAGTATTGATCACTGTTGGAGCCAATAGCAATCTTCTTTGATGTTTATAAGGACCAAGTAAGAAGAGGTGAGCATTTGCAGGTTAGTTTCATGTGATCATTCTTTGAATGTATATGTTGCAACTTCATGAGCCCAAGGACAAAATGAGACATGGAATTGGAAAAGGCGTGGTTGTTTATCATTTCAACGGAAAAGAAATCCACACAGTTACAAGCCTAAAAGCATGATCCAGCGAGCAGAGTGGCGCAGCGGAAGCGTGCTGGGCCCATAACCCAGAGGTCGATGGATCGAAACCATCCTCTGCTAACTGTGCAGTAGGCCTCCACTTTGAGTGGGAAGCCATTGCTTTTTGCAAGTGCTGCTGCCACAACCTGGATATTCCAGCTAATTGATGAAACATCTCATGATACCCAGCCCATGGGCCCTCCGAAACTGGATGTGTGCACAGCAGGGTAGTGTGGCCGAGTGGTCTAAGGCGCTGGATTTAGGCTCCAGTCTCTCAGGAGGCGTGGGTTCAAATCCCACCACTGCCATTTGCCGACCATTGCTGTCTCCACATGTGATTGCCCGTCACGACTTTGCCCTCTTAGCAACATCAAGTGTAGTGGGCTGGATAGATGTGGTGCAATGACACTAACGGCCTACAGAAGAGCCGTTGTGTTTTGCTGACGACAGGGCAGAATTGCCAGTGCTGTTGACGCAACCTCCAAATGCCAGCTATTTGATAAAAGATAGCCCTAAGATAGCCCTGCGCGACGGCCGCCCCTCACTAGTGCTGAGCACTGCAAGGTAGTGTGGCCGAGTGGTCTAAGGCGCTGGATTAAGGCTCCAGTCTCTCAGGAGGCGTGGGTTCAAATCCCACCACTGCCATAAGCCAACAACAGCTTTCCCCTAAGGAGAAGGCCTGTCAAAAGTTTGCCCAGTGTTGCTCTCTCAGTATGATCAAGTGTGTGTTATGAAGGCCAACACTTGGACTTTTCCGCAATCCTGAAATGTAATTACCTTTTGTAACTCATCAGTGTAACCTTATAGTATTGATCACTGTTGGAGCCAATAGCAATCTTCTTTGATGTTTATAAGGACCAAGTAAGAAGAGGTGAGCATTTGCAGGTTAGTTTCATGTGATCATTCTTTGAATGTATATGTTGCAACTTCATGAGCCCAAGGACAAAATGAGACATGGAATTGGAAAAGGCGTGGTTGTTTATCATTTCAACGGAAAAGAAATCCACACAGTTACAAGCCTAAAAGCATGATCCAGCGAGCAGAGTGGCGCAGCGGAAGCGTGCTGGGCCCATAACCCAGAGGTCGATGGATCGAAACCATCCTCTGCTAACTGTGCAGTAGGCCTCCACTTTGAGTGGGAAGCCATTGCTTTTTGCAAGTGCTGCTGCCACAACCTGGATATTCCAGCTAATTGATGAAACATCTCATGATACCCAGCCCATGGGCCCTCCGAAACTGGATGTGTGCACAGCAGGGTAGTGTGGCCGAGTGGTCTAAGGCGCTGGATTTAGGCTCCAGTCTCTCAGGAGGCGTGGGTTCAAATCCCACCACTGCCATTTGCCGACCATTGCTGTCTCCACATGTGATTGCCCGTCACGACTTTGCCCTCTTAGCAACATCAAGTGTAGTGGGCTGGATAGATGTGGTGCAATGACACTAACGGCCTACAGAAGAGCCGTTGTGTTTTGCTGACGACAGGGCAGAATTGCCAGTGCTGTTGACGCAACCTCCAAATGCCAGCTATTTGATAAAAGATAGCCCTAAGATAGCCCTGCGCGACGGCCGCCCCTCACTAGTGCTGAGCACTGCAAGGTAGTGTGGCCGAGTGGTCTAAGGCGCTGGATTAAGGCTCCAGTCTCTCAGGAGGCGTGGGTTCAAATCCCACCACTGCCATAAGCCAACAACAGCTTTCCCCTAAGGAGAAGGCCTGTCAAAAGTTTGCCCAGTGTTGCTCTCTCAGTATGATCAAGTGTGTGTTATGAAGGCCAACACTTGGACTTTTCCGCAATCCTGAAATGTAATTACCTTTTGTAACTCATCAGTGTAACCTTATAGTATTGATCACTGTTGGAGCCAATAGCAATCTTCTTTGATGTTTATAAGGACCAAGTAAGAAGAGGTGAGCATTTGCAGGTTAGTTTCATGTGATCATTCTTTGAATGTATATGTTGCAACTTCATGAGCCCAAGGACAAAATGAGACATGGAATTGGAAAAGGCGTGGTTGTTTATCATTTCAACGGAAAAGAAATCCACACAGTTACAAGCCTAAAAGCATGATCCAGCGAGCAGAGTGGCGCAGCGGAAGCGTGCTGGGCCCATAACCCAGAGGTCGATGGATCGAAACCATCCTCTGCTAACTGTGCAGTAGGCCTCCACTTTGAGTGGGAAGCCATTGCTTTTTGCAAGTGCTGCTGCCACAACCTGGATATTCCAGCTAATTGATGAAACATCTCATGATACCCAGCCCATGGGCCCTCCGAAACTGGATGTGTGCACAGCAGGGTAGTGTGGCCGAGTGGTCTAAGGCGCTGGATTTAGGCTCCAGTCTCTCAGGAGGCGTGGGTTCAAATCCCACCACTGCCATTTGCCGACCATTGCTGTCTCCACATGTGATTGCCCGTCACGACTTTGCCCTCTTAGCAACATCAAGTGTAGTGGGCTGGATAGATGTGGTGCAATGACACTAACGGCCTACAGAAGAGCCGTTGTGTTTTGCTGACGACAGGGCAGAATTGCCAGTGCTGTTGACGCAACCTCCAAATGCCAGCTATTTGATAAAAGATAGCCCTAAGATAGCCCTGCGCGACGGCCGCCCCTCACTAGTGCTGAGCACTGCAAGGTAGTGTGGCCGAGTGGTCTAAGGCGCTGGATTAAGGCTCCAGTCTCTCAGGAGGCGTGGGTTCAAATCCCACCACTGCCATAAGCCAACAACAGCTTTCCCCTAAGGAGAAGGCCTGTCAAAAGTTTGCCCAGTGTTGCTCTCTCAGTATGATCAAGTGTGTGTTATGAAGGCCAACACTTGGACTTTTCCGCAATCCTGAAATGTAATTACCTTTTGTAACTCATCAGTGTAACCTTATAGTATTGATCACTGTTGGAGCCAATAGCAATCTTCTTTGATGTTTATAAGGACCAAGTAAGAAGAGGTGAGCATTTGCAGGTTAGTTTCATGTGATCATTCTTTGAATGTATATGTTGCAACTTCATGAGCCCAAGGACAAAATGAGACATGAAATTGGAAAAAGCGTGGTTGTTTATCATTTCAACGGAAAATAAATCCACACAGTTACAAGCCTAAAAGCATGATCCAGCGAGCAGAGTGGCGCAGCGGAAGCGTGCTGGGCCCATAACCCAGAGGTCGATGGATCGAAACCATCCTCTGCTAACTGTGCAGTAGGCCTCCACTTTGAGTGGGAAGCCATTGCTTTTTGCAAGTGCTGCTGCCACAACCTGGATATTCCAGCTAATTGATGAAACATCTCATGATACCCAGCCCATGGGCCCTCCGAAACTGGATGTGTGCACAGCAGGGTAGTGTGGCCGAGTGGTCTAAGGCGCTGGATTTAGGCTCCAGTCTCTCAGGAGGCGTGGGTTCAAATCCCACCACTGCCATTTGCCGACCATTGCTGTCTCCACATGTGATTGCCCGTCACGACTTTGCCCTCTTAGCAACATCAAGTGTAGTGGGCTGGATAGATGTGGTGCAATGACACTAACGGCCTACAGAAGAGCCGTTGTGTTTTGCTGACGACAGGGCAGAATTGCCAGTGCTGTTGACGCAACCTCCAAATGCCAGCTATTTGATAAAAGATAGCCCTAAGATAGCCCTGCGCGACGGCCGCCCCTCACTAGTGCTGAGCACTGCAAGGTAGTGTGGCCGAGTGGTCTAAGGCGCTGGATTAAGGCTCCAGTCTCTCAGGAGGCGTGGGTTCAAATCCCACCACTGCCATAAGCCAACAACAGCTTTCCCCTAAGGAGAAGGCCTGTCAAAAGTTTGCCCAGTGTTGCTCTCTCAGTATGATCAAGTGTGTGTTATGAAGGCCAACACTTGGACTTTTCCGCAATCCTGAAATGTAATTACCTTTTGTAACTCATCAGTGTAACCTTATAGTATTGATCACTGTTGGAGCCAATAGCAATCTTCTTTGATGTTTATAAGGACCAAGTAAGAAGAGGTGAGCATTTGCAGGTTAGTTTCATGTGATCATTCTTTGAATGTATATGTTGCAACTTCATGAGCCCAAGGACAAAATGAGACATGAAATTGGAAAAAGCGTGGTTGTTTATCATTTCAACGGAAAAGAAATCCACACAGTTACAAGCCTAAAAGCATGATCCAGCGAGCAGAGTGGCGCAGCGGAAGCGTGCTGGGCCCATAACCCAGAGGTCGATGGATCGAAACCATCCTCTGCTAACTGTGCAGTAGGCCTCCACTTTGAGTGGGAAGCCATTGCTTTTTGCAAGTGCTGCTGCCACAACCTGGATATTCCAGCTAATTGATGAAACATCTCATGATACCCAGCCCATGGGCCCTCCGAAACTGGATGTGTGCACAGCAGGGTAGTGTGGCCGAGTGGTCTAAGGCGCTGGATTTAGGCTCCAGTCTCTCAGGAGGCGTGGGTTCAAATCCCACCACTGCCATTTGCCGACCATTGCTGTCTCCACATGTGATTGCCCGTCACGACTTTGCCCTCTTAGCAACATCAAGTGTAGTGGGCTGGATAGATGTGGTGCAATGACACTAACGGCCTACAGAAGAGCCGTTGTGTTTTGCTGACGACAGGGCAGAATTGCCAGTGCTGTTGACGCAACCTCCAAATGCCAGCTATTTGATAAAAGATAGCCCTAAGATAGCCCTGCGCGACGGCCGCCCCTCACTAGTGCTGAGCACTGCAAGGTAGTGTGGCCGAGTGGTCTAAGGCGCTGGATTAAGGCTCCAGTCTCTCAGGAGGCGTGGGTTCAAATCCCACCACTGCCATAAGCCAACAACAGCTTTCCCCTAAGGAGAAGGCCTGTCAAAAGTTTGCCCAGTGTTGCTCTCTCAGTATGATCAAGTGTGTGTTATGAAGGCCAACACTTGGACTTTTCCGCAATCCTGAAATGTAATTACCTTTTGTAACTCATCAGTGTAACCTTATAGTATTGATCACTGTTGGAGCCAATAGCAATCTTCTTTGATGTTTATAAGGACCAAGTAAGAAGAGGTGAGCATTTGCAGGTTAGTTTCATGTGATCATTCTTTGAATGTATATGTTGCAACTTCATGAGCCCAAGGACAAAATGAGACATGAAATTGGAAAAAGCGTGGTTGTTTATCATTTCAACGGAAAAGAAATCCACACAGTTACAAGCCTAAAAGCATGATCCAGCGAGCAGAGTGGCGCAGCGGAAGCGTGCTGGGCCCATAACCCAGAGGTCGATGGATCGAAACCATCCTCTGCTAACTGTGCAGTAGGCCTCCACTTTGAGTGGGAAGCCATTGCTTTTTGCAAGTGCTGCTGCCACAACCTGGATATTCCAGCTAATTGATGAAACATCTCATGATACCCAGCCCATGGGCCCTCCGAAACTGGATGTGTGCACAGCAGGGTAGTGTGGCCGAGTGGTCTAAGGCGCTGGATTTAGGCTCCAGTCTCTCAGGAGGCGTGGGTTCAAATCCCACCACTGCCATTTGCCGACCATTGCTGTCTCCACATGTGATTGCCCGTCACGACTTTGCCCTCTTAGCAACATCAAGTGTAGTGGGCTGGATAGATGTGGTGCAATGACACTAACGGCCTACAGAAGAGCCGTTGTGTTTTGCTGACGACAGGGCAGAATTGCCAGTGCTGTTGACGCAACCTCCAAATGCCAGCTATTTGATAAAAGATAGCCCTAAGATAGCCCTGCGCGACGGCCGCCCCTCACTAGTGCTGAGCACTGCAAGGTAGTGTGGCCGAGTGGTCTAAGGCGCTGGATTAAGGCTCCAGTCTCTCAGGAGGCGTGGGTTCAAATCCCACCACTGCCATAAGCCAACAACAGCTTTCCCCTAAGGAGAAGGCCTGTCAAAAGTTTGCCCAGTGTTGCTCTCTCAGTATGATCAAGTGTGTGTTATGAAGGCCAACACTTGGACTTTTCCGCAATCCTGAAATGTAATTACCTTTTGTAACTCATCAGTGTAACCTTATAGTATTGATCACTGTTGGAGCCAATAGCAATCTTCTTTGATGTTTATAAGGACCAAGTAAGAAGAGGTGAGCATTTGCAGGTTAGTTTCATGTGATCATTCTTTGAATGTATATGTTGCAACTTCATGAGCCCAAGGACAAAATGAGACATGAAATTGGAAAAAGCGTGGTTGTTTATCATTTCAACGGAAAAGAAATCCACACAGTTACAAGCCTAAAAGCATGATCCAGCGAGCAGAGTGGCGCAGCGGAAGCGTGCTGGGCCCATAACCCAGAGGTCGATGGATCGAAACCATCCTCTGCTAACTGTGCAGTAGGCCTCCACTTTGAGTGGGAAGCCATTGCTTTTTGCAAGTGCTGCTGCCACAACCTGGATATTCCAGCTAATTGATGAAACATCTCATGATACCCAGCCCATGGGCCCTCCGAAACTGGATGTGTGCACAGCAGGGTAGTGTGGCCGAGTGGTCTAAGGCGCTGGATTTAGGCTCCAGTCTCTCAGGAGGCGTGGGTTCAAATCCCACCACTGCCATTTGCCGACCATTGCTGTCTCCACATGTGATTGCCCGTCACGACTTTGCCCTCTTAGCAACATCAAGTGTAGTGGGCTGGATAGATGTGGTGCAATGACACTAACGGCCTACAGAAGAGCCGTTGTGTTTTGCTGACGACAGGGCAGAATTGCCAGTGCTGTTGACGCAACCTCCAAATGCCAGCTATTTGATAAAAGATAGCCCTAAGATAGCCCTGCGCGACGGCCGCCCCTCACTAGTGCTGAGCACTGCAAGGTAGTGTGGCCGAGTGGTCTAAGGCGCTGGATTAAGGCTCCAGTCTCTCAGGAGGCGTGGGTTCAAATCCCACCACTGCCATAAGCCAACAACAGCTTTCCCCTAAGGAGAAGGCCTGTCAAAAGTTTGCCCAGTGTTGCTCTCTCAGTATGATCAAGTGTGTTTTATGAAGGCCAACACTTGGACTTTTCCGCAATCCTGAAATGTAATTACCTTTTGTAACTCATCAGTGTAACCTTATAGTATTGATCACTGTTGGAGCCAATAGCAATCTTCTTTGATGTTTATAAGGACCAAGTAAGAAGAGGTGAGCATTTGCAGGTTAGTTTCATGTGATCATTCTTTGAATGTATATGTTGCAACTTCATGAGCCCAAGGACAAAATGAGACATGAAATTGGAAAAAGCGTGGTTGTTTATCATTTCAACGGAAAAGAAATCCACACAGTTACAAGCCTAAAAGCATGATCCAGCGAGCAGAGTGGCGCAGCTGAAGCGTGCTGGGCCCATAACCCAGAGGTCGATGGCTTCGATAGATCTTTTCCCCCACTTTCTATCTCATTTGGAATCCCAGGAAGGGGGGAAAAACCAGCCACTCCAGCAAGACAGTGCCCGTTACTGCCCGGCACCAAAACCCTTGCGGATATGTGTCTTGACCGGAGGAGAACAAGTGTTAAGTATTACCCCCAAATGCAAGGTAACGTCGATATTGCATTGAGTGAGCAAAATCATTTCAAGGAGCCCCATGACTTGGTCAGAACCCCTGCCTGAATTGAAGGACTGGATTTTCTTCTGTCTAATGTGTCAGCTCCCCCACAAAACGTCCTCTAAACATTGGAGATGAGCAAAGTAAAGTATTATGAAGAATGCGGGCATTGATCCCGCTACGTCTCACATGCTAAGCGAGCGCTCTACCATTTGAGCTAATTCCCCCTGTGTGAGCTGTGACCGGGCAATGTGGCAAAACCCCAGTGAGCTTCAGGGTTGCCTGCTTTTGATGGAAAACCCACTCACTCTGCTCTCAAAATGCCAGCCCTCGTTGACGAGGTGGCCGAGTGGTTAAGGCGATGGACTGCTAATCCATTGTGCTCTGCACGCGTGGGTTCGAATCCCATCCTCGTCGCTGTCACCCATACTTTATGCTTGCGTGTCTAAAACACAGCTTGTTCGGTGAGGCCGACGGCTGCTTTGGGGATGACATGGACCACCTTCCACTCTTGTGGTATTGTAACACGACTGCCCTCTGCCAAAGACCTGCAGCTTTGAGGCACTGGCGTTGGCTGGCACAGAGCAGGAAAAAGTCAACCACGTGCCCCTTCTGTAATGCTAAAACAGGACTGGATTCACTGCAGAGCTGGACCCTCACTGTGAATTGCCCTTGACCACACAGCTGCGCTTGCTCGGGAGCTGCTGTGGCTTCGATAGATCTTTTCCCCCACTTTCTATCTCATTTGGAATCCCAGGAAGGGGGGAAAAAACAGCCACTCCAGCAAGATGGTCCCTGTTACTGCCCGGCACCAAAACCCTTGCGGATATGTGTTGACCGGAGGAGAACAAGTGTAAGTATTATCCCCAAATGCAAGGTAACGTCGATATTGCATTGAGTGAGCAACATCATTTCAAGGAGCCCCATGACTTGGACAGAACCCCTGCCTGAATTGAAGGACAGTATTTTCTTCTGTCTAACGTGTCAGCTCCCCCACAAAACGTCCTCTAAACAGGGAGGTGAGCAAAGTAAATTATTATGGAGAATGCGGGCATTGATCCCACTACCTCTCGCATGCTAAGCGAGCGCTCTACCATTTGAGCTAATTCCCCCTGTGTGAGCTGTGACCGGGCAATGTGGCAAAACCCCAGTGAGCTTCAGGGTTGCCTGCTTTTGATGGAAAACCCACTCACTCTGCTCTCAAAATGCCAGCCCTCGTTGACGAGGTGGCCGAGTGGTTAAGGCGATGGACTGCTAATCCATTGTGCTCTGCACGCGTGGGTTCGAATCCCATCCTCGTCGCTGTCACCCATAATTTATGCTTGAGTGTCTAAAACACAGCTTGTTCGGTGAGGCCGACGGCTGCTTTGGGGATGACATGGACCACCTTCCACTCTTGTGGTATTGTAACACGACTGCCCTCTGCCAAAGACTTGCAGCTTTGAGGCACTGGCGTTGGCTGGCACAGAGCAGGAAAAAGTCAACCGAGTGCCCCTTCTGTAATGCTAAAACAGGACTGGATTCACTGCAGAGCTGGACCCTCTCTGTGAATTGCCCTTGACCACACAGCTGCGCTTGCTCGGGAGCTGCTGTGGCTTCGATAGATCATTTCCCCCACTTTCTATCTCATTTGGAATCCCAGGAAGGGGGGAAAAACCAGCCACTCCAGCAAGACAGTGCCCGCTACTGCCCGGCATCAAAACCCTTGTGTGTTAATATTTTCTTCTGTCCATCGTGTCAGCTCCCCCACAAAACGTCCTCTAAACAGGGAGGTGAGCAAAGTAAATTATTATGGAGAATGCGGGCATTGATCCCGCTACCTCTCACATGCTAAGCGAGCGCTCTACCATTTGAGCTAATTCCCCCTGTGTGAGCTGTGACCGGGCAATGTGGCAAAACCCCAGTGAGCTTCAGGGTTGCCTGCTTTTGATGGAAAACCCACTCACTCTGCTCTCAAAATGCCAGCCCTCGTTGACGAGGTGGCCGAGTGGTTAAGGCGATGGACTGCTAATCCATTGTGCTCTGCACGCGTGGGTTCGAATCCCATCCTCGTCGCTGTCACCCATAATTTATGCTTGAGTGTCTAAAACACAGCTTGTTCGGTGAGGCCGACGGCTGCTTTGGGGATGACATGGACCACCTTCCACTCTTGTGGTATTGTAACACGACTGCCCTCTGCCAAAGACCTGCAGCTTTGAGGCACTGGTGTTGGCTGGCACAGAGCAGGAAAAAGTCAACCACGTGCCCCTTCTGTAATGCTAAAACAGGACTGGATTCACTGCAGAGCTCGACCCTCTCTGTGAATTGCCCTTGACCACACAGCTGCGCTTGCTCGGGAGCTGCTGTGGCTTCGATAGATCTTTTCCCCCACTTTCTATCTCATTTGGAATCCCAGGAAGGGGGGAAAAAACAGCCACTCCAGCAAGATGGTCCCTGTTACTGCCCGGCACCAAAACCCTTGCGGATATGTGTTGACCGGAGGAGAACAAGTGTTAAGTATTACCCCCAAATGCAAGGTAACGTCGATATTGCATTGAGTGAGCAACATCATTTCAAGTAGCCCCATGACTTGGACAGAACCCCTGCCTGAATTGAAGGACAGTATTTTCTTCTGTCTAACGTGTCAGCTCCCCCACAAAATGTCCTCTAAACAGGGAGGTGAGCAAAGTAAATTATTATGGAGAATGCGGGCATTGATCCCGCTACCTCTCGCATGCTAAGCGAGTGCTCTACCATTTGAGATAATTCCCCCTGTGTGAGCTGTGACCGGGCATTGTGGCAAAACCCCAGTGAGCTTCAGGGTTGCCTGCTTTTGATGGAAAACCCACTGACTCTGCTCTCAAAATGCCAGCCCTCGTTGACGAGGTGGCCGAGTGGTTAAGGCGATGGACTGCTAATCCATTGTGCTCTGCACGCGTGGGTTCGAATCCCATCCTCGTCGCTGTCACCAATACTTTATGCTTGCGTGTCAAAAACACAGCTTGTTCGGTGAGGCCGACGGCTGCTTTGGGGATGACATGGACCACCTTCCACTCTTGTGGTATTGTAACACGAATGCCTTCTGCCAAAGACCTGCAGCTTTGAGGCACTGGCGTTCGCTGGCACAGAGCAGGACAAAGTCAACCACGTGCCCCTTCTGCCATTCTAAAACAGGACTGGATTCACTGCAGAGCTGGACCCTCTCTGTGAATTGCCCTTGACCACACAGCTGCGCTTGCTCGGGAGCTGCTGTAGCTTGAATAGATCTTCTTCCCCACTTTCTATCTCATTTGGAATCCCAAGAATGGAGGAATCAGCCACTCCAGCAAGACGGCCCCCGTTTCTGCCCAGCATCAAAACCCTTGCGGATGAGTGTTGACCGGAGAAGAACAAGTGTAAGTATTCACTCAAATGCAAGGCCACGTCGATGTTGCATTGGTTGTGTGAGCAACGTCATTTCAATGAGCCCGCTGACTCGGTCAGAACCCCTTCCTGACTCGGTCAGTTTTTTCTTCTGTCCATCGTGTCAGCTCCCCCACAAAACGTCCTCTAAACAGGGAGGTGAGCAAAGTAAAGTCTTGTGGAGAATGCGGGTATTGATGCCGCTACCTCTCGCATGCTAAGCGAGCGCTCTACTGTTTGAGCTAATTCCCTTCCCATCCTCGCCGTTGTCACACAGTTTATGCTTGCATGTCAACAACACAGCTTCTTCAGGGAGGCCAACGGATGATCTGGAGCACTTTCCATATTGTTAGGAAACAATTACTATTCCACTTAAAGACGTTACACCTGGCTTAGCAAATGTCTGCTGCGTCCTCAAAAACAGACTTGATAGCCCTCCAAATGGCTGTCACTGCAAGGGGTTTGTAACTCTATGTGCAAACTACAACTTCTGGTTACTTTTCCAATAGAAATGCTTTTATGCTCTTGTAAGATTTTGACAGGGAAATGTGTGAAAAAAAAGAAACAGAAAATCTGCTAGATATGTGGCCCGGTCAGCTCAGTCGGTAGAGCATGAGACTCTTAATCTCAACAACGTGGGTTTGAGCCCAACATTGGGTGCAAAATGTATGTATGCAGTTGCATTCCACTTTGAGACTTTACACCTGGCTTACCAAATGTCTGATTTTTGTGCTGGTTTTGCAGTCATATATCACATTATCTCAAATTACACTCCAATTTATGAGAACACTGCCCCATCCCCTCTCCCAGGTGTCATAAATTCAGTTATTCTTATTCTCGTCACAATTCTGCCATAAACAACTGTAACCTTCGTTTTTATTGTGCTGGCAACTCTGGTTGTGAATCCAGAATAAACAACTCATTCACCCACTTGAGTATGCTCCCAATAGATGGTGGATAGGACACAGGTTTACAGAGTGTACTTAAGAGAGACCCACTTGATACTTATAGAGTATCACTGAATAAATAATTGAGTCTTGGCTGTATTTCTCTCTTATTGAGGAGAATGAGTTAAAGTAAGTGTGGTTTCTGCTGTTATATTTTAATAACCACAGCTCCTCGTGATATATTTTGTATGCTGGGAACAGTTTATTGACTTGACCATCTGACAGGAAGAATAGATTGAAAATCATGCAAATGCATTTGAGGACACTCGTCCTTGGAAGTGGGCACTTTCTTTGTATTTTCCTCTTCCGAATGCTTCTGACCTGGAGTCATTCTAATACTGTTAGGCTGATAAAGATGTCCCTTTGGTGACCTTTGAGACAGCTTTACTTGCTCTAAGTTTCGAGTACAGGCTTTTTTTGTAACTCCAGCCAAAAATGTATTCCATTCATCATCGGCTTTAAAAGAAGAGAGTACTAAGTTGTGTTCACTGAGGAGGAAAACATGAATGTTACATTAATATTACAGATATAGATGCACAGATGCCTTGGCAGTTATTAGATAACTGATTGATTTTTCTAATTTTTAGTTTCTAACTAAGAAATACTGCAAAGTGGATCAAGTACCGGTTACCTTTTTGCACAAAAGCCTGTGAGTGTGTTTTTAAACCAAGGGTTCCAGATGAATAATGCCCTGCATAAAGGACCCTTGATCATTTTATAAAAAACAAAAGAAAAAAATATCATATCATCTCTATCATGTCATTTAGCTGGTTTTAAGGAACTGTGACCAAAACACAAACGTTAGTGTAACATCAGACTGTTCGGTCCATATCTGGTCTACTGCTGTCTGGCTCCATGCTCTCTCGTCCGTCAATAGCCGATGGTTGTGTTTTCAGAACGCAGACAAGTGGAGTCACATGATGGAGGTTCTTCCGTGGTAATTACTGCATTAATAATATTCTCCTCCTCTCCTTACCCATGTTGTCTTTCTGGTCCTCTGAAAACCTCTGACCTGTTGACTCCAGGCCTGGCTCCGCTCATCATGACAGTTTGCTGTTGTAGTTAAGTGAAATACGATCTGGTGATAACACAGAGTGTTTTATTCTGAAAATTAACCGGATGTTTTCATTTTGTTTTGGTGCCTGACTTCCTGTCCCGCTTCATCTGCTCTGTTAAGATTTATGCATCCTGCTCCGGCATCCCGCAAAAATAGAAGTGTTGTGTATCTGATCCGGAGGGCACCGACCTGCCAGATCAGAGACGCAGACGGAACGCAACAGAGTTGGTCAAGTGGGAGCTAAGACAGTGACTATAATAGAAACCTATCTGATCCGGTGCAGTGACAGATCTGAGACGGACAGTACACAGATCTGGTGGAATTTGTCCGAAAGGGTACACTCTATTTACATGTTTTGCAGTGCCTTACAGTAAAAGAGTACACATATGTTTTCTTCGCCCGAGCTCTGATCAGCTGTTCGGGCCTTGCAGAAGTTTGGCCTTGCTTTAATCTCATTGGCCTTGACTTGTCATTGTTCATCTCAACTGGCAGACAAACCAAGGACTTGTTCAGGCATTCAGACTTGACCTGGGATTTGTTTGTCTCAATGTAGGACTTGTTGGCTTTGACTGGTGACTCTCTGAACTGTATTGAGACCTTGACTTGGGATTTATTGTTCTTCACTTGGGACCTGCTGGTTTCACATTGGGCTCGACATTGGATTTGATGAACTTGACAAAAAAAAAGTCGTTCTTGTGACTTGATGTTCTTCATTTGGACCAAACTTTGTTATGAGTCCTGACCAGCAACCTTACTTTGAAACTCCTGGCTTGGGACTCCACTGAAATTTGATGCCTTAACTTTGCTCCACTGCCTTCATTTATTAGAATTAGGGCCCTTATGTAATAGAGATTTTGAAGTGTTACAGTGGAAACAGTAAACTGATTTTATACCAAGATTAACTCCACTAGCTCTGCCAACACACACCTATTACATGTACACACACTAATTCACCTACACACTAACATGGACAACATACTAACTGTGACATTACATTACGTTATCAGTACAGAGACAAATGTCCACACAGACACACACACACAGAGAGGTAAACACTCTGTGATGCCCTATCATTGTCCCTGTTTCAGACACACAAACACTCCCACACACACCTTAACATTTACAGCAAGTGCCGTCCCATGACACACACTCTCCCAACAAGCTTCATCCTAGAGACCTGTCAATCTCAGGGAAGCGATGTGGGATTTATATAATACCCTATTGATATTCACAATAAGCTCTACATGCACCTGTGTGACTCAGGTTTGGGGAGCAGAATTCTTGATATATCTGACATTTGTTGGGAAAACAAGCAGTATTATTCTCATGCTGGCTTAGTGCACAAGAGAAGGGAATCCTGATGTATCTGACATTTGTTTTGGTAGCAGAGGGAACGACTGGAAAGAGGTTTTTTCAAGTGGTATCCGAGTTGAATGCAGTATGAATTACTGCTGGAGAAAAGCAGTGTTCATAAAAATTCTGCTTCATTTTGCCAGTGAGTCAGCAGCACACTGGTAAATGGCACATGGGTGTTAGGTGTAGGCAGTCCATTAACGTCACAGGGAGTCCCACACACTCATATCATTAAAGTTGTTGTTAGTAAATAAACACTCACTCTTTTGTTTGTATTTTAAGACTATTGTTTTGACATGTTAAACAATAACTGAGTTATGGAGCTGAATTTATTCAAACTTAACAGAATTAAATTTGGAAGGTTTGTTTTAATTCCCAAACCCTGTGCCGTGTATCCACCTGTCTACATTCTCCATGTCACTACTCACTGAAAGTAGCTGAAAAAAATGTGATTGAACTATTTATGAATAATTAGATGCAATAGAGTTGAAGAGTGTAAGCAGTGCTTTCAGGCTTCCAAGGTCCCAGAAGTTAACCTCCTGTTTATTTTCAGAACAGAATATTCCAGGTGACTTAAATTTGAAGCAGAGCCATGGCATAAACAGACTGAGGGAACTGAATACAAAGTATTTAGTTCTGCAAATGAAAAAAAAAGGAAAGAAGATCAAGCTTGTAATCATAAAATGAAAGGCACAGAACTAAACTTTAACTTTCAAGATGTATATCACAGTGAATAAGCCTGAATCCAGTGTATCAGACACATTAATGCCTCTTGGACTTCATCTAAATAATGAGCTGTGTCCGAGACACTGGTAAAACTAATGCACTAGTACGAAATGTAGAGAGAGGTGTTTTATTGTGTTACAGTATTTTACCCAGAAGGTGGCGCTCCATGAAGAATGCTGATTACAAAACAAGGCAGAGAATGTAGTGACACCACTTTGTAATGCTTTTCTCTCCGATAATCGTGCATTTAATGAATAAAAGACTCTTGGATTTAAGACAACAAGTTCCCATTGGAGGGGGGAGGTGCAAGTCTCAGTGGATCATTCATGGGCAGTGGGTCCATCTGTACCCTACAACTATCACATATACCTTAGCTGCAGTACTGTATTTGTAGCTGGCAGCACAGCAATAATTTGCTGTGTCCACCGATGCTGTTTTTTTGCACTGGCAGCGCCTGTTTTCTAAGCAAACACAAAGTGATTCAGCATTTTCAGCACTCAGTGTCCTCAGCACAAAAACAGTTAAAATTTTGGAACACCCCCGTGCGCATCAATGTCACTTCTTGATCACCAACCAATTACAATCAAAAAGGGGGCACGACTTCTGAAATCAGCCTTGTTGACAACAATGGTGGAAGTCTGTACGGAGGTGAAGAGTTATCACACTCATTTTTTCAAGGTATAATTTTGAATTTAGAGCTGCTGCTAATGTTATAAGGCAATTAATATCAATAGTTTTTACAGCTTCCTGTTGAAATGCCATTGAATGAAAGCAATTATGAAGCATACAGACATTTTAAAACAGACCCAACCATCACTACTTAGTGAGGTGGAAGTGCTGCTGGACGACTTTCGTAACTTTGCAACAGTAAACGCTGGTGACAAGCACTCTTAAATTGAGGTTGTGAGCACCCGAAGCACAAAAAAACACCTTAGTTGACATAGCACCTAATGCAACTAGAAAAAGCTACACATCTGCATAGAAACTGCACATTTCTGAATGCTATGGAAGTTTTCACTCTGGCAGGTTTCAATAATAGACTGTGTCTTATATTCCTGATTTTTAACTAGAGCTTTGAACTGTCTGATTCCTGTCACTAATGGAACATAAGGCTATGATCTCCACAAAACTTCTCTTTTTCCCAGCTAAGCTCTGTTTTGTTCACTTTCACTTTTATTCAATCTTAAATCAGTCACCAACTGGGCCTCCTACTCATGGTTAAAGTGACCTCTGGATATGACCTCTACACGTAATCAAGCACAAGTGAGAAGAGCTGCCAGATGAAGTTGGCTGCTTTTGTTTTAAGGGAGACACTGTGAGGAAGGACACCAGGCAGTAGCTTTTACGCACACTAACCACACCTGTGTGTAATATTTCTTCTTACTCCTGTGTTGCTTTGGATTGGACTGCCTGTATTTCTGGGCCTTACTTGCAGAGGTAATTTTTGGAAAAGTCAACATGAATCACATGGCCTGGATGCACATTCATGTGCAATCAGGCCTTGTCCCAGCGCCCAGCAGTGGGTGAACTGATTCCTGACGTAAGTGTGTCTCTTAAACTTATGTAGCAGCTGCTTCAGCTGTTCCAGCAGTTGTTCTTGAATGTTTTATTATCTTTGTCACATGTGATGTCTTTCATGAGTCAGATTTACATTGCCGTTGACTTTCAGGTTGTACAGCTTGTGCACGACATAACCTAAATTGCCATGTCCCTTCACATGCAGGTGTCCCAATCACTCAAGGTTGGATGAACAACCCCGAAAGGGTTGGGGTAAACAGAATAATGAATAAGAGACAGAGCATTCATCTTCCTTTTTCCATCCTTCTGCTTTTCTCTTCCTCCTCTCAGTTGTGATGCAACTCACATCATCCATTCAGTAAACAGTTTGAACTCTGCTTATCAAAACATCACTGTTGTTTTGCTTCTGTTGGTAGTGCACCTAACCTAACCTTCTGTTTCTTCTCATTCCTCCATTTTTCCGTCAAAAACCTTGATGAATCTATTGACCAATGAAGCAGCCTGTTCCTTTTCAGAACTTTTCTGATTCATTTTTTTAGAAATTATTTTCCTTTTCCTCATCCTCCTTATTTCTATCACGTCCTCCACCAGATCCACACTTATTGAGAGGGTCTGTCTCATCCATCTCATCTGTCTCTTGACTTTTGTCCACTGACATGCATTGCTCATGTCATGGGTTGAACTTGTTTCTTGTACATCTCTATTTTGCAATATATTTCTTTAACAAATGCTGAATTTGTTGCCAAAGGTTCTTTGTTACTATTCCATGTGTTCTCATTTCCTACCTTCATCCATGAACTGAAACTAGACCTGTTAAAACTGCCTGTGTGTGGATCTACAGTGAACGCTGTGGATCTATGGAGGGATGATGAGTTGTTATGAAGCTTCTTTCCTGTCCTTGATCATGTGGTCAGTCTCTCTTCACTTTCTGCAGCATCTGTGCTTTCCTGTGTCACTGAGGTCATTGATAGTTTTCTTCCTGCCTGACTCTCGGTCCTCTCTGTATTTCTCTCATTCTAAATATGTATCTGTCTTCTCTGGGTTAGCATCATGTTGAGGGTGACAGCACTACTGCTTCTCTGTGGCACCCAGAGGTGGACTGGTTTCCTGTTTGTATGTCATTCACTTTGTATGGCCAATATTAAAATAAACAACTTGAAACACTTCAACTGTTAAACTGAATATGTAGGTGAAAGTATCATATCAAACACAAATGGCAGTAAACATCAATAATCCATACCCGGCATTACTAACTTTATAACTTAATGTTTTATAAAGTTCATTAGCTACCACACAGTACAGCAGTTTATATTGAGCCCAACCCCTGCATTTCCCCTTCTGCTTTCACTAGTCCGAGATATCTGTTATAAAATGTCTGCACAGTTGATTTTGTGGTTGCCAAACAAGAATAAATAAAGCACTGTGCTCTTTTTAAATTATTTTCTGACATGTTAGATCTTTTTTGAGCCCCTTACCAGAGTAAATATGATATTATTACTATGATAATTGGGCTTCACGTGGTGCAGTGGGTTGCACTGTTGCCTCACAGAGTAGGTTCCTACTTCGAGTCCCCGGTCGGGCTGGTCCCTTTCTGTGTGGAGTTTGCATGTTCTCCTGTGCATGCGTGGGTTCTTTCTGGGTACTCCTTCTTCCTCCCACAGTCCAAGAACATGCTCACCAGGTTAATTGGTCATTCTAAATTGCACGTAGGTATCAGTGTGTGCGTGAATGGTTGTCTGTCTTTCTATGTTTGCCCTGTGATAGGTTGGCCATCTTCCACCCAAAGTCAGCTGGGATTGGCTCCAACCCCCCATGACTCCAAATGGGATAAGCGGTCAAGATAATGGTTGGGTGGATACTATGATTGTTATGGTAAGTTTTATAATTAGCCCTATTAACATTCATTTACACTTTAAATTTAGTATTTATTGATGCCCCCCACCCCTGTGCTACTTCAGCTTTTGTTTGCAGTTTTTTTCTTGTTTGTGTATATCCAGTATGCAATGTATGTACATAATGTATGTTTGAGATGTGTGTCCTGTTTAACTGTGAAATTTAAAAAAATGTGTATATAACCTATTCTAAATATACATTTTTCAGGCGACTTCACCTTAATGTACACATGCTGTTAACACTACAAAAAGCATTGACTCATTTGTAGGTAGAAAAGTTCCTTACTGCAAGCTGCATAGCATGTCATCCATCTACTCACTCTTCACATCTGGAGCTTATGATGGATTTTAGTTTGCTCTATCTGTAAACACGTCTCCATACAGTTTAGTAAAATGATCCAGCTGAATCTTCATACACCTACAATGCTGTCAGAACTTTTGTTACCATGTTGAATGCAGCCTCCATCATTTTTGACTGGAAAGGGAGCAAAATAAAGTTACAGATACCTTCTTAAGGGGACATGACTGCCCCAAATTAATATACAATACAATTTTTATCTTATAAAATTAAAAACATGATTTGAGGGGATTAAAAACACAGTCGTCCTCTGCAATTATTCCAAATCATCAGAAGTCCCCTGGTTATACTAATCCCATATGAATAGGGTTTTAGTGGTGGACAACAAAATCAAGGTAATAATGATAATAATATCTACAACATGGGACCATAATTTTATCATATTTTTGCCTTTTTTTACTTTGAAAAACATTATTTTGTGTTGAATCATTCCGCATTAAAACCTTGTTACTGAAAACATCCATTAGTTCCCCGCTGATCTGACACCATGTTGATTGTAGACAATTTACACAGTATAAACAAACAACACAATCCTAGTCCTACAATCAGTCTGACAATATAATCACCTACTATTACAAACACTTCCTGATACTACGGGAAGAGTAATGTAGCAAAACACATGAACGGTGCAGCATGATGTGAACCTCTTCCTCTATTTTGAGACTACCTCACACCGCTCCAAAAGCTCCAGCTGTCTCTAACTCTGAGAATCTGGCATCCGCCTCTGGGAAAAACAACTGTATACAGTATGTGAAGAACAGAACAAACTCTATTTCTGCCATGTTTTCTGGGCCACATCTGCTCTCCCTATTGTTTAAGACTCATACCCTGATACCGACACAGAAGCTTACAGAAGGAGGGAAAGAGAGAGAGGGAGACGGAGATGTGGGAGGACTATGCATGTCAATTTTTTTCAGGAACTGTGCAACAATCTGTGTCATCTATTTTTCTGTCTCCCACACAACCACACTCACAAACACATGCAGCAAGAAATGTCTGGAGCATCAAACCACTTCTGGTTAGTTTCACATTATTGAGACGGAGAACAAAGTTTGGTTGTTTGCATCTCTTTACTGACTTTTTGTAATATTTATGTTCTGTCTCTTTAACACCACTGTTTGTCATATGGCACCTTTTGTTTCACTACTTGAGCATTGTTTTCAAACCTAAGCTTTTACAAGGCATCGCCACTGCACAACATCCATATAATTAACTGACTCATTTTTTGTTACACTGTCTTAATTAGCATTGTGTCTCTGCCTCGCACAGCTGTACAGCACAAGATTCCTCCCACACAACCTTCTTTAAATTGGTCTGATCACATGCTGTGTTCACAACAGAAGCTTTAAAAATGCAGTAAAGATTTTATGATTCATAATGTACAGTTTTAGTGCAAGTCTCAATTTGTCTCCTTAAGATATGCTGAAAGAAATGAATCCATCAGATAAGTATGCACTGCAACTCCACTCAATCTACTATGAGTAACAATGGAAGTAATCAACCACTCGTGATTTTGGACATGGCTCTAATCATCAGTTGAGGAGTTTGAAGGAAAAATGTAAATTAATTATACTTCAAGCGAGCTTAATGGACAGCTCCCACATAACCCTGTTACTATAGCTTCAAACTTAGGGCCCAAAAAAGGAGCCAAGATGAAACAGTTCTCATCATGGTCTTTTGAGGGCCTCTCCAGATGCGAGTCGATTCAAAGCAGCAACCCAAAAACTGCACTTCCTCAAGTGTCCACTTGAGGTTGGTTGAAGAAGCCCCAGAAGTCACATGCACACCTACTTAAAAGAGCAAATCTCTACAGCAGAGATAAACACGTTTACAGCCTGGCTCAAAACAAAGATTTTGTCTGATTAGCTAATTTCTCTATCATCTCGCACTGAACGTGCGGTTGATTTTGTTTGATATGTATTAGTTTTGAGTATATTCAGATTACCAGTTTTGAATAATTAGAGGCACAGCTGATGTGATTGACAGGCGGGCACGTTGTAGCTGTTAGTGAAAAGGCTAAAGGCTCGCCTCAACACTTCACACTCATTTAACTACATCGAGTGGCAACCTCCGGTCTCAAAATATGAAGCCCATGCGGAAGTGTTAGAAACTGCTATTCATCGAGAATCCACTTGAGACTGGCTGCAGAAACACTGGAAACCACATACACACCAATTCAAAAAAGACGATCTTTGCAGCATTAATAAACATGTTTACAGACTGGTTCGAAAAACGTCTTCGGTCTACGCAGCTAATTTCTCTATCGGCACACCCTGTATGGGGGGGGGGGGGGGGGGGGGGGGGGGGGGGGGGGGGGGGGGGGGTCTAACGCAACGGTTCAGAAGATATTAAGATTACAAGTTTTTGCCCAATTAAGGACATGACTGACTTGACTGACAGGCGGAACACATAGCTGTTGGCTAGAAGGCTCAAACTCCGCCTCTTTACGTCACACTTTGACTGGTTGAGTTCCACATTACGAATATGGCTTCAAAACAGCTCTCAGGAACAGATGGATGATGTTACGAATACTATGTCCTTTATTTATGCAGTCTATGATCTAAATGCACACATTGTTTGGGGGGTGAATATTTTTTTATATGCCCCCTCTGTCATTACTCCACGTCCCCCCGGGCGAGCGCGCCACACAGATTGGGAAGCACTGGTTGAAACCAAAGGTTTTGGGCCTAAACCCAGCCAAACTAGTCACAAAGACACATACAAATGCTTTGTGCTATCTTCAGTAGGTTACAGCTTCTTGTTCAATAACTGACGTAAACTATTAAAAGTTCCTCTCCCAGCATTTGTTGCGTGTTCTACTCTGCTTTGCTCCTCATGTCACCTTTTGAATGACCTTGATGAACTAAACCCCTGATGACAGTTACAAAATGAACTGAAGGACAAAGTGAATGAAACTGTCATCATGAAAATGTCTTGCAGAATTAATACCCTACGTTTTGGCTTCAGTTCAACTGTCGTGGTTGAGACACTGAAACAATACGGCTCCTTTTTTTTGTCCCTGCTGCAAAAATTAACATTTTGGTCATGGGGGATTAACACTGAGGGAAGAAAAATGAATCAGTTCTGGTGTCTGGTGCATGACATTGTTGTAAAGCATTGTTAGAGTTCCACTGAGAATTAGTTTGCTCCTTATCAATGCCTTGTTCTAATAGAGAGAGTGTCTGCGCGTTGACAGAGAGATAGAGTGAGAGTGAAAGATATGATACAAATTATAGAAATGAGTGGAGAAAAGAGGAGGAAAAGATGGCAAGATCGTCCTAAAAAGAGGGAGAAAGAGAGAATAAATGAGGCTCGTCATTATTGGTGTCAGTACAGTCTGATTCCTTCTGGTATCTGTCATTATCTTGTTCTTGGAGGAGTTCAAACTCATCTGTTGTGTCTGCAGTCTGATTAGGAACAATGCTGGAGGCATGTGTGAGCACTCTGGCTGCATGCTGATCAGTATTCATTTGCACTTTACTCGATGTTTGTTTGCTTTGAATATATGTCTTTTTTTTCAAATGGGAGAGAACAGTGAGAATAATAGATGCATTTAATACAGAGATCGAAAGTCATTTTCTTCTATTACTGAAGTCAAAGCATTTAGAAGTTGTTGTTTATTCCCATCAGGCTATCAACATAAACACCAGACATCACAGCCAGAATAAAAACACTCAAGTGTCACTTTAATTATCTGCCAAAAAAGTTACACGACTGCTGATGAAGTTTATCTGCATGAAAGACAATCAGGGTGTGTCAGGACATGACTTTGACAACATTATGGCCTTTCAAGGTTATTTTAAAGGGATAGTTCAGTATTTTTGAAGTTGGATTGTATGAGTTTTATGTCACTAGTAATTTTAGTAGCCACAATGGATGCTGCTCAGCTCAGCCCCTTTAATGAGAAACTGCAGGGAGAACCATCATGCAAGCTAGGCTACAGTTTTCTGCAGACAGGGTCAGGTATGCCACGTGATTTAAATAGTTCTGAAAGACTCTGACCCGAGCACTCATCACAGTTTAGGTGTATGCTCGACTGAGAATTTTTTTCTTCACTTCATTTTCGGTTTGCTTCAAAGTGACAAAAATACGAACAAAATTAAAGCCGCAAGCGGCGATGAACGGGCCCTCGCACACCCGCGGCCACCGCCTACGCGAGCCACCGCCAAATGTAAAACGTCGCCTGATATTTGCTATCACATGATGCGAAAGCAAGATCTGAGAGTATATACTGCCTCAGGTGGTGCAAATGTTCCAAGTTTTTGGCAGATTGCCAAGAAAACCTCAAAACTTGACAGTGTGCCACGCCCACAATTGTAGTATGAACAGAATTCCTTTAACAATCATTTAATCATCAATATGTCTGCTATAGAATGTGCCTTGTTTGGACTGAATTGGAGAAAAACTCTAGGATGAGCTCTCAAAAGTATGCACCCTTATTTGGGCGTCATTCTTCACATTCAAAGCTGTATGTGCTTTTGATGCCCGCCTCAACGCATGCCACGCCCACATTTTTTGTCTGATCAAAATTTGTTCAGATAATTTTTTCTCGTCAAGGTGTCTCCTATAGGTTGCCCTTGGTTTGGACTGAATCGGAGAAAAGCTCTAGAAGTTAATAGCGAAAGCATGCACCCTTATTTTGGCCCCGTTTTTCATGTTCAAAGCTAGGTGGCGCTCTTCCTGTTGAGTTTGGGATATGGGTGCAAGAGGCTTTTTTGTGCGTCCTGATGTCATGAATATGGGTAAAATTTTTCAAGCATGTAGCTCAAAATAACCCCTATGGGGAGGGTTTTTTGAAAACTGTAGGGGGCGCTAGTGAGCACATTTTTTCGACTTTTTTTGCGAAACCCATAAAATGTCGCAATTTTCCCCAGCACTGATGAGTGTGTTGGATGAGGTGAAATTACGTGCATTTTAAAGTCACAAAAATCCATTTTCCGACAATTTTTTTTATGCCCCGCCCCAAAGTCTGCCACGCCCACATCTTTCATCTGAATGAAATGCCTTTACCTTGTATTAATCGTCAATGGGTTTATTATAGAATGTGCCTAGTTTGGACTGAATCAGTGAAAAGCTCTAGGAGAAATTAGCAAAAGTATGCACCCTTGCACGGACCCATTTTGGCCCCATTTTTCATGTTCAAAGCTAGGTGGCGCTCTTCCTGTTGAGTTTCAAATATGGGTCTAAGAGGCTTTTTTGTGCGTCCTGATGCCATGAATATGTGTAAGACTTTTCATGCATGTAGCTCAAAAAAACTCTATGCGTAGCATGTTATTTTTACCTCTAGGGGGCGCTACTGAAATTATTTTTGCTAGACCTATAATAACTTGCAATTTTCACCAGATCCGATGAGTGTGCAAAAATATCCGCACTTTCATTCACGTTCAGGGGTCCAAAAATGCGTTTTAAGTGGCGGAAAAAAGAACAATCCTTAGGGTTAAAATAGGGCCTTCGCCACCAGCCGTGCTCGGGCCCTAATTAACAATGAGTGACTCTGACTGCGCAGATGTCATGCAGTTTGCTGCAGACACACGTGGTCAACTTTATGAGCCGGAGTATAAGGAGGAAAAGGTGATTCGATGCAGCAGAGAAAAAAGCTGAGAAGCTTCTGTGCTAAACTGGAGAGCAAGAGAAATCTCTAGTAACCTGGTGGTGCAGGTGTGTAAACTGCAATCTAATGGCCACAAACTGCGAAAAAAGTACTTGCTTTGTTGCTGTAATTCATATCTAATAGCACTATGAGGAGTTTGAACTGGTGATGAAGCAGTCTTAACATCACTCTGATGAGCCTGTTACAAATCAGAGAGCAAATCTGGCCATCATGGGAAAGTTCTTCACTTCTGTGTATCTGTTCTGTAAACCTCTCACTGCTGTCATCTAATACGACTCAGCATTTCCCATCAGTCAGATGTAATTTGCTCGGTCAAAGTTAACATATTACCTGGCAAAAATTGGCAGTGAGATGGTTTTGAGACAATTAAAAGGAATAACATGCGTTTTTCCCTATTCCTTTTTGAAGTGGGTTGTATGAGGTACTCGTTGACCCACAGGGGGATACCTGTCAGCTCAGCATTGCTCAGAAACCATTTGGAGAACCAACGCATCAACCGCTGCAGACTGGGTCCACTCCATCACATTATTTAGCTGTTCATTTGGAGAAAATCTGACCCAAAAGCTATCGTTGGTGTAACTGCACTCTATATAGAAATTGTTCATGACTTTACTTTGCTGTCAGAAAGCTAAGTCTTTTCTTCCATAGAGATACAGAATAAACATCTCATACTTCAATCTTTCTTTAAGTATATGCCCATCTATTTATTCCATATTCATATTATCAAGTATCAGATCTGCATCGATGTGGCATGACTGGAATTTGAGGTGGGTTCAAAACCACACCTCTAAAGGAAAGGTCCAAAGGACTAAATAAGACATTAAGTATCTCTCAGCCACAGGCTTCACTCAAGCTTTAACAAGATGTAACATGCAATAACCCACAAATAATATCACCTACTGGCACAACCAACCTCATGTATAACTACTAAATCTGAAGTGTATGCAGGAAATCAGGCAGTCACGCTCGGTGAGTCACATGCAGGTACCCCTTCAGCAGCACAATGTGACCCACATTAGCATTCAACAGTATTTATTCATGTAATTGTAATTCAATGACAAGTCTACATTATCATGTTCATGCTACCTGGCCAGCTCCAGCTGAAAAAGACTCCAGGCTCATGTTGACCCTGAATTAGAATAGGGGGATATATGCTAAATGAATGGCTGCTGTATAGATGCGGTGATGATTTATACGTTTTATCTGTGTGGGCACTTGGATATTTGTGGTACAGTGTCCTCACCTCTACATAGCTGCTGTCAGACACATGGTGCACAAATGAGCTCATTATAGCATGTATAATACAGAATGTGGCTTGTATTGTGTACGTGTGGGCATGTTTGATTGAATTGTGGAGAAATGTTAAAAAAAAGAGAAGGAAAAAATAAGCTGAACTTGCTTTTTTTTCCCAGAAATCAAACCATTAGCTCCCACACAATGTCCTGTACATGCAGACATCTATCCGCTGAAACAAGGAAGAGTGATGTTTTTTTTTCTTAAAGTACACTATACATCACTTTTTGTTTTACAGAAAAATACACCTTTACAACCCCACTCTTTTGTCTGAAATCTAAGACCTACATGCATTAAGGACTCATCTGAAGCTCAGTGGTTGGTTTATACTGTATTCATCTGTAAACCAAAGCTACTGTTTTTCGGTCCAGGTAGAATAGAAACCAAAGAAACCTGACTACAGTTTCCCTGAGCTGCCTCACCCACCTCCTCCTTCTGGGAATCCAAAAGCACTGCAGAGTCAGATTGTCCTTCTTGACATAACACCCCCACAGTAAGGCCCCTCAATCACAAACCCAATCCAACTACCAAGTTTTTCTTGCCAGTTGGATTGGAAAAGCGCCTTTTTCTTACCTTTGTATTGATAACACCGACTGGTGTGGATCCTCCCTCATAACATTTTGTTAGTTTCTTGTACGTTACAATGGTGAGTATTATAGATGAAACATACAACTACTTCACATTTTTATTACAGTTTATAACCTTGCTATCCATTCAATAACTTAAAAAAAACCACTTCAATAATTCCTGTTATAATAAATCAACAATTAGCACAACAATTAACACATTTTCCTGTATTTTTATGTCTTGTTAGTCAATCAGGTCTTTCATTTGCTATAATAATGTCTTGTATTTTCTAACACCATTTTACAGTTAAAGTATATATTTATCTGTTAACATTAATTTAGAAAATGACTTAGAATATTATTGTCAGAAAGGCTATTATTTTTGTTCATTTTTTCACTCCAAGTTTCCCGACCCCCCTTAGTGCCCTTAGGGGGGCTGGGAACCCCACTCTGAAAAACACTTTTTTAAAATGACCATCAGACAATCTGTGTTGATCTGTGAGACTTTTAATCTGTTTTCCTTTTAACTACTGGAAACTGGCATTTCAACTCTCTCATGGTTGCAGGTGGATTGTGTCACAGACAATGGAGCGAGTCAAGTATATGACTCATCTCTGTTTTAATCATTTTGCATTTTTGTCCACTTATTTAATGGCACTGCTGTAAAGCATTCCACTTTGTAGAAGTGGGTACTGGTGTATATAATAACATTTTTTTGTTTGTTTTACAGGCCTTTACAGTTTAACACTTGTGCTAAACTCTTACTGTAGTCAAGCCTTTCTATGAGTTGACCTTCATCTCCATGATGTTGAAATGAAGCACCTAATTTGGTTTCAGTGATGGACCATGGACCATGTCAGCAGCAGTTCCCCACTGGTAAAGTTGTACAAATGGTATGCGTGTTTGTGTGTGTGTGTGTGCCTGTGTTTTTGTGTGTGTTCCTTTCTTTCTTTGAACCAGTAAGAATGTGTGCAAAGACTCGAGCATATCAAATCTGCACACACACACACACACACACACACAAAATACTTTGTATTTCTGATGCATAAAAAACAAAACTAGACGGTTCAACAACAGAAATGTTGAGGATGGATATCAGGCTGCAGATGAGTTTAACTAAGTCAACTTGGCTAATTCCCCCAGTACTTAATAAATAAAGTTATAATATAATAATGTAACACCATAATTAAAACACACCAGAATGATGTTTCTTTTTCCAAGTTCTTTTCAATTTTCTGTCACAGATTCCCTTAACCTCATGATGTTGTCATTAAGGTCATTTCACTTTGAGCTTGTGTCAAATGTTTTATCACAATAACAATCCCAGCCTCAGTAATACTAAAACACCTTAAAGCATACCTCACACACAACACTATGCTGTACTTCTGAGAGTGCTTTTCAAGATCGAATGCAATGAGTCAAGGTGTGAAAAGTCTTTGGCTTTGAAACACAAGGGGATGTCAGAATACTAAAACAGACAACAGTCAACACTTTAAAGAAAACTGTCACTAAGAGAGGATCCACGTTATCGTATTATGAGCAGCATATGCTGTCACCTTCTGCAATATGTAACTGTGTTTGCTATTAAGCAGAGGAAGTCTTTTTACATTTGAAGTTACACACAGTGTTTACATCTGCGAATCCCACAAATATTTGTCCAATTATTCAAGCTAAGTCCTGATCAACAGAGGGATAAAGAAGGATAGACAGACATATGAGTCTCTAATACTTTCTTAACTGTATTGTTTGGATATGCACATTGGAGACACTCTGATTGTGTTTGGAAATATCTTTAATTTTCAGATTAAGAATATCCTACCATTAGAAATTCAAAACCATTCACTGAATCCAAAACTTTCAGTACTAAAACAAAACTGCGCCACTGTCAGTTCTTACGTATGTATGTATGTATGTTTGTATGTAAGCATGTAAGCATGTATGTATTTATGTAGCTGCCTGTCTATCTGTTCCAGTGTTTGATCACGTGCCTCATTTCCCAAAAGCCTAACCAGGGAAGAGAACTGCAAATTAGCCATGGCTAGAAGTTCCATATACACTGCAACAGTTGAACCTTTATTAGATGAAACAAAATATCCCGTTCCAGAGCGCTGCCATCTTGTGCAACCAGAGTCTGCGCAGTAGAGAATTTCTGTGTTGCCACGGTAATTTCTGTGTTGTCACGGCAACGAGCAACGCCCCACAGCGTAGCTTCACGAGATCCTATGGCGTTTTCCTCTACAGCAGCTGTCAATTAAAGCAAACCCGGAAGTAAAACCCAGTTTTGTAACCTCTGATAACTAAGGAAAAAGAAACTTTTCAGAAAAAAGAGGCCTTGAACACAAAACAGTTGGGGAAGAGTTTTTGTGGAAGCTTCACTCCCAGCCGAGCGGTCTGCACCCCTGGTGCTAACATGTCTCCCTGTCAAATAAACTGGTAATAGATAACATAATAAAATGATCCACATAGGTTTGAATTAGTTCTGTGCTGGCCAAAGGTAATGCTGTTGGTCCTCGCTTACAGTAATACTTTAAAAAAAATCTACGAGTCACCACACAGGTCAAAAGTCTCAGTCCCGAGCTTGTACTACAAACATACCTGGGGTATCTTCCCGTAGACTGAGTACACTTAAGCCTGGTACTTCTGTGTTGAACCTACGCATAAAGTGTCCTTGTTGCTCTGCTGTACTCTGCCCAAACGCTTGATGGCAGTGTGGTCTCTCTGATAGACGGGTCGTCTGTTTACACCGCGCTACATTTTCTGTTTACTCTTTCACAGCGATTCTGAATGTATTATGTTAATTTAGAGCAGACCAATGCTTACATGGTAGAATAGAGAGAATATGTCAGAGGAGATTAAATGTGTAGCAGATGTGCTGCGATTCCAGAAGTAGGAAGAAATACAATGCCGCTGACCGGGCTTGAAGTCCGCCTCCAACACAGAAGTATAAACCAGGATTTAGCCTTAATTGGCAGTCATGCTATGCATTCACTAAACCGTAATCAACAAGGTAAGTCAAACCAGGGTTTCCAAATCTCCCATGAGTGTGTTAGATATGAGAACAGATGCAAACATGAGCTTTTCTACTGGAAGCTAAAGCAAGCTTCAATATATCTCCAAACTTTAAAAGCAATACAGTGGCAGCTGCTGACTGCAGGAAACACATCTGAATAATCTCAGAGTTAACCTTGGTGCTGACCATAAACCACCACATACTGGCTTTAAGTCTTGATTGAAACCATATCATTAACAACGTCACCCTCCTGGTCAATCAGGCTTTAAACAGGGAAGAATAATAATGAAGAGGACAATGTCTGAGACAGTTTTAAGGCACTCAGGGCCTGATCTACTTAGATCCCAAATAACGAGCGCTAATTTGCGTTTGCAAATAATAATTTTGCACGTTCTATTTCTGGGCGTCTTGCGGGTGATCTACTAAGACTGCGTGCGCAAATGATAGCGAGTGCAAAAGTGGTGCGGACTGCCCTATTTTAATGAGGATTTTGCGTGTGCTATCGGCTGTCACCATGTAGAGTTTTAGAGAACAGAGTGGTCTTAAGCGATAAATGAAGTTTGAAGCCATGGAGTTGGAGGTTTTAGTGGAGGAGGGAAATAAACACATCGGTGAACTCCAGCAGAGACATCTCAGCGTTAGAAACACGATTTGGGAGGCCACCTGTGAAAAGGTGAATGATGTGAGAAAAAACAGAAGATCTGCCAATGAAATAAACACATCTACTCTTCTCCAAAACGCAATCAGTGTTTTGATGGAGTTTAGAGAGCGATTTGATGAGGCTTAGTCTGCCACTCTTGCTCTAGAAAAGTTAGGCGTCACTTGGATGAAGACAGCCGCCTCACTGTCCCAGGGAGCAACTTTCGGGTGAACGTTTTCAATGCCTGATATCATCATCCAGCAACTGTCCCAAAGATTCACCAGCTTAAATGGAACTGGGAACATATTTGAGTCAATTCACCCCAACACACTGCTGCAAGCACGAGATGAGGAGTTACGCAGAGCTGCCTGGCGCAGCTCAGTGAGCGCTCATTCTCCAAGTTAAAACTAACTAAAAACCCCTTGATGAGCACGATGGGACAGAATAGACTGAGTGGACATGTCATGTTATCTATTGAGAATGACAGATCAAAGAAAATGGACATACAGTGCATCGTGGACAAGTCTGCGGAGCTTAAGGCTCGTCCAAACAGTGGTGAGTAGGCCGAGTACTTCATATTGATTTTTTGTTTGTATGTGAACATGTGGGCCGCTGTGCCAATTTGACTAAACTTTATATCTGTTGATACAGTGACCTACTGTGCCCTCATTAGTTGAAAAAGTTAAAGTGGGTGTCAGAATGATGCGGTCACTATCCGTGGTGCTGAACTGCTTTGAATTTGTGTTGTTTTATTATTATTTTGTTCACTTGGTTTGATTGACTAAAACATGTAGTAATGCTTGTAAACCCAGCTTTTGTGGGCATGTTGTAAAGCGATGTTATGATGAGCTTTACAGTGACCGCAGCCAAGTGTGCGTAACGCTGTGCCAGTTTGCACCTGCCTTTCAAACGTGCTAAATATAGATCTGCTTCAGGTTTGATAGATCACATTGCGTGTGCTAAATGATTACATTTGCATCTCCTCCTCCCAGTATTTTGCACGTTCTGATGATCTACATGTATTCTGCATATTCATGAAGGCAAACACGCTAAATGATTTGCGAGTGCTATTTTGCTCATTTGACAGACGCAATCCTCGGTGCTCCCGGTTAGTACGTCAGCTTTGCGCGCGCTATCAAGTTTGCATGTGTTTTTATACACGCAAACCTTTAGTAGATCGGGCCCTCAGACTTCTCTGCACTTTTATTTATTGAAACATGTTCAAGTGAATTCGCCTCGTATGTCTTCAGACCAGTGCGTCTGAATGATGGAGGCTGTCATAGTGGCTCAATATGTAGGCTGATGTTTGATGTACTGTATCTAAGATTTTGATTCCCCTTGAAAGGAACCCAATTGAGTAGAGCTGTGCCTACCTGCACCCACTCAGGACAGCATGTACCAGGACAGTATGTATGAGGTAGTGCTTTGAGAGCGACCCTCTTCTCTGAAGTTGAGAGCTGCCCTGAAAGTGACCCAAGGACTTGACGTACTGTACCTAAAAACCTCATCTCAAATGGTATCCAAACACAAACTTCAGAGGGATGTACTTCAAAACATGCCCAGGCTTTCTTGATATAAGGTTGCTTGACAATACCTCAAACCCTGAGAAAAAGATAACGGTTATTAAATGGGTGGTTATAAACTTTCTCTGTTTACTTTCTTCTATAGGCTGGGGGTGCACTTACAGAAGAGGTGACATTTAATGCATCATTTGACTCTTTTTGGCTCAAAGGAACTTGGAAAATTTGAGAAATAAAGATGAATATCAAAGCGAAAACAGAAAGAAAGAAATTACTGCTGCAAACAAGGCAAGACAGCAATGCTTACATAAAACTGTTAAGTAAATCATACGAATGCACACAAAGATCATAAACTGTAGACATGATGCACATTTTAACAGATTAGTCAGTTTGGTGTGACACTACACTACACTGCTCAAAGATAATTTCTCTTACAATATTCAGAGTTGGACAGATTGAAAACAAAACATTAAAAATCAGAAGTGTGGGTTTAAAGTCCAATATTTATGCTGTGACAGGATCAGGTTTGGTGACCAAAATAAATCATCTTTTCAGTATCTTAGTGAATTATCTAGCAAATTACTTCTCTTTTTGCTTTCGTCTTAGATTAAGGGTATATGACAAAGCACAAATTTCGAAATACCCTAATTAGCCACTCAGAAGACATAATAGGATGATGAAAGGATTGCAGTATCAAAGCAGAAGTCAGAGGAAGATAGTGAGACCCACTCTCCAACTGCTCTAATCAGCAGTGGGCTATAATGCACAGATGAGAAAGAGGGCAGACAGAAGAAGCCAGGGGGAAACAGAGAAGGAAAGATGATGACTGGGGATGTTACAGAGAAAGGTTTGCATTTCTATGCATCACAAAGTCGTACATTTGTTTTGCAGTAATGCAAAGTCAAGCAAAATCTGAAAAACGTGATGTCTTCAGGCAGTTTCACCCCCTCACGTACTCTGTTGAATCTGCAGTGTTAAGTATATCACAAAACTCCTTTGTGATGTATTGTGTGGGGTTATTGACTGTTGCTGCAATTTTTCTTTGCTGGATGGTCTACATCTGCTTAAATGAGAGATGTTGAACATTTCTCTTCTATGTTAAGTTGGCAGTTTTATAGGAAGGTAATGATAGCAGGAACAGTGGAAACAGTGGAAAACAGCAACAGAAAGAGACATTTCTGAAGCTCAAAAGAAAACCAATCAGTCACTCTGTTCTGAAACACAATACATCCTGTAGCTTGTTTTTCAGAAGCATAGAGTGAAAGTTCTTTGGATTTAAATGAATGACCTAGTATTAAAAACTATATATACCTGAGCAAATCGCAGAACTTTTGTATACAATAAATTCATCAACACCAAACACTGTTTCAGTAGGATGGATGGATGGATGGATGGATGGATGGATGGAAACTTAAGAGCCTCAGCTGTAGCTGTTGAAGCTTTTTTTTGGGACAGCCATTGAAGGCGGGAACAGTCTTAAGTCACATGGCCTTTTACCAGTACTTTAAAGGTACAACTATCCACCCTTTTCTGTCATGGATAGTTTTGTATCTTTAAAATCACGGGTGGATGGATGGATGGATGGATAGATGGATGGATGGATGGATGTGCCGGCTGGATGGATGGATGAATGGGAACTGAAGAGCCTCAGCTGTACTGTAGTTACTACTGTTTAGTCCATTCAGTAAGTGTTGACTGTGTTTTGTATATTATTTTGTCATTAAATCTTATTTTGTCACAACGGGAAAAAATGGAGGAGGACCCATGTGCAGAATAAGATTTAATTAATAAATAACAATAGACCAAATGAAACACAAACAAAACTTACTTAACAAATGTCCAAGAAACAGAACCCAAACAGTCCAGAAGAAAACATAGGGATCAAGAATTACAAAATAAAACAGGAAACACAACAGACAAGAGAACAAGACATGGATCACTAACAACACGAGGATAACTAATACAGAAAACAGACAGGGAGGAGACAAGGTAACAAAATTAAACAGGAATCAAAGACACATAAAACAAAGGAAAAATCTGAGACTAAAGATCAACTCATGACAAGTACAGGTTATTTTTTCAGCTTACACATTGATTGTGTTGTATCAAATAAAGCACTGGTGTTGTTTTCAAGAAGTAAAGTTGTGATATGTTGTGTCTTTGTTTTTATAATGAAGAAATGCAATCATAATTAAAAACATTGTCAATGTTTATGTGGACAGTCACTAACTTGACATTGATTTGTTTTATTAAAAGATTGCTTCTCATAGGTGTGATAATCCTCCAGCATTATAACATGTCAGGGCCTCTTTCCACATAGACCAGAATGCAACAACTAATGATGAGAGTTGTGCGGCTTTCCACACTCAGCTTTTTTCTGTCATGAGTACACTGCAGGTACTCACAGTGGACTGTAATTCACCATGCTGTCAGAGTCAATAGATTCATACCATTAAAATGACAAGTGTGAACAAAAGAGTATACACTTAGAAACAGTGTCTTGTGTCCTGTTAGCCTTGGCAAAGAACTGAGTGCACATTCCTTTATCTGAAGGTAAATAGATACAGAGTTGACAACATGTATTGTGCTGCTGATTTAAAGCTGCCACTACTTTGGGTCGTTAAGCAGTTCTGTGAGCAAATGTTCAACGCAGAGTCCAAAAAATGTTTTAATCTCACTGGAACACTATTATGAATGTCAAATTCACAAACTTGGCTCTCCTCTCCAGTGACTTAAATCAGTGTTTTCAGATCAACTGTGATACTTCTTGTTCAAACACTTACTGAAAGACCAAACACACAATCAAACTGAATCAACTCTTATATAAATTGTTGACTGTTGAGTACATACTGTAAACCAAAGAAGCTTAGAGGCCTAAACTGAACATATCCGTTTGAAACAGCCCTATTTGTTGTGTTGATATTTCTGGTTATGTGCTTCCTTTACAGTGAAATAACCAAAGTAAGTCAATAACTACAAGTCTTCATAATCTAATGAACTGAGTGGCGTCTCATGGGCTTGAAAAGATGAGTACTTGTGTTTTTGTTGAGCCCCTGGCTTATCCTCAACCAGTGGACCAAAGTTTCATACACGCAAAGCAGATAAGAGTAAATTCAAATATTAATACATTCATCTGTCTCAAGAGGCTGACAGCCTTATTAGTAGTAAGCACAATAGAGGGGGACATTATCATGGTAAACATGACTACTTTAAATCCCTCAAGTGAATGGTAAGGTGTGGGTGTGGAGAATATATGAGTATTATTTCCCCACCTCTCATCAGATGCTCTTGAGGCCTAAATATGTGACTGTAAGTAGCCAAAGCTTCATTTCTAAATACCGAATATTTCATTTCTTTCAGTCTGATTCATGGAAAGGAAAGTTTGGGGACTTTGTGTGGATTTCTATTTTTGTTCTGCAGCAGCTGGTGTGAGGTTCAGGCTCCCACCTGGACCATCCAATTTTAAATAGCTGAATCTAAATAGTCCTCCAGACAACTAGGCCCTTTGGACTCATTTATTCTGGCACATGTCTGAAGTCCTTAATGACATTATGTCAAGTCTCTTACGACATGTACTCAATTTAGACAATACTTTAAAGTAAGATGGAACATGTTTGCTCATGGACATGACTATGACACCTGTTCGCAGTTAATAATGAATGAACTCTTTACATTATGTGAAGAGCTTTAGATTGACACATATCAGTTTCTTTCAATCAGGAAACTATGATTTAATTTCTGTTTAATTTAACCCTACATGTAAGGATCATTATATGTGAATCAGTCAGAGTCCTATTTAATAAAAGCACATGGTCTAAAGCTCACACCAACAATGAATCAGGGTGTGTCCGACAGAGCTGGGCGATATGGTCCAAGAATAACAACTTGATATGTTTTAGCTGAATGACTAAAGTATATAGCTCAATAGCCACTGTAACTAGCTAAATGCTGCAAGGTGCTCTGCTCATGGTGGATTAAGATGAAATCCTGAGTCCTGTCTGTACGATGGGACTGGATCTTATCCTGTCTTGATGTTGGATCTTTGTTATCACTTACTTTAACTCTTCCTGTCTCATTATAGTTACTAACCATAGACCTTTCTGGAGTCCCTGAGCTCCCTTGTCCCGTAGATTCCTCTCAGTCTCTGCTGAAGATGGCCTGCTGCTGTGGATGTTCCAGACTCCAGCTGCATGCCGTACTCCACCGGCAACAGATACTACTATCCGTCTTATCACTATCATCTCTCTCTCTCTGTCCTAATCTCCTCTATCCCTCTTTCCAACCCCAACATGGCCTCAGCAGATGTGTGTCTAACATGAGTCTGGTTATGCTTGAGGTTTCTGCCTGTTATAGGAAGTTTGTCCTTGCCGCTGTAACTTGCTAAATGCTCTGAAGTGCTCTCATGGTGGATTAAGATGAGATCAGACTGAGTCCTGTCTGTGAGATGGGACTGGATCTTATCCTGTCTTGATGTTGGGTCTTTGTTAATGATAGAACATAGAGTAAGGTCTAGACCTGCTCTGTTTGGAAAGAGTCTTCAGTTAACATTTGTTGGGATTTGGTGCTATATATATAAAGATTGATTGATTGATTGATTGATTGATTGATTGATTGATTGATTGATTGATTGATTGATTGATTGATTGATTGATTGATTGATTGATCGATCAATGTGTCCAAAACACTGCATCTTCTTCCACATGTTGAGCTGAACCACTCTGACAACATTACACCTGTTCAATGGTACAGGTAGATGCTCAAACTCCACGTATATTGCAAACCAAACTTGCGACCCCCTTAATACTAAGAACTTAGGACACTGTTACACTCTGGGTTGTATTTGACAGTGATTTGAGTTTCACAAAGACACTCCTGCAGGCTTGTTTTTATCAGCTCAGGAACATTTCAAGGATTAGGCCAATTTTATCTTTTTACAGCACAGAAAAAATCATCCAAGCTTTCGTTTCATCTCGCCTGGATTGTAACACCCCGTTTACCTGCCTCAGCACACGAGCCAGAGCCCAACTTCGGATTGTTCAAAATTCTGCAGATAAACTTCTCACAAAAGAAAGTGCACCTCACACATCAACGATATGAAATGTGAAATGTGTTCAGTGATCAAACCCCATCGTGATGTCTCCATATCTTCGAAGGGGTGATAAGGCCAATTGCAGGACAGGGTAACCCCTGTGACAGAGCCCAGATACTGGTGGTGGTGGTGAAGGAAAGATGCAGGATTAGATCAAGTGTGGACATCAGAAGAACTTAACCGATAAGGAGTGGAGGTGAGTGGAGGAGGGTCTCAGCCATCCATGCTGAAATGGCAGACTGATGGAGCGGAGAGGAGGACAGATTTAAAGTTTGGCAGCAGCAGGATGATTGGTTGTTAGAGGAGGTAGAACCTCGTTGGTGAATACTTTGAAGAGGTGACAAGAGAAGCAGGAGATGAACAGGAAAATATGAATGTACACGTGGAATATTTGTCCTATTTGAACTTATGTTGAGCTTCACTAACCTTCAGCCTCTTTCAGAACAAGCACAGAAGGATACAAACCATTCAGAGTGGATCACTGGGTTTGTTCTTGGGTTAAATGTAGCTCTAGCAGCAAGATTTGTCACAAAGATGTCCTTAAGTGAGACCCGATAAGGAAGTACCAAGTTAAAAGTAAACGTACTTTATTAATCTCCATGGGGGAAATTAAATTTTTTCACTTGTGGTCTTTTTTCGTGTTCATGCTACACACATGGTTTGATATACAAACATGTACAAACATGTAAAAACATGCACTTAGGAGAGATGTCAGGGTGAGGAGGCCACCACCGCCACCAAAGCAGTTAGGGGTTTGGTGCCTTGCTCAGGGGCACCTCAACAGTGCCAGGACAATGAACCAGCACCTCTCCAGCCACCAGTCCACTTGCCAAACTTCGTCCATGCTGGGATTTGAGCCGGCGATACTCCAGTTCCCAAGCCAAGTCCCTATGGACTGAGCTACTGCCCCCTCCTGCTTTGTGACAATGTTACTAAAACCATCTCTCAAAACCAGTTTAACTTAATGCAGACATTTAAAAGGGACTCGTGTAGAGTTTAGTTTGGAAAGTTGAGCTCTGTAACAGAAAGTTTGTAACCCCCTGGATTTTAAAGATTGAGCAGCACAGTCCCCTCTTTGTTTAAATAAAATGGTATGGAAACACACTAAGGTATTGTAGCATATTCTCGAACAAAATGGACAGAGTCTGGCTTGATGGTCTGAGCCTCATTTAATGATAGAAAACACTCAGCTTTTAAACACTTCACAACAACGTCACGCAATCTCGGCAACGTGATGGTCTCCATGAACACCAGGTCAATGTTAGGCCATGTCCTGGTCCATTTTAGGCAATGTCCTGGTCCATTGACAACATTGATTAAGAGCATCCTGTGGCTCCCGTCCCAGTTACACACACTCAAGTTTCCCGTAAGTCATTGTTGCTAGCCAAAAAACATGTTTATTGACACACAACACATGTCAAGTTCCAGGTCGAAGTGACCCAGCACTACTTCTGAACTCCTGAGAAGTTTCAATATTTCTAATTCTGCACAATGCCTGAATGTTTCAGCTCGTGGCGTAATACGGTTCTGATACCAAACCTCCCAATAATATCAAATCTCCCAATAATGGTGCTTTAAATGTTGGATTGTTTTGCGAAGCTGTTCCAGGTCATTCAGATATGTGAACACAGCAATCACACTCTGATGCAGAACAAAATAAGTGAGCTAAGATCGACTGGATATTGTGCTCTCAGTTTTCTTTCTTTCTTAATCTATAAAACAAAACAACAGCAAACGTCTTGAAAACACCTTGAGTTTCAGCTGCTCCTGAGCAGCCAAGTTGTCTCTTCACAGCAGGACTCCATGTCTTCCCACCAACAGCACAGGTCATATTTGTTCTTAATGTGTTTTCAAAGAGAGTCAAAGAGGCTTAATGTTTTCATGATGTGGTTTTAGCAGTGAAACATTGAGATGCTACGTTGTTGTTGCTCTTCCAGGTAGCTTCCCATGCTGGGTGAATGATGTCCAAAGCCATCACATTGGAGCTAAATGTAGCAGCACACAAAGAATAAACCAGTGGAGGTCTGGCAGGATGTACGAAGAGAATGACATCATCCGCCCATGCAGTCAGCGTGGGCCTCTGCTCCCTTTCCCCATGGCTCTCTCCTTTTCACTGCATGTGAGTTTATGTTCCATCCCTCACCCTTCCCTGTCACACACACTCTGATGGGTCTGCCACTGTGTCATCAGTCAACTCCTTCTCCACTGCTTCACATTGAACTTCCTGCGTGCACAACATGCTTGTTTTCATGGATGAATCGCGTGTGTGTGTATGTACTCAAAGTACTTGTGTTCAAGAGCATCTCTGCTAGTGCGAACACTTGGCTTACTACTCGGTGTGTCAAATCCCCTGCTCCCGACAGTGATACCAATTGTCCAGACTGTCATGGTGCTAATGAATCATTTAGCTTACACAAACACACATACTTCTACACACGGTTACACACCCAAACACAATATACACACTCATTATGTGGTGCCAAGATATCCACGTGTAATAGTGACACTTCTACAGCCGCCCACTTGACACCATCTACCTTTTAATTATTCAGCTGAAGTGAACATCTGTCACTGTCATCATGTGGATAATAAACATTAGACTGAATGTTGACTGAGGTGGATCAAGAGATTCATTTCTGAAGAGGTATCATCAGACACGTCAATGTGCTTTCTAAAACAGCAATAACTGAATATATAATAAGTATTTCATTGTATGATTATCATCATCATCACTGTGTGATATTTGTTAGTTAATGTAGCATGTCACATAAGCTTATAGTTAGATATGGCTCAGGCTTGGACCAGCTCTTAGTTATGCTGCTAAAGGCATCGACTGCCAGGGGGACTGACACATTGACACACTGGGATCCGATTTCACCCCTCCCCTCAACCCCCCGTCACTTACTTTAACTCTCCCTGTCCCATTAAAGTTACTAACCATAGACCTTCCGAGAGTCTCTGAGCTCTCTTGTCTCGTAGGTTCTTCTCAGTCTATGCCAAGACTGCCTGCTCCAGTGGCAACAACTACTACTATCCGTCTTATCACTATCATCTCTCTCTGTCTTAATCTCCACTATTCCTCTTTCCAACCCCAATTTGGTCGAGGCAGATGGCTGTCTAACATGAGGCTGGTCCTGCTTGAGGTTTCTGCCTATTAAATGAAGGTTTGTCCTTGCCGCTGTAACGTGTAAATGCTGCCAAGTGCTCTGCTTATGGTGGTTTAAGATGAGATCAGACTGAGTCCGGTCTGTAAGAGGGGACTGGATCTTATCCTGTCTTCATGTTGGGTCTTTGATAATAATATTACGTAGAGTACTGTCTAGACCTGCTCTAAAAGCATCTTAAAATAACATTTGTTGTGATTTGGCACTATATAAATAAAGAATGATTAATTGATTGACATAACCATAGCCTGTCATCTGTGTTTAGAGCTGACAAACCATCAAATTCTGAGCAGTGAGATGTGTGTCACATTTAGGCAAACACAAAAGAGGAGGACCCAAAATGCAGACAAAAGGGTTTAATTAACAAACAGTGAAAAACAAAAACTTACTTTCTTCAAAAAGTCCAAAATCATAAAACCACATGGAAAGCCACAGGGGACAACACAGGGACAGGTTTAACACACAATAAACACAGGAGAGGGGAAACAGAGGAACGAAATACACACAGGGTAACGAGCAACCGGTGTATACACAGGTGAAACTAATGAGTGCAATCAAAGTGAAGGGAAACACACAAGAGCAGGACGAGAGCTGAGAAGATTGTGGGTGCCTCCCTTCCCTCCCTCCATAATGTATCCTGTTCCCTCCTCACCTGAAAAGCCCTGTGCATTGCAGGCGACCCCTCCCACCCGTCACACAACCTGTTCAGCCTGCTGCCATCAGGAAGGAGACTATGGGTCTGCGGGTCAGGAGGAGCAGACTGAAAGACAGCTTCATCCACCAGGATACTGAACTCTCCCTGTTCTGACCCCCTTCCCTATAGGGCCCCCTGCATGGACTAAATCTGAACTCTGGATTTGCTTCAGGACTGAGTGGTGGTTGGACTGTAATAACAGTAATAACTTTGGACTCTTACAGGTATTGAAATTCTGATGTAGTATTTCTTTATCAACCATGGTGAATTACTTTTTTGTTACACTATCTGGGGCTCTTGATGTCTCACTGTCAAGTAAGGCTCTCAGAAGCTTGTGTGGTTTTACTCCATTAGAAGTACTATGTAGTGCTCTTCTTCATTTTCGTTTTTACTTGAATCAGATTTATTGTTTGTTTGAACCTCCAGAAAAGGAATTTGAACTTCAAATTAAGGACAAAGACTGTATGCTGCTCCGTGATGAGATGTTTTTGGCAGTAGCACACAATTTAACAAAACAATGCAAGTTGGCAAAGGTAAAAATGAAGACTGCTCAACAGCAGAGGAATAAGAACAATGCAAGTTTGAAAAACTCGAAACTGCAAATGTTTTCTTAGAAAGAAATCCATTTGACGTATTCACTGAGCTTCATGGTTACAAACAATGCTTTTAAAAAAGAGGCACGCTGCCTTTGAGGGTCTGAATTTGACAAAACTAATAAGCCAAAAATAAATGCAGATGAAATAGTTGTTTGGAAAAATTCAGCGTATAATAAAGTGTCATAAAAACAGAAAAAGTACTGAGGGAATATTGGATGAACCATGCAGGCCACTTCTCAACTAAGTACAAAGTGTGACATCCCTGCCAGTGATGTCTTGTTCATGTCATGGTCTCAAAAAATAATTAGGATTTCCATTCATTGAGTTTGATTGTGTTTTTTTTTAATGTCTAATCTTTTTGTTGTTGTTGTTTGAAATTCAGACCATTAACACAGACTGCTGAATGTGTTTCCGACTGAACTTCAACCCTCAACCATTTCCAGTCCATTTGTTCCATTATTGTAAATCATCTGGACACACTGTGTGGCTGAATTCTGTATTTGTTCTGCCTTTGCTAACAATTTGAAGTTCAGAATTAATATTAGCAGACCAGTGCTGCAGTGCCTGGTTCTCTCATAAGAGTCCAAGCATTTCAAAATTAGTTTTTCTTCTCTTGCAAACATTCAACAAAACAGACAGAAAGAGAAACAAGTGTATTCACATAGACAGCAACAACATCTAAAACATATACATATCTGACAAAGTTTACATTGGTATCTCCCAACATCTGAGTGTTTTAATGCAAGCCTTCCCAAGAGGTGAACCATATTCTACTTTGACCGTTACCTTCTATGTAACTTTACTTTGGATAACAATGTCAATGCTAAACCAAAGTTGAACACAAAACATAAGCCCTTACTTCATGAGAGTCCCAATGTACTAATCAAACTTCACAGCACAAACCGTAGCCTGCGCTCAAGTAGCCTTATCAAACTCATCCCACCCAAAGCCCGGACCTCCTTTGGTTGCACCTCCTTCCAGTTTTCCGCTGCAAATGACTGGAATCACCTGCAACAATCCCTAAAGCTGACCTCTCTCATTCCACTCGCCACTTTCAAAAAACTAATACACCCCATAACTCAACATCACTGCACTTGCTTTTAAATTGCTTTTAAGTTGTTCACTGCTGTTATGTGTTTGTATTGTATTGTTCAGTCTCTAGGTTTGTCTGTGTGTCCTCTCTGTTTCTTGTCTCTGTCTCATTCACTGAATGGTCTATCTCAATCTAAGATCCGGAACAACTTTTGTCAAACGCTGACACGCCATGCCAGCTGTTTGAATGAAGGTGACAAATTATTGTTAAGCAACAAAAAAAAAAAAAAAAAAAACACATCAAAAGTCTAAAATGATTCATATAAAGGTACAAAATTCTTGAATAATTAAACTGAAAGTTATTTAATGTATCTAACTTTAACTCTTATTGAGTATTTACTGAATCACTAGACTGAGAGGAGATGATCCAGTATCTGAAATGTTCACCATCATGATTACATTATTATCATTAGTTTTATTTTACACAATGCATGCTGAATATATTACAAACTATGAACCTGTGGAACCAATTAATACCAAGTGAAGTGTGAAATATATTTAGAAGAGACGATGGCACTCTTTGTTTCCCAGTGTGAGCTCCGTCATCACAGAGAAACACTAAAGCACATCTAATGACCGAACAGTGTTTGTTGGGTTGAAGCTACTGCACTGAAAATCTGTCATTCAGTGAGGTCAGTGAAAGCAGCACAGGTTGAGCATGTGCTTATTAGGCCAATTTAATGTGTGTGATACATGTGTTGATGTGACAGGGCTGATTACAGTGTATTAGTGTGTTTAACTCTTGAAGCCACTTCCTTCCTCACATTGTAATTTCACTGTCAGAGTTCACATTGCTTCAAATCACAGCACGTGTAAAACATGTGACGGCTTTATAGTATGAGCAAAGATCAAACGTGGGGGTCTCATCTGAACAAATAGTGCTCTCTGTTACAGTAACAGATGTTAATGGGAGCTTTCAATTACACTGTAATAGGAGTCAGGTCTGTTATTGGATACAGTGGCGGAGGGGGCGGCTGGTTGTGATTAAGTATCTCACAGAGGTCACGGTGCAACATGTAAGGATGGGATAATCTATGTCTCTGTGGTGGAGTGTGATATCCTTCTCTCTGGTGGTGTAGATGTTCTTCCCTGCTTGTCACCATCTAATCAACCCAATCTGCAGCATATCTAATAATTTTAAGCGTCTGTTTTTAATAAACTAGGGCAGAATTTGGCATCGTTTTGTGAAAACTATGCTGTGTGACAGCATCCTTGAATAATTCACAAATCACTGAACTTGTTACATTTTTCAAATGGTGATTGATCAACCAGCTCTCATCTTTTACTGAACCATGAAAAGCTTAAATACTTTTTTACAAAGCATGGTTGAGTATCTGTGCGAGCCATCTTGTAGCTGTCTGTCAAATAAAGTTTAGAGTTTCATCCTGGATCATAAATACTATGGTATCAAGGAAATTTAATGATTGTTAACGTACGCTCCGATAAAAGTTGTTTGGGTTGTTGTATTACCAGTTACTGTCATGCTCATTTGATGTACATATGAAAGGAAGTCAGAGGTTACCCATTCAAAGAAATATACACAAATGTTTTTCTGTTTTATCCAAATGCAAAACTTTTCCAGTTATATAAAGGTCTGAACACTATCACTGAGCCAACAACTTAGAGATGACTGATGTTGAAATGTGCTTCATGAATAAACTTGCCTTACCAACACCAACAACATCACTCCTTTGCTCTAAATTTAAGAAGTAATTCATAGTTGGTTTTTCACCTGTTCATATTATTTAAACTCCTTTACATCCAGTTTTAAAACATCCCTCCCTTAATCTTTGAACCTTTTGCAGCGCATTTCTGGCGCTAAACCAAGCAGCATACTCCAGTCTCTAAATATGAAGACAACGCGGAAGTGCTAAAAACTGCAGTTCATCGAGGGTCCACTTGAGGCTGGTTGCAGAAACACGGGAAACCACATACACACCCTTTCAAAATAGACCATCTATACAGCAGAAATAAACATGTTTACAGCCTGGTTCAAAAAACGGTTTAGGTCTGAATAGCCAATTTCTCCATCAGCACACACTTTACGAGGGGTGAATTTTTTTATAACTTGGATATTTCGAAAATATTAAACTTACAAGTTAGGTTGTGTTCAGTGTTTTCAGTATGGCACCTCCTGACAATTGGCTTCAAAACAGCGCTTCTGGAACAGATGGGTGATGTCATGGATACTACGTCCATTATCAATACAGTCCATGCGCTAAACATCGCTGTTGGATAACCCATGACTTGGTTTTCTGTATAAATGTTGCATTGAAAAAAATCTCTCTTGACCCCCCCAATAAGACTCATAATTTGAGTTCATTAATGGCTGTAATGTAGACTTATAGCCCACTTTAACAACCCAGAGGTTTATCATTTTAATCAGCGGACCAACTGAGTCTGACCAAATGCCTTTCTTATTATTCCAATATTAAAGACTATATTTGTAGTTAAATGTTTTCTATTCATCAGCCCTGGACTCTTTCTGCTGCTTTGACATCCATTAATGTTATTAATACAACAGTTAAAATGAATAGCAAGGAGTATAAAAGTACTTCAGGAAAGTAAATCCCACTCACGTGATGGAGCTTTTGCATGGCCTGAGTGAGATATTAAAGATGTGCAAGCTGTCTAAACTTCTGTCTTGATTAATAGTGGTTAACTCAATTCTACCTTTTCTCTGTACTATTTATCAGCTTGTTAAAACACCTCTGGCTGACATTCTGCCCGCTCTCATTTAAACTGAAGGATTTCATCCCTCTCACCAAACAGACTGATGGTGTTGGATGGATCAAACGTCACATTTAGCCCTACAGAGGTGATATTTCACTCTGAATTTGCTCCCACCTCTCTGCAGATCCTGTGGAGCTCATATAATGCTGCAATTTACACTCATCTTTTGGAACTCTTTCCTTCCTGCCATAGCTCCCAGCTTACTCTCTATTAGCAACCGCCCTTAATCATGTCAACCAATCAATCTTTATTTATATACTACTCTAGTATACTCTATTTTATATTATTAACAAAGACCCAACACCAAGACAGGATAAGATCCAGTCCCATCTCACAGACAGGACTCTGCAGCATTTAGCAAGTTACAGTGTCCAGTACAGGACAAACTTCCTTCAACAGGCAGAAACCTCCAGCAGGACCAGACTCATGTTAGACACACATCTGCTGAGACCGTGTAGGTCCATCACAGCTTTTAAAAAATGTATTTTCAATTTGACCTTTATTTAATCTTGAGGAGTCATTGAGGGAATGCCTTCATTTTCAATTTCGTCAAAAGAACAACTGGTAAAGTCAGCTGGGATAAGCTCCAGTCCCCCACGACTTTAAACGGGATAAGTGGTCAAGATAATGGATGGATTGATGATAATAACAGTTCCATAATTAAATAATTATTGGTGGCAGAATAGAAAGGAAGAAAAGACAAGAAAGTAGAAAAAGTAATAATTGAATTGAGTTTTAAACTGTGTTGTTAAGTGTTCCAGGAGTGTACTGCACTCAAACCAAAGGATGTTTACCAAAGTTTTGGGGTCACTTGTGGATTTTTGAGCATTAATCACTCTAGCGTGTACAGTCTATAGATAAAAAGCAGCCGGTGCCGATCACCTCTGACTGTTTGACACTTAAAGTGTCAAGAAACAAAAACATAATCTGTGGACCCAGCTCAGATCATTTCAGACCAATCACCTTTTCAACCTCCTATAGTCTGTTGAGGGTTGCAAAACCTGACACATTTTAAGTGTTTCACCACCTTAGAAATGTTCCATTTGCACTAGATAGCTTTAAACTGTAATAATTTCATTGATTCGTACTTATTCTATTCATCAACAATCATATGGACTCCTCAGGATCTGTCACAGTCCAGTCCTTGATGATTTAATCCTCTTCTCATAGTACACGCTTTCTTCTGGTTGTTTGTTCAGCCCTTTATGAGATTTTTCAATTTACTGTCATGCCGATGATAAAGGGATCTATTTATCTGCCAAACCAAATGACCTGAATCAAATATCCTCTGGCTAGTTGTTCTCTAGCTGCTATTAAAGAGGAGATGTGTCTTTATTTCCTCCATCCTACTGAACAGAGAGATTCAGTTTTTTACATTATGTCTTTACCACTGCAGTTGGTTCATTGTGGTAAAACATTACATTGACCACATAGACTGCTTGAATAAACTATGACAAGTTTATCAAATGACTAAAGCTTCACTAGCTATGTACAGCTTAGAAATAGTTCAAGTCCAGACGTATCTCCTCCTCATTCAGGCCCTCAGCTTTTTCAGACCACTGTTTCCTCCTCACACGCCAACATCAAGATGATCTTAAACATTTACGGTTTCCTTAAAGTAAATGACTTGAATAAACTTTTAGTCCTCCAGTAGAAATGTTCTTTATTCTGTCCATTGACATCCAGTGAAATTCAGAACAAACTACAGGATCATATAGATTAAAGGTGCATTGCATGACCTCACCCCCAGTTCATCTTCTGATTTTGCACGTCCTGCATTGTTCTTGTCGACCCCACCCCTAACCCTGATCCTTATATCTTTGCCTCTCCTCTGTTCCAGCACTGAAAAACATAATTGGGATTGTGGTTTTAAAATCCAAACCAACTTTGATCGACTTTTTCCCTCTGTTCGGTTTCCGTACTTTCAAAAAGCTATTGTTTGAGATCCCCATCCCCGTCTTCTGTTTTTGCTTTGTTTAAGTCTCACATTATTTGTCTTCCACAAAGTTTACGTACTGTTGTTTGTCAGTCTGTGTGAGTGTGTTGTTTCCTTCCCTTGTGTTCTCTGTACCTGCCATTGGCCACCAGGGACACACAGGTGATAATGGATGTTTGTATCCAGGGAGAAGCTTTGTCTGGAGTCCAAGGAGAGAATGACCTGCCATCCCATTCTGCAAAGACTGCACAATGAGTGTGTGTGTTTGTGTGTGTGTGTTGTCTAGGTCCTATTTGCTCAAATTAAATTCTGCTGTTGGGTATGGTCACTGGGGGAACTCATCTCCAGGCGGGAGAACACTGCTGTCAACTTTGTTGCTAGATTATGTGACTTTCCAAATCCCCTGACAAGTTAATTCCTCAAAAGTAGAACTTGTTTATTTTCTCTCACGGTTTAAAGGAAATAACTGCGTTGACGCCCATCACACTTGGTATAACCTCTGTGGAGCTGATGCTGCAACTTTCTTGTTTTAAAAAAAAAAGAGATATAATTACAGAGTGCTCCTTTTATTTGTATTGAGTAAAATTGGTGGTAGAATTACAATTTTGTGATGAATATACTTGAAATAGTCATCTTAGAATATCTTTTAAATGTCCTTTTATTGTGACCGCTGAAGTAAACATTGTGAGCCTGATTCTCAAAGGGGTTGATAATGCTGTGCCCGCTAAATCTGTGCAAACAAGCCAAAACATTGACATTCACGAAGCACACGCAAATGGTTAAACTGCACCGCAGGGCAAAAAGCATCACTGTGTACCAACACTTTGCATATATTTCAATGATCCATAATGCATTCATTTTATTAAACTAACCTCAGTGCAAAAAACAAACACCTTATTCACAAACACCACCACTAGCAGAAGTTAGACTTTTACTGTCTGCTAAAGTTGGTGGTAATAAATGCACTAGATAATAATTACAAATGTTGTCATGCTCAAACTTTTCAGTGATCTATTGTGATAATAATCAAGGGTTAGATCAGTATGGGGCTCATACAGGCTGTGCCATTACGCACGACTAAGTGTTTTTGTTTTAATCTAAATGGGCTGCTTCTTGCTAGCTTGCTTCAGGAAGTAACTCCCGGACATAAACTGTTAAATTTGTGCCACATATCAAATGTATCCATTCCACAATGAACTTGTAAGGAGTGTGTTCCTCTCAAACTGCAATAATTGAAGCCAATGTGGAAGTGTTAAAAACTGCAGTTCCTCAAGTGTCCACTTAAAGCTGGCTCTGGAAGTACAGGAAACCACATACACTCCAATTCATAAAAGACGATCTTTACAGCAGAAATAAACATGTTTACAGCCTGGTACAAAAAAACGACTGTTGTCTGGATAGCTCTTTTCTCCATCGGCATACACTGTACTGGGGTGTATTTTGTCATTACGCGGCTGTTTCAAAGATATTAAGATTACGAGTTTTCCATTATGAGAGGAACAGCTGACTTGACTGACAGGCAGGAACACTATAGCTGTTGGCTAGGAGGCTCAAAGCCCACCTCTTTACCTCAAACTAGTTTGACAGAAGTTAGGTTCTGCATTTCCAAAATGGCTCTGGCCCATTATAGTGTCGTATCTTAACAGCCCGTGATGTGTAGATGTAGAATGAACTTTGTGACACTGGCCATCTTGGATAGTAATCAGATTTATTACAGTCAAACAGCATCAGCATCAGTAACAAGCATCGCGACTGCTTGGAGGACGACCGGGCCAGATGAAGTCGCCTCTCTTCTATCTCCACGTTCTGGCTTAAATACTATGAAGGTGCACTCAAATTAGAATGAGGATGTCCTTCAAACATATACATATATGGGCTCTTCAACAAAAGTTTCAAGTTAGCTGCTATTTGACTCCTTTTTATGGACGCCTTGTTCTGAGTATTTACAAGGACATCAGCTGTCACTGTCAACCATATATTTGCCTAGGTCAAAGGTGATCTTTTTTTAAGGCCATTCCTAGAGACTTCTGGAGCCTACTTTTGTAACTCATTATTGTGGGTCCCTGGACTTATTTTAAACAACACAGACTAGCAACATATACTTAATCTTATGTGGTTGAATATCAGATACTTCAATAGGCTTCAAACCAGCGCTTCAGAAACAGATGGTTGACATTACGGATACTACGTTCATTTATATACAGTCTATAAATCCTCTCCATCCAGCTTGTCATCTTCATGTGGTAAGAATTTAAGGATTTAAACACACAGTGTATCTATGCACAGCAGAGAGAGGAGATGCCAACAGTGCATCTCGATCACAATGACACGTCACAGTGGAGCAAACTGCACAGAGCTGCAGGATACTGTGGGTGTTGTTGCTCTATCAGTAGCACAACATGCTTTTTGAAGTAGACTTCAAGACGGAGCAGAAAGCAGGGGTCAATTATGCACAATTCTTTGTACATACTCTTAAGGTCTACAATCTATTCTCAGTGAATTTACCCCTGTATGTTCTCTCAGGGTGTTCAGAATAAAGTAGTCTAAAAACCTTTCTTGCCATCATGCTCAACAAAGAGTCATAGTTAAAGAAAAAAGGTAAATCATCATAACCTACCATAAAATCTACATTACATGTTTTTAATATAGATGTTCGAAAAGCTGACTTTTCTCACCTTTTCACACTCACAAATCCCCTCATCAACTTGGTTTGCTTGTTTGAGTAGTTTTAAAAAAAACGTCTTTATTTTTTTAATACATACATTTTTACATCTGCAATCCCCTGTAAGAAATAAAGAGCAACCCTGAGTGAGGAAAGGTGTGTCAAATAATCCAACAAGCACTGTTAGACAAAACTTCAAGCTGCAAGTCTGCCCACAAACTTGTCCACATAGTGTCCCTCACCCACCTGCCATTTACCAGACAAAAAGTAAGACCCAGTGCTTTACACAGCGCTTTGACAGACTTATTTTACATAATGTAAAGTAAGAAGGTAAGACCTTTGGAATTTAAGTTGTCTCCCACATTCAGCTGAAACTAAAGTTTCAAAGTACAGATTCAAGCATATTTTGACCTGGCAATCACCCTTCATTTCCATCATATCAGAGCACTCTGACTAAAAGCTCTGTATGACTTGTTTACCAGAACAGATGGCACATCACTGCACACCTACAGATGTGAGGAAAATGTTTTAGAAGCATGTAATATGGAAAATAAATGGCACAGTAACTGAGACGCAGATTGATTTATTGAGGGCTTCCAGGTGGACTCAGGTTTTTGTTCCAGTGTAAAGATTTCCATTGCATTCAGCAATGTGCTATTTTGATGCAGATGTGTAGCTCTTTCAAGTCCCTTCTCTTATCGCCACCCTGCCAGCTACCTGTACGGTAGTTAAGCTCAGTCCACAGTGTTGCTGATAGTTGTGAGGTACGGACAGATCCACTGCCCGCAACACATTCACCGATTTACACCCCATCCCCCAGCTTGCCACTTGTCTGAAACTTAAAAGTATTTTCAATCAAACCATCACCCAAAACAGTTTATTTACTTAGCAGCATACCACTGTTTTCTTCAAATAAAGATAATGACCTAGTGAGGGACAAAAGTGTTAAAAGTGGTGTCCCCAGACTGGTCCACCCACAACATCGTCTAGGTTACGTACTGTAACAACAAAATACCTATTTTAAGCTTTAAAAACTTAAATTAAATGATCAACATTCCTCTGAAATTTTGAGGCAAATCGGTTTTCTGACTTTTTTTTTAAATAAAGTCAACTTATTGATTTACTGTGTATGAATTACGGTAACTCCACTATTTGTGGTAAACAGTCATGTATCTAGTTACTGCTCAGATTGAATAATGCTCTAAAATTGCAGAATTTTAAAAGGACCTGTCGCATCTAAGAGCTACGATTCATAATCGGACTCGGCAGGGGAGGCTACGCCTACTTCAGCACAGTTGAACACACAACGGTTGATCTGGCGTGAGCTTTCTGTCCGTGAATTACCAGGATTATTTTCCCCTCCTCGGGGTAAAGGAGAACAATATGGGGGTGAGTTGTAGTCTGTGTGCAGGAAGGATAATGTTTTCCATTGCCAAGACGAGTAATCCTAACCTGCCAGAGAGCCCAGCGCTGCAAACACTGGTGTCCCAGGTGCAGCTCACATTAGCTCTGCAGACTGGATTTTAAAACACCTCCACAATCTGTAATCCAGGTAGGAGTAAACAGACCGACGGTGAGGTATGTTGTTTAAGAAATGCTTCATATTTCGACTTGAGTCTGCTGCTTGCAGAGAGCTAATTAGCAAAATACCTGTGAGATGAGACAGGGTGCTTTATGAGGATTGGAGCAAAAAAAGGAAACGCTAAAATTATAATTAATTCAGCACTGTAAACCTCATCTTCATGCACAACCTGAGAAAGCAGGAACAGTGAGTGTGACCTTATATATTTGCTAGATTTTCATCTAGCCATGTAACAACTGTAAATGGAAATATGTGGGGCCAACTTGTATCCGCTAATCCGTGACGCACATAGATATATGCAACCTGCAGTGGGAAGTAAAGACAACTTTGCATCTCCCAAAGTAAGAGAAAGGGTGGCATGGCCATGCTGCTATGGATGATAACATGCTCCAAAAAATGCAGGGGGAAGAATCATGAAGAAACAGAGATCAGGATATACTAACTTTCAAGATTTCATTTATATCCTTTAATAATTTATTGCTGTTGAGAATCCTCTAATTTACATTTAATGAAACGACAATTAAAGCGAGGTCTGGAGAGCACATTTCTGGCTTAATGAATAACTCATCAGGATAATTTAAGTTCCTCAGCAGTGTCCAGATAATGAAGGGTTGTTAAAACCATCATCTCTAGGGTTCAACAGGGTGCTGCATATTTACTGCTGAACCAATTAGATTCTATATATTCAAGTTGTCCATCATCATCAGTGTAATTTAGGGACAGACTATTATCATAATATTTTTCTACATTTCAGGTCCTGTCCGTTCTCAGCTGACACATTGTGAGGAGGTCTCTGTGGCTCGGGTGTCCTGGTCTCTCATTAACTTTTCACAGACTTAATGTGGGAGTTTTTCAGAATGTCAATCTGACCTCTCGCACTGTTTAAAGGTGACATATCATGCCATTCTTCAACCATTTAATACAGTCTCCTATTGTCTAAATGAAACATCCTCACCATCTGTCAGCCAAATTATTATTCATATAATATTATTAGGAGGTTTTTGACCAGCTCTTAACACCCTTTCTCAAAATGGTCCATTTCGGTGTGTCTTTGTAAAACCACATGAGCTCCTTTTCTCTCCAACATGAAAAAGAGGGTTGTGTTATCATCGCAACTCGTGAGCGTGCGCCAAAACATGGCTGCAGGAGACAGCAGTGTCCGGCCTTATATGTTTGAATTGGAGTCAGATGTAAATGCAGAATTCACACACGAGTTAGTCCGGAATATAGACAGGGTTCCCACGCGTCCTGGAAAACCTGGAAAACAGTTGACCAGTTTTCCAGTTCTGGAAAACACCTGGAAAATGGGAGAAAAAATAAAATGTCCTGGAAAATCACATATAGTCCTGGAAAATTATTCCAACATGGCTGTCTGTGACCTGACCCGATTAACAAAACACATCCCCATTCATTGAAAGTTAAGTGCATGCTGTGCTGGAAAAGACAGCAACACTGCGCAACTTTTTTCACATCTTTTCTCCTTCACTTCATAATCATGCATTCACAGGAAACAGGGGTATATTGTTTATGTTTTATGGCACATTAACCTTGTGGAGTGCTCTTTTGATTCAAGAGTCTTATATTTAAGTTATAGTGTGACCAGTGGAGTCGGGCAGAGAGCTAGGGTTAGGGTTGCGATTAGGGTTAGGGTTAGGACTAGGGTTGTGATTAGGGTTAGGGTTGTGATTAGGGTTAGGATTAGGGTTAGGGTTGTGTTTAGGTTTAGGGTTGTGGTTAGGGTTGTGATTAGGGTTAGGATTAGGGTTAGGGTTGTGATTAGGTTTAGGGTTGTGATTAGGATTAGGGTTGTGATTAGGGTTAGGATTAGGGTTAGGGTTGTGATTAGGGTTAGGGTTGTGATTAGGGTTAGGGTTAGGGTTGTAATTAGGGTTAGGGTTGTGATTAGGGTTAGGGTTGTGATTAGGGTTAGGGTTGTGATTAGGATTAGGGTTGTGATTAGGGTTAGGATTAGGGTTAGGGTTGTGATTAGGGTTAGGGTTGTGATTAGGGTTAGGGTTAGGGTTGTAATTAGGGTTAGGGTTGTGATTAGGGTTAGGGTTGTGATTAGGGTTAGGGTTGTGATTAGGGTTAGGGTTAGGGTTGTGATTAGGGTTAGGGTTGTAATTAGGGTTAGGATTAGGGTTAGGGTTAGATCCAGAACTTAACTTAAGCAAACAGAACCAGAACCAAACTCAAGCAAACAGAACCAGAACCAAACTCAAGCAAACAGAACCAGAACCAAACCCAAGCAAACCCAAGCAGAACCGAACCAGACCCGAACCAGATCCAAACCAGACCCGAACCAGAACTGTACCAGAACTGAACCAGAACCGTACTAGAACCGAACCAGAACCAGAACCGAACCAGAACCATACCAGAACCGTACCAGAACCGAACCAGACCCGAACCAGAACCGTACCAGAATCATACCAGAACCAAACCAGAATCGTACCAGAACCGAACTGAACCAGAACCGAACTCAAGCATACAGAACCAGAACCAGCACCAAACTCAAGCAAACAGAACCAGAACCAAAGTCGAGGAAACAGAACCAGAACCAAAACCAAACTCAAGTAAACAGAACCAGAACCAAACTGGAGCAAACATTATTAATGTCCTCAGGTTGGCATTGAGAAAAATCTAATACCTCAGCTTGGATGGGCTGATCCGATTTCTCCTCTCACTGAGTATTTGCCCGGTCTTCGAGAAGACTCTCTCTGAAGGAACAGATGTTGCCACGATACACAGCCTCCCCTCCATCACCTGTATCCTATATCCTCACATGTGATTGGCCGCATGGCTGCTATGCTGACCAATCAAAACAAAGTTCTGCTGTGAGCAGAGCTGGGGCTGAGCACTGTGAGAGCTAAGCAGCGAAAGGAAAAAACTGTGAGCCGGCTTTCTCTTGATGCGAGCCGGCTCTTCTGATTCACTATATAGCATCAACTCTCAGAGCCGCAGCTTTTGATCATGACACATCACTAATGTGCTTAATCTGTGTTACAATTATGAGGGGGCCATGGACAATTTTTCTGACCTGTAAGGGGTCCCTGGCTCCAAAAAGTTTGAGAACCCCTGCTCTAGCTAGTAGGAGTCCAAACTCCCGATAGTGAAAACAAACGGAACAAAAAGAGTGACACAGCTGCACAGAAACTCCACGTTGTAGACATCGCTGATCATAATAGACATCGCCATGCAGGAAGACATTTTTTTAAATCTCTGAGAGATCTTCAAATACAAAGTGCGTCTTAACACCGGTGCGATTTTTTCAGAGTTTTAGGTAACTCAAATAAAAAAACGTGACATTTGCTTTGTTTCATATCGACCACTTAGCAGGATGAATATCATGATTAAGCAGGTATATTTTGAGTTTGAGCTGAGTTGAGAAACATTTGTGGCCATTTTTGTCATTCAGTTCTATTTAGGTCATTAAAGCACTGATCCTCTGATCATTATTATTTATTTATTTATTTCAGTAAGGCAGCTTCCTGATTCCTTTGCTGGCTCTTTTGTTTTTTTCTTAGCTCATTTTAAATTTTTTGAGAAAAGAGAAAGCTGAGATGTTGCCCATCATTGTTACTTGGTTGCACTAATAAATTGAAGTGCTGTACATCTATGGTTGCATCTATTATCAATTTGCCATAATTTTTTAAGTATGTAAGAGATGATTTCATTGATAGCCATAGTCTACATGTCTTTCAATGTAGACTTCCACTGAGAGGAACATATTAGACTATTTAGGAACTAAATTAGGAACTAAATTTAGACTGTCATACCAGCTTGATCGTCAATGAAAATGTCCTGGAAATGTCCTGGAAAATGATCTCTGGAAAAGAGTGGGAACCCTGATAGAGCCTTGACGTCACAGCAGCATAAAAATTCCACAAAGAGAAAGGACAAAACAACAAACAATAACATGTAACTATTACGTCAATTAACAAATTAGCAGTGTGAAGCTCTAAAACATGTGCACAAGCTGATCAACTGATCCTTAATCCTAGTTTTAAAATCATCCAATCAAATAAAACAATCCAGTTTTAGGTGAACTTGAAGCTCAGATTAAGATGAGGGAGCGAAAACATTAGAAGAGGAAATAACAGAGCAAGTCCGAGGAATGACCAGACTAATTCATCCAGGGGAGCAAAGATTCCAGCCAGACAACTTTAGAATCAATGAAGAGCATAAATAAGACAGCAGATCATGAAGTATGGCCTTATAAAGAAAGATATACCAGTGCTCCATTCTTCTGTTGTGTATGAAAGACAAGCCTACCTTTTCATATAGATAGTGATGTATGCCGAATCCTTAACCAGAAACAAACCGCAGTGCAGCATGGGAACCTGAGTCCAATAATTTAAGAGAGTGAGGAAGCATGCATATAAAGAATCTCAAAATTGAAGAGTGAAAAATAAATAAAATAATAGATTAAAATTAATATAAAGTGACATTAAAATGATAAAATTAAATAAGTTATAAAAAAAACTACATTAAAGCTAGACTAAATGGATGAGTCTTCAATTTACTTTTAAAAATCTCAATATCTCCAGCTGCCCTCAGATCCTCTGGCAGGCTGTTCCATCGTCGTGGAGCGGAGTGGCTGAAAGCATCGTCATCGAAAAGAGAGGAGCCGGTGACCGCATCTACAAAGAGTCTTATTGAATTAGATATACTCTATATTTTTAATATGTTCCACACCTTGCAGCACTGAACTCATCCATAAACATAGTTCTGTTAAAGTGTCATAAACTGTGCTTTAGTGCTTTAAAAAGAAGTATTTCTGCATTACCTTTGCAGCACCTCAGCATTTCAGGATGCTATAAAAAGGTAAATAGGTGATGAAAAAGCTCAGATCATCAGGTCGATCCTTGTGCCCTTTCAGGACAGAGACAGGACTCCTCCTAGAGGTGCTCCACTGTACAACACAGCATCACATGCAAAGCAGAGCATCACTGAGTATCATTGGGTAAGTAGTTTCACACTCTGGATAGCACTCATATTTCCAGAGAATCAACCTTTCCTTGACCTCCCTTCCCTGTCATGATTAAGGAGAAAAAGACTGATAAAGGTTTGTGTGTGTGTGTGTGTGTGTGTGTGTGAGTGTGTGAAAAAGAGAGAGGGAGAAAGAGAGAGAGCAATATCTTGGCCTGTGCCGAGTTTACCCAATCGACGGAGCAGTGAGCAGAATGGTCTGTGAAACCGCCGGCAGCGTTATCGACAAACCGTTAAGAGATTAGAATTTAGAACACCTTCTCCCTCTGCCGGGCCTTTCTTCTGTCAGAAAAGATAACTTCTCTGCAATCCATGGGACAAGATTACCAAACAGCTGCTGACACACACACATGCTCACACTCACAGCCTGTCATATACATACATTACAGACTTTGCACTCTCAGCATCTGCAGTCCCACAAACCCTCTCCAATCCCAGCAGCTGAAATAGTGTTTGGCAGACTTATTGATTACAGAAAGGGTCTCCCACTCTGCCTTGCTGAGTGTTATTGTTGGATGCAATAAGAACAACTTGCTGCTATTGAGTTTCTTTTTCTTTTCCCAACAGAAAAGCAGGTTATTTCGGGTCTTAGCCCACAGTGGTTAAAGTAGGGGAGGAGAGGAGGCTGCATGTGACTTTAGGGCTGTGTTAAAGCATTGCTGGGACTCTGAGAGGCTGCACAGCTGCACAGCATAAAAATCATTGATGTGTAGTGAAGCTTTGTTTTTTCCTTTTTTTCAAAGATGGCAGCCTTTCTTTTTTGTGTAACCCCGCCCCCCAAAAACTGGATTTTCTGTGAATGGTAACGACGCTGTGGCTTTTCTGAAAACCAAACAAGATAAAACACCAGCCTTTCACCCATGAAGTTCTCTCCTATTCCTGTAAAAAAGATCATTTAAAAAGGTGCAGATGTTAGTCAGTTAGCAGTATTTAGAGAACATATTTGGTAGAAATAGGGTATGATATTTATAACTATGTTAAAATTAGTGTAGAACTATAATTTTCTTTTTTTAAAACTTGTGTATATTGTGACAACCCATCCACACCACTAGGTGTGACCGTGCTGCTGCTTGTTCTGTATCTTTCAGATCTGGGTCATCATCAAGGTGATGAGCTGCACCCAGGCCTGGTGCAGCAATCACCATAAAACTACCATTCGGCATGTGGTCTCTCTCATCGGGTCTCTTGTCGGCTCTCACACTTCCTGTGAGGGCATCGTGGCGCAGCGCTCCTGTTTTACTTTATTTATACACTGATCTTCTGTTCTATTATTTCCCTATTTTTCGAATAAATGTATAATTAGTTTGCACACCCCTCATCTCCTTTCCTGTTTTTGTTGCGTCCTCCGAGCCAGGTCATAACAATATTTGAATATGGCACGGGTCTCCTTACAAAGGCTGCCATGTTGAACCACCATTATGTTCACACAGCAGCTCAGGATGGACAAAACAGATCAAACAGAGCAAAACAGTGGTAGCCAAAATTATTAGAACACTTTGCATATTTCAGAGCTTTCAGTTGCTTTCTTGAATTGGCCATTAAAATACCCAGAAAACAAAATAAATATCTACAAAGTCATCATCATGCTCTATCATGTTCCTTTACAGAAGAAGCAAAAGTACTTGTGTAATCATTGTCAGGTATGATCACGGTTACATTGATGGTGATACAAGAGTCTTAGGACACAGCTGTGTGATTCTTCTTTCTGTGAAACTGTACCAAATAAAATCTCTCTTGTAGCTAACTAAGCATAAAATAATGACTGAGAGGCTAAACCTGAGCCACAACAACAACAACAGGCAGAGACAGTAAATTACAGCTGACTAGATACACTGACAAAGAGCTGTGACCTTCTGTCAGCACCCAACCTATATAACCTTCTGATCACTGATCTGCCTCAGCTGTGAACTCAGCAGGAGCCTGATGGCGACAGAGCGCACAGGTGTGCTGCTACTGTGGCCACTGAGAGGGGGGAGAAGACAAAACTAAAGCCCAGCAGGCAGAATATACGCATAAGAAATAAAAACTACATCAAAGGAACAGGGTCCAACACTCACAGAGAAGGGATCGTGACAGGAAATGTGTACTAATGAGCACATGATGTTCAGGATTGGTTCTGCTCAATCAGAAAGTCAACACAAAATGTTCTTGTGTCCGACTCCATTTATTGCCAGCCTCTACTTCTTTCCTTTCCTCAAGAGTTCTTCAAGACATGAAATGAACACGACTCTAACATCGGACTTCCACCAGATCCACGTCTGGTCCGTCTCCAACCTGCTGCAGTCTGGCTCGGTGCTCTCTCGTCCATCAGCACCCACTGGTTGCGTTTCTAGAACAAAGCACAGAGCAGGACCACCATTTTGCCTGAATTATACCAGAGAGTGGGTAAAATCTTGGCCTGTCTGACCAGATGCATTCAGGGAAAGTTGGTTCATTTAAGTCAGATGCTAGTATGCAAGGTAACTTGGACAAAAGTAACATGAGTAACTATTGTCACGAAGCAGGGCATTTGAAGGCTGAATGTCATGTTTTACATTCCAGATGTTTTAGCTGCTTATGCCCAATTTATTCTGGATGGTTTTGTGTCTTTGGTTGGTAACGCCTGTAAAGTTGGTGTACATGCTTGGCTTGTACATAGTGGACTCTGTTCTGAATATGTCAGATGAGAGCGACACTGGTGACCAAACTCTCAGTCGTGGAAAGGGGTTACCTTTTCTGCCTTTTCCATACACAAGGTGGGACTCTGTTGTGAGCTTGTGCAGGGTGAGGTAGCCGTTGGGGTTCGGCCTGCGTTGCCCGTAGAAGGGATTCACTTTACTTTTGGTAATGGTTTGGCTGATAGCAGAGTTTGGTCTGAAGATTCTCTATCAGTTCTAGCATTCTGTCCCAGGGAGGACATTTCCAGAAGTAGCTCTGAGTTGCCTGAGTTCCCGCCGCTGTCTGACTTCGCTCTGGCGGTGTCGCCGAGCGAGCTGATGCAGGAGGAGCAGAGTGACCTGTCGTTAAAGGAAATGTTTGATCACGTTTTGCCTTTTGCTGAGATAAACAGTGCAGCCGCTGGTTATTGTTTGCAGGACAGCTTGCTGTACAATAGTGGATGTCTTTTGTAGTGATTCTACAATACTCGATTAATTGTTTACATCCCTAGACCTTCCTGGAGTTTATAGTCTAAACAGAAAATCTTGAAAATATGATCTTCATGAATCTGTGGAGCCTTTGCACTGAAATGAGGTCTCTTCTGTGACTGTTTTTCAGGTGTATGCGGAACCTGCCTCACTGTGTCAGACTGTTAAATGTCCTGCAATGTTATAAATCTGCTTCTGTGATATTTACAAATATCTGCTTCAATCTGCTCAGAGAACTTTCTACCTTTTTTTTTTTTATTATACTACTTCAGAGGGTTCCTTGTGCATTCTGTTCACACTCATATATTACATTTAAACACAACAACAGGTTGAAACTTGGCACACACACACCATCTACAAAGCCAGCAGCTTGTAGCAACAGACCGCAGCTATGCATCTGCTTCTCAAACATAACTGGGTTTTATTGATCCACAGCTGCCTACCAGCTCTGAATTATATGACTCAAGCCTCAAAAGCATCTTGATCTGAGATGACATGAGATAAGTTGTCCTGTCCCTCCGGGGAAAAGAAGAAAAGAAAAAAAAACAGTCTCGTTGAGCAAAAAGACAATTTCCCCCCCGGGTACAATAAAGCTGATCTTATCATGTTTATTTCACCGAGCACTTGAAATGATTTCTTTGACACAAGCCAAAGTCCTCTGTCAAACTTGTCAAGGTCAGTAACAAACAAGTCAAGTGAAGGCCCCCAGGCTCAGTCTACCACAGTTATATTTAGGTTGGATTCAGGGGGGTGGACAAGGGTGGCAATGTCACGATTTTTTATTGCCCAACGTAGCCACTGCCATGCAAAGGCCCCTTCAATCACACATAAGCTATCATCCACCTACATATTTTTAAAGACTACTGATGGATGAGATGTACCTGAATGATCTTTCCAGAGTTTTCACTAAAACATTTACTCCTGTGAGTGTTCAGTTTCCGTGTCCTCAGAGAAGCCTTCAGCACAGTGAAAATACTCCAGCACCTCAATTTAATGATTCTCTTTCATCACTATCAAATATAAAAATGCTCAACGTACATTTTGATAACTTTTGTAACATTCTTTATTCACTTCAGAGTCTTGAGTGAGTCTCTTTCCTGCGGTTGCCTTGATACCACCACTGTCTCCCTCCACACACCACACCACTGAATAGGTGAAGAGCAGCACTTAATCAGCCTTCAAAGCAGCCTCATCACCTTCCCAGACAAAGTCTACGGCAGCAGGCAGAATCACATGTGCATGGGTGCGTGGGCAGTGTGGTGCGAGGCTTTAAGGATGCCTTCAGGGCTTACTAAGGAACTATTTTAGGGATTGTTGTGTTTAACAGGCAGCTTCTCTGCACTGAGGAAATAATTGATAGAGGTGGGATGTTTCCCCTAAGCTGCTGACAGACAGCTTATGTGTATCGTCCATTATTTGAAGTCATGTCTGATAAGTTTAACTTCATCAAGTGGTCTAGCAAGCTGGCAGGGTTTGCAATAGGGATGTAAATTTCAAGTATTTTTCGTGATCGATCTTTGGAAATGTTAACGATCAATTATTCATTAATCATAAAAAAAAACATAAACGTTTTCCATGTCAAAAACAATGCAAAGTGCATTTTTTTCCACTGACAAATTTTCCTTCATGACACAATTTATATAACTGACAGTATTGAATAGCTACGGATCATATTTAGGTGTTCAAAATGTTAAACACCCTGATTATCAATGTGTGGAGCAGGCTCATAATCTCCGCGGACAAGCAGTCATAAAAGTGAGGACTCAAACCACAACATGTGGATTAACCTCATCCTCCTCGATCTGAGTGCGGCCTTCGACACCATTTCTCACCCCATCCTCCTCAATAGACTCTCCTCCATAGGCATCACTAACACCCCCCTGCACTGGTTTCACTCCTTCCTCACAGGCCGAAGTCAGTTCATCCAACTCAAATCCTTCACTTCACAACCCTGCCCCGTCACTTCAGGTGTGCCCCAGGGCTCTGTCCTGGGGCCCCTCCTCTTCATCACCTACCTTCTCCCACTCTGTAATATCTTCCGCAAATTTGGCATTCACTTTCACTGCTCCAGCAAACCCGACTCCACTCTCCCACCCTCCTCCCTCACCCTCTGCCTCTCTGAGATCAAATCCTGGTTCACCTCCAACTCCTCAACTCAACAGCAATAAAACAGAACTCCTCCTCATAGGTACTAAGTCCACTCTATCCAAAGCCGACAGTTTCTCCCTCACCATAGACAGTTCAACAGTTTCCCCCTCCCCTCAGGTAAAGAGTCTGGGTGTCATCCTCGACAGCTCACTTTCTTTCAACTCTCACATCAATAACATTACCCGGTCTGCATACTTCCATCTCCGCAACATCAACCGTCTCCGCCCCTCTCTCACCCCTCACACCACTGCTATCCTGGTCCACAGTCTCGTCACCTCCCGTATCGATTATTGTAATTCACTCCTCTTCGGTGTCCCTCACAAATCCCTCCATAAGCTTCAACTGGTCCAGAACTCTGCAGCCCGCATCATTACCAGAACCCCCTCCTTTCACCACATCACCCCTGTCCTCCAGCAGCTTCACTGGCTCCCGGTCAAACTCAGAATTAATTTCAAAATCCTCCTGTACACATTCAAGGCCATTCACAACCTCTCCCCCCCGTATCTGTCTGATCTCCTCCACATTGTCACCCCCTCTCGCTCCCTCAGGTCTTCCTCCTCCCTCCACCTCTCTGTGCCCCCTGCCCGTCTCAGCACCATGGGGAGCAGAGCTTTCAGTCGCTCTGCTCCCCAACTCTGGAACTCACTCCTACCTGACATCCGTAACTCCGACTCACTACCCCGGTTCAAATCCAAACTTAAAACTCATCTGTTTAAAATTGCATTCCCTGTCTAATTGCATGTCTCATTTTAATTTGGTGTTACTGCTTGTTTTTATTTATTTCATCACGTTGTTTTTATTTATTGTGTTTTAATCTGTCTGTAAAGTGTCCTTGAGTGCTTTGAAAGGCGCTTCTAAATAAAATGTATTATTATTATTATTATTATTATTATTATTATTATTATTATTATTATTACTGCAGAAAGAGAACTGAACAGAATCATATTTTAGACTCAGTGTCCAGTTTTCTGTCGTTCTTATTGAGAAAAATAAGCATATGTACGTAGTCAGGTGTCAGCCGGGAGTGCAACCGGGTCATAATCAAATAAGACCATATAAGTATAGTTTATATAATACTTTATTCTCAGCAGCTATGTCACTGAGAAACAGCTCTCCCTCACTGCTGTTGTCTTTTCGCTGTCTGATTGCAAAAATTTGCTCTTTGCTCATCACAATCAATTAATCCAACAAACAAGCAAGCAATACAATAATGAAACATACAATAATAATGTTACACAAAGCGCTGTACATAAACAAAAATATGAATACTAAAATAAGGTAAATAAGCAATAAGACCCCCCCAACACACACATAAACACACAATCCATATACAAGTGAAGAACACACAGAAGAGTCTGTGAAAAATGAGAGCTGAGCTGAGGAAAGGCTGTCATGACGTCTTAATGAGGAAACACAGGAAGAGGAATGAAATGTTAAAACTCAAGATAGGAAACAAGACAAAGAAATAAGTAATAAATAAGACTTAAAAAATACTAAAGGATAAATTCAGTAAAAGAGAATAGCATAACGAGTCACTAAAAATCTAATATAATCACATAAAACAGTTAAAAGGTTTAAATAAATATACATATATATGAAAAATTGAATTGAAAACATTTGCTGGATATATAATAGTGCCTGGTTGGCTGTCTGTACTACAATTCTTTGCTCTTGGCCTGTGGTTACCCTGGTTCTCAAATTTCAGTTTCTTGTTGCCCCAAATGATCCAAATCTTAACAACAACAACCTTCATGATTATTACTAAAACAATTACATGTCTTTGTTTGTTCCTCTTTTGTTCCTTCACTTCTAACCACACCCAGGTAAGATGAAGCCTGATAATCTGAAAAAGGAGAACTTTTTTTTTAAATCTGCCTTTGATCAATATGTTGCATTTACACATGTAGATGGGTTTTTTTTGCTGTCTCACAGCTCCAAACTGATTTTTCATTTTATGATAACAATTTTTCATATTTTTGTGTCCAGTGAGTGAGATCTTTTAACCAGAAATACAATAACTTTTGTTAAAATGATAATGCTTTCATCTTTCAGAGAGAAGTTATTCTTCAATGTTTGTAAAAGAGTATTGATTCCAGTCTGATAAAAAGTTTTAATCTGGTTAATCTGAAGCAGCACTTAGGATATTTCTGCCTATTTAAAGCTAAAACAGCAACAGTACAAAAAACTTCATGCATGTTTGCTTCCTTTTCTGTCCATGACCTGACCATGTTTCTTTCCTTCTCTGCACTTTGTCACATGACCAGTAATAAGACTCTGTAGAATATGTTCCATCTCTCCTATACTGCACCTTGGCTGCACATCCATGCTTAAACATGAAAATGAACAGCTCAGAGTAACTGAGCTAACGTGTTGCACTCATCAGCATGAAGACAAGAAAGGGAGACAAGGAGGGGAAGACAGAGATGGAGACCATCAGGCCGAGCAGGAGGTCAATTATAAAAAATATAGAGAGGAGGATGGGAGAGGAAAGGTCAGGGAGAAAGTTAGGAACAAAGGAGGAAGAGACAGGAGAGGTCAAAACAATACAGCAAGCAAAAGAGCAAGTGCAGAAAAAAGAGACAGAAGGGAAAAAAAACACTCTGTGGGAGGAGGAGGAGATGAAGGAGGAAGGTCACTGATGAAGTGGCAGACAGGCTGCCCGACTCCCCACGGCTCTGAAACACTGACTCACACACTGATGGACTGGGAGGATGGAGAGGGAGGGGACGATGGAGGGAGGAGGGGAGGGATGGATGGTGTGGAAACAGGTTGGAAGGGATGACTGACTCAACAGCCCTGAGAGTTAAAGCAGGAGGTTTAAGAGTATAGTTCCCTTCAAAGCAAGAGGAAGGTCGAACAATGAAAGGATAGTTTACTACAGAAGAAGTGAGCGCTAGATGGCTCTGATGACTGACTGTGGTCTTTACAGGGAAAGGTTCATGTTGAAATACATCTAAATACAGGAAGTCTGACTGGATAAAGAATACGGTTCATCCTCTGTTGAAATAGTTTCACAGTTTAACCCCCACTTTATATACGATGCATTACGTCTGCACTGCGCAGTCGATATGTTCCCATTCTAGTTAATGCTCATGTTTACACAGGGAGTGCTGCGGCGCCTATCAGCTCCATCTCAGGAGCGTGCCCCCACCCCACTCCACCAGAGATACGCACTGAGTCTATTTTTGACAGAGCCCACGCCCAACATGCGTCAATCTGCACAGAGAAGATCAACCTGGACAGGAAGTCAGGCACAAGGATTGCATGCAACATCTGCCAATTTCAAAATAAAACACCATATACAGACTCTGGACCGTTTAGAGATCATTTAGATCAGAAATACTCATCGATCATGGATGTAATTGTTAACAGCTGCAAAATAGCCACATATCCGTGATCTATGTCGACCACAACAGGACTTTAAGATAACTGTGTCATAAGGTAACAAGGCCACAAAGTAGAGCGCAGTTAGTAATATTACTCTTCTAAACCTGCAAAAACGAACCTGTAATCTGTTGTTTGTTTGTTGTTCTCTCTATACTGGACCCAGCTGACCTTGGCTGCCCTGAGCTGGTGCTACGCTTCAAACACATGTTCTGTGTAGCAGGACGCGTGCCGTCAGATGGAGCAAACCCATGGCACGGACATGACACAGCGCACAAGCTCCCTGTATAATTGGGGGTAAGTCTTGTAGGTAACTTATCAAACCAATATGTATTGACTTCATCAGGATCGGTCCAGCAATTAAACATAACAGCCACAGGCTTCCTTTGTCACAGTAAGAATGAGTAGAAGGTCTGCTCTTCACTCTTTTTTTTTTCAGTCCAGTCTGAATGGGCAGTACAATACAAAATAGGTTGGATTATTTTTATCCCTTTTTCAGCTCTGCAAACCAAACTGCTCTACTGGCCAGCATACCTGTCATGATTGGTTTGTAAGACTGCTAAGGGTTTTCAAAAAGCTGTCTGCTGAATCCATAAGTATTTTTAAAAACTGCTTTCTTACACCTAAATCACGCCCCTGTGATTTTTGACTATGTCAGGATATTGCTCTGCCAAAGTGAGACAAAGTTAGCAACAGCCACATCCCCACAAAGAGTCTCAGTGAGAAACAGATTTATTAAAAGAGCTGTGAGGAGTTTTCAGCTGGGTATGAAACAGACTTAAAGTAATGCAGACGCTGCTTTATGAACATTAAAATCAAAACAGACCATCAGCAACAAGATTGATGTTCTATGTTGTGAAATGCTTGAGATAGGTCTCAGACAAGACAAGAGTCTTTAACATTTTCTGCAACTACGTTTCCCAATGGGTGACACTATCAAGGTTGAAAGACAAGAGGGTTACATTTCATGTTAGAAAGCATTTCTTAGACTTATCCAGGAAAATATCAGCAAATAAATAAGATGCACCGCTTTGTCCACAGAGGGCGCCAAAATCACAACAATGCAAAAGCTCCTCACAATGGCTTTAAACCATACTTCTTCATAGAGTTTTATAAGATATACATCCATCTCTGAAAAACAACAGTGAAGAGATTTGACCGAGAGAATGTGAGCTCAAACTGATGATTCATGTCTAGATAATAATGGGTTAATAAATAACCAACAGAGCAAGCTGAAACAATGTGACAGGTCTCATGCATGCATACGAGCATAAAGAATATGCGTCTGTCATCAAAGATGACCACAATGAATGTTAGCCAATCATCATTCATACCTGCTTATTATGCTAAACAGGTGTGCTAGTGATAAAAGGAATGAACCAGCAGGAGATTGCACATACATACACATAGACACAGACACACACAGACTAACACATGCTACAGGCGGAAAGGGTATGGTAATTTTTTCTCAAAATTTCATGCTGGATTTGGGAGCTGGATTTGTGGGTGTTTTGATGTGCCGAAACTCTGGCTTGAGAAGGGCTTTTTCTCTAAATGTGTTTTTGGAAAGACTCTGGTGTGTTTACTCCAGATCTGGGGTTCTTCCTGTTTATCTGAACTACAATATATATACATACCAACTACATTACAGGCTCAATTTATGTACTTTTTTTACTACATCACAGTTATAATACAGCTGGAACAACTTATTACGTTTGTACGTTAGCACCAAATCACAACAAATGTTATCTGAAGACTCTTTACAAACAGAGCAGGTCTAAACCGTATTCTGTATTCTATCATTAACAAAGATCCAACATCAAGACAGGATAAGATCCAGTCCCATCTTACAGACAGGACTCAGTCTGATCTCATCTTAATCCACCATGAGCAGAGCACTTTGCAGCATTTAGCAAGTTACAGTGGCAAGGACAAACTTCCTTTAACAGGCAGAAACCTCCAGCAGGACCAGACTCATGTTATCTGAGTCATCTGCTGAGATAGTGTTGGGGTAATGGCCTGTAACGAAGAGCCCTTCGTTACTCATGACGGACGGCTGTTGTGTTGTAAATATTGCACCAGGGTTTGGGCTCACGGCACTTTAATAAACAACACACAGTATTGATGGCACTTTGCACTTTATTAGCGATCTTTGCACAGTACATTTGCACATTGCGTATTTGCACATTTGTTGTTGTTGTTGTTATTTATTGATTAAGGAATTAAGCCGGAGTTAGGCAAACCATAGTGTGTGGTTGAGGTGTAGTTGTTCGGGGGTTGCCGGCGTGGGGGCGCTGCTCCACCTGGAGAAGAGAGGAGAGTTAGAAGGTTCCGCGAGACGATGTTTAACGTCAGCAATAAGTAATCATGTGTGCAGTGTTTATGAATATGTGCGTGGTTGTATTAACGTTAAAGTGTGCCAGGGCGGTAGTGCTAATAGGTCGAAATTGTTTGTTTGACTTACCTGGCGTTGCTGTTCTGTGTCCGCTCCAGGGTGTTCCGGTTAAAAGATTCCCCGAGGAACGGACACCCAGATAAAGGTTCCGGGGTGGGACCAGAGCACAAATTGGTCAGGGGGGAGTCTGAATTTAGCGGTGCAGGGGAATCAATTAAAGGGCATGTTTTAGATGTATTTTAGGAAATGTGGGAATTATAAAATGTGGTTAATATTGGTGACATAAAGTCAGGAACAGGGGAAGGTGTCTAAGTTAATGGAGAGCAGAATAAATAATTTGTGAACACCTCCAGATGGTTTGGTCCAGGAGGCCAATTAGTGCCACACTATAAAAGGTGCCAGTTATAATCTGTCTGTGTCGTACACCTGAACCACCGCCTGTGATTTTGTTCGTCATGTCTGCTGTATCATCCAGCCGCCAAAGGGTCATTCTAACATGGCCATACACGTTTTTGTATTTAGTGAGTTGTGGTCCAAAATGCAGCATTTGGAAGAAGTAGAAGAAGAAGAAGAAAATAATTCTTGTTTTGCATACAATAATTTGTAAGTTTCCACACTTTTGATGGTAAAAACTTGACAAATGGATGATCACAGTAAGGGTGAGCAAGGGAGGGTTTCCCATTTCCCAAACGTATTCCCATTTTTTACCCACTGTACCTTTTAAAATGTCAAAGTAGTGTTCAATATAAAATAATGTTAAAAATAAGTGTTCAAACTCCTGATTTATTTTAACTGATAGAACAGTACCTACATGTTACAATGATGTAATAATTTCAAAACCCTTCCACACTTTATTAAAGTTGTAACAAAGAGAATGTCCACCTCTCTGAGCGTAAATGAACTTCAATCATTACTCTTGAGCTCAAGTTTTTCTCTCTTTTTCAACACCTCAGTGTTTTAAAGTAATTAGAGACGGGTTCAGACAGGTTGCCATGGTGTCTGTCAGGAACATTTAGCAGAACCGTGGTAATTCGTGAGCTGTCATGGCACCTGTTGTTTCAGGCCATGGCCTTTCTCACTTTAACCACAGGATTAATTGGGGCATTATCTTTGAGTGAGAGATGGAGAGATTTCATTTGAAAGCATTATTTACAAGTAGACGAAACCTCTCAGAGTTTAAATGACCTTACAGTGCAGCACTGCTCTTTAATGGGACAGATTAAGATGTTTTTTTCCACGTTAAATTCAATATGTTAAATTTGAAAATAGTTTACTTCCTAGGAGTTTCTGACATTACTGAGGGAGAGATCATGTGTATTTTATTCTTCTGCGTCTTGTTTTATTCTTGCAGTATTGCCAGCCCCCTCTGAAACAGTGGACCCAGTGTCTGGACACACATACACACACACACACACACACACACCAAACTTTCCTTCTCCGTCAGTTTCTCCTTCCACCTGGTAGACAGCCCCCGTATTCATCTGTCCCTCTCCGTTCTGTAAAGTAAACCATGGTGCACAACTGGGAGCTCTACTGTTGCATGCATTCACACACTATAGGGTCCACTTACCTGCTAGGGTGTGTTGAAATCAGCCCTCTCTTTTTTGAAATGAGGAAACAGTGCGTTCCTTTACCGCAGAGTGAATACTCAGCTATGGCAAGCAAAAGGTGCCACATGGGTTCTAAAGTGTAATCTTTGTGTGTTGTAATAATTTATTGCCTAAGAATGTGTTTTAGGTTAAATTTAAATGCCATCTTAAATTGTCAATAATGTCATTGTTGAAGGTGCTATGGTTTAAAAATGTTGAAATTCCTTAAATGTTATGGGTTTGAAAGATGGATACTTTGGAATCTCTCCTAGTTAATAACCAAAGTTTACCTTGCATACATCCGCCCACCATTCGAATACTCTGTCCCAGCCTGGATCACCCTCTCAGACCATCAATTTCACAGTCCACAGTTAAAACAAAACAAAGCAGACACTACATCCACTCCATATCAGGCATCCAGACCATCAAGCAGCCACACCAAGCAATAGCCTGGAGATTTCTATCATGTGCTACCAATAACCCTGCCTTCTGGAAAACCATCATGGAAGCAAACACCACAGTCAATACCTCCCTGTCATTCATCATTCAATTTCAAAAAGACCTCAAACACACATACACTAACACAAACAAACAAACAAACAAACAAACAAACAAACACACACACTTTTACTTTTTATTTCCCTACTTAAGTCTATTTTATTTTCCTTAGTTCCTCTTTCTCTATTTTCTTCATTTCTTTAAACTTATTTTTTGGTACCTTGGTCCACAGTGTCCTCTTACCTCTTGAGTCCTTTTCCTCCCTCCACCTCCTTCCACAACAGCTGAGATCCATCCATAGATAGAAAAGGATGAAAAACCCTGAACTATCCAACTAGGCCCAAGAACCACCTTACCTTACCTCTCTCCCACTTTTGTTCTTTCCCAATACTACTGTTTTGTCCTATGGTGATTTTTTTGAGGTATTGTGGACTCGTGCCATGTTGGAATTTTGTTTGCGCTTTTTTAAAAATAGTATTTAGATTTTTTTTGTACTTTTTTGTAAATACTTGCACTGTACTTTGGAAGGCCGGCGACAAATAAATACCACCTTTATCAAATTTTTCCTATACTGCCTGTGTTTGACACAAAGAAGTGTATGTGGAGAAAGAACCTTGTGACATTAGCCATATAATAAAGGTTCGCTAGACAGTCTATAGATTTTTGCCATCCTTTGTCTGTGAGCTTGTAGGGGGATAGGGAGGGGTGGTAGAAGGCAGGGGAACAACGTTGTTTATGGATCCTACAACAGGACAATCATATTGAGCTTTGTTGGAGTGAGTTAGGGCAGAAACAGGAGGGGTTCATACAGGAAGCAATACAAACCCAATACACAACAACACTTTAGAAACAAGCTAAAAAAAACAGCTCAATTTTTTAAGCCAAAAGTTGTTTATGATAAACAGCCCAGGGGGCACTGTATTCTCTTTTTAAATGTTCTTACTTGGATGTTTTTCTTTGGGTTTCATTGCAACGTCGTCTCCCTGTTATTCCTGTTACGTTATTTAACAAATCAGGATTCAGTGATATGTCTCTGGCTGGTAAATATCGGCCGTCAATATGATTTGAAAGTCCTCATCTCTTCGACATGCTTCGAACATCTCGTTTCGCAGCTCTTATGGATCAAAGTGTTCCTTTAAACCCGACTATGGTCTGAATATTCATTCCTATACATTAAGAGAGCCCAGCAGGCTGTTTGGGTTGGCTGCACCTTCAAAGTGGAGGCCGATGATGACTTATATCGCCTGCAGTCTATCAGCCCCCATACTCCATCACACACTTTTAATATGGAGGTTATGCCTGTGCTACAGAAATGGGGAAAAAAATAAAATAATGCCACAACACAAAGTCCTGAATATAACTGAGAGAGGGACTCGACAAGATAGGACCCTGCGGGGGTCAGAGAGCAGTGAAAGCATGCTTTGACCACATAAAGAGATGCTTTCCGTTTCTTAAATACTTCACACATACACGTTCTATCCAACAGTTATGTAAAGAGACCAACATCAACTGTGTCTCTTCAATAACAGCAAGTTACAGCTGAGGCTGGCTAGCTTACCTTAGCATAAAGACTGGAAACAGAGAAACATTGGTCCGGCTCTTTTCCAAAGTAAAATAAAAATATAAAAAATAAGTTCTCTCATTTTTATTCTATTTCTTTGTTTGTTTTCCATCACTGCATCATTAAAAAACATAGTGATGCCAACAGGGAATGTTGATACATGCTATAGAAAGCTAACAAGCTCCCGGTGCAGCTGTACATCATGCACCATATGTGACATGAAAGTGTAGCATGAGTCATCCAGGATAAATATAGACCATTCTCACTAGACCTTGCCAGCTTACATTGGCTGCCAGTTTTTTTATCATGTCGATTTTAAGATTTTATTGATTACTATGAAAATTGTAAAAGGACAGGCTACAAATTATTTAGGAAACCTTTTAACCCCATATGTGCCTGGGTGGCCCCTCAAATCTGTGGATGCAGTTCTGCTGGTTGTGCCAAGATCCCACCTTATAACAAAAGGTGACCGGGCTTTCTCAGTTAGAGCTCCAAGACTATGGAAGTCCTTGCCACTACCGATTAGACAGTCCACAACCTTAACTGCTTTTAAATCCTCACTCAAAACCTTTTTATATAAGGCCTTTTTTCCACCCCTAAATTGTGGCTACTGCTCTGCACAGATGTCCTGTCTGCCCTATTTTTGTCTGCTTTGTAATGTTTTTGCTGTGAAGCACTTTGTAACTTTGTTAAGAAAAGTTCTATATAAATAAAGTTTTTTTATATAGACCAAATGTGTTTTATGTGGCATTTAAAAATAGTCTCCAACAAATGTATTTTCCTCCTCTTCAATTAACCAATCACCAAACACAGTAAAGAGTGTCTGCCTCTGTGAGCGGAATGATGTCTTGTAGCTGAATGATGTGATCATCCTTGAAAATAAAATAAAACAAATTTAATTTCAAGATGAAGGAAATCACGCCACAGACTCGTCTTCATCCTTTAGTGAAGGGCTGAATGGAAGGCTGTCTTAATAGTAAGTTTTCAGCTCTCAATGTTTTTTTATTACGTGACAACGCCACCCCTAGTCTGCACCATATGTTTACTTATGAGAATACACTGTGTTAGCTGTTGTCAAGCAGACAGAGCTGAAATAATGACCTCTGCAGGCATTAGTGTTTCCTCCAGATGATGTGCAGCATTTGTTGCTCAAAACTATGTCAAACTGAGAAGCACAAATATCAGAATTTCCAATGTTAGCATCCGCACCTGAAGAGCTGCAGGCAGATGCAGGCATATGTGTCACGTCCATGAATAGTCCAAAAAGGAATGGGCAAAGAAAAGTGTAAAATATTTCTGAATGTTCTGTACATGTACACCAACATTAGAGTTAGGGTCAGTTTCTTGAAAAGAGCTCAATTACATGGCTGTAAACAGCTGACCCTGTCCGCAGAGGTTGATAGCTTAGGTTGAGTGCAGGTTATCAACAGAGGGGTCAAGCTGACCCACAAGCTTTATGGGTAATACAATTGCTTGAAATGAGTAAACCTGGAAAATAACCACTTTGTTTGTCGGGGTGTCTGAGTGCTGACAGACATGAGGTGAATAGGAGAGAAGGGGATGAGGCAGGTTTATGTTGGACAAAAGCACAGGTGAAAGAAATGATCGGACACAGGTGACTGGTTGGTGTGGGAGGTGTGGTCCTGTTCCTGAACATACAGTGCATCGCAATAACTGCATTAAAAAATAAAAACCTTTACCGCAGCATGAACTTGTTATTCCTCCAAAAGGAACATAGAGCTTGGACGGGAACTGCATTTAAAAGTTTGAAGAGACTGTCACTCTGCTCACTGTCAGGCATTTGAATAGATGACAAGAAAAGTTATTTAAGTAAAACTTAACCCTCCAAACTATGCTGCAGGCAGCTACAACCGTTTTAAAAGTCATGTTTTGTTTTCCCTTTTTTTGTCCTCATCATGATGTCTGTACCTAATCCCTCTCTCTCGTTCCTGCCCTCACATCTCTCCCCTACCGACTAAGAATTACTCCTTCCAGCTCTCACCCACTCACTCACACACCCAGCCAGCCTCTGGAGCGTCATCCAGGGATGTTTTCATCCTCTGCCCAGCTCAGTGCATTGCCCTCTGGGCAGGGAGAGATGCCACAGGTCCTGGAGGGCAAACTCCCACAGATGGAGGAGGGTGGTTGCATATCCTTGCATATTATTTGTGCTCGATTTAGCAGATGTTTCATCCCCCTATCTGTTTGATATTCTCGTCTGAACACTTCAGTTCTGCTTGCTTTCAGCTTATATTTCATGTTTTAATGGTTCTCAAATTCTTCTCTGTATTTCTTATTCTTTTTGAAAGGTAACATCCCTTCCTCGCTAGATGGATGTAACATTTCAGTACAGCTTTGTGCATATCTTCAGCTGCGGGCGCAGCTCTGTGTATGTGTGTGTCCTGGTAATCAGTGTCAGCCTTGCTTAGTGGTTAGTGACAGAGACAGAAGTAATTAGCAGTGTGTGTGTTTAGGCCCATCAACAAGACAGACTATGATACAAACTGGGTTTGATCACCAAGCAGAGGTGGAGACAATACTGTCGACCTTTAAACGTAATGAGTATGGGTGAGTTTTACAAGGTGCAACAACAGTATACTTATTAGGAAACATTGTGTGTGACAATGCCGCAGTAAGCTAGGGCTGTTTATTTGAATCAGACCACCACCTCACACATTTAACCCTCAGGGGTCAATTTGGACTCATCTTTTCTTAGCTAACGTGTGGACCTTTCTTGCTGGAGCTCATGTCCAAGAAGAGGCTGTGGGGCGCTGTTGGCCTAGCCGTCTAAGCGCGTCCCATATGCAGAGGCTATAACCCTTGTTGCAGAGGTCGCTGGTTGGTCCCAGCTTCGACCATTTGCTGCAACTTCTCCCCCACTCTCTACTCTCCACATTTCCTGTCTCTCCTCAGCTGTCCTATACATTAAAGGCAAAAAGGCTAAAAAATATAACTTTAAAAAGAAGAGACAGTCAACTTCTGAACCAACCTGAACAAGACGAGTAAAAATAGAAGAAAAAAACTCAGAAATGTGTTGATTTAACAAACAGTGCCCTTGGGGTAACTGTAGAAGGTTTTACATACTGCATGATGTTACATTCACTGTTCATACCAATACCATATACCACTGTCATTTTATCTGCCTAACAATCCTTACATGGTCATTCTGCACAGTTTTTTATTTTTTCATTTTTCAACAACTAAAGAAAACAACCACAATAGACTGATGCTGCAGTCTCAGGGCCTCCTGAACCCTCAGGTACCTGTGCCTGTGCCTCGTAGGCCTGTTCAGTAATCCATCTGTGGTACCCTCAGAAGAGGCTATAACAAAGTTAAGGACCCCAAGGTTGGACTCATCCTCACTCTGCTCCGTGTTAACAGCCTTCATCCACTTCTGCTTCCCTCAGGCTGTGACAGCAGAAAGAGAAACAGAAAAACTGTACGAGAGAAACTACAACCCCTTGATGAGACATGACATTACTGTAAAACTACATTTGACAACCTCACCTCAGCGCAGTCAGCAGCTGGCAACTGAGGTAGGAAAATGCTTCCGGGGAAAATCCTCTTATCTGGACTGCGTTGAGGCCAGGAGCCAGGCAGTGGCTGGGATTTGGACCAGGACCAGCCAGTGGAGGAGCTGGACTCTCTCACAGATGATTTTGCTTACGCTTAGCAGACAACGCAGCCAGCACAGGACGGGAGGGAATATACCCAGAAGCCCCCCAACATCCTAGAGGATTTAAAGACAGGAGGGTGGAGAGGCTCCAACTTTAAGGCCTCTTCCAGCAGCTCTTGATCTGCTGGGCCCGCTTCCATGGCTGACACTTGATCAATGTCCCCCCTGCGTGGAGGTGCAGCAGCAGGAGGGCCACAGGAGCACTTCTGGCTCTGCCGATGGCAGTGGCAGCAAAAAGCAGCTCTCTTGTCAGAACAAGTGAATGCTGGCATTGAATAATTCTCTGTCCTTATTGTTACAGAGTGCTGTTTGATGTCAGCAATTCAACTTTTATTTAAAGAAGCATCAGGACTCTATGCTTCTAATCAGACTTTAATAGCCGCCACAGGAGGCAGAGGCATTGACAAGAGTCTGGCACAGATTCCACCGGTCTGTAATTGACACAAAAGTAGTAGTCCTTTATTAACAATACAAAGCAGGCAGCTGGGTATTTAGGCAGAGGCATTAAGGAAAGTTCATTCAGTGCGGAGCTGAGATCAACATACAAAATGCATTTTTAAAAAACTGCAGGGTCAGATGTGTTATTGGCATTTTGCCTTTGTAGAGCAGAGTGGCCTAATAGCTGTGGTTTGGCAAATGGATTCTGTAGTACTTTCCACACATTGGACTGTGTAACAGCTGTTTTTAAATGTTAATGCTAGTTTTGACACATTCGTACAGACTCTATCAAAAATGTTATTACACTATATTTGAAGGCCAGCTCTTTTTGTAAAACCTGCAGGTCAAAGCTATCTGTTCAGTTCCTGTAGTCGCTCCAACCAAAGTTTTTATGACTGAGAAATAGATACTCTACGTTTTGTGATAAATGTGCTAATTTCAACAGCCCCTCAAGGCTTTATACATGTAAATACATGCTGTTTGTCTGTTTACTGCTGAAGTCTGTCTCTTGCTGATAATACATCCTGTAATGATGCATTCGCCCTTATTCATTGTTACACACAAACTCATATAAACACACCTGTATGAAGAAAGTGTGGAAGTAGGATTACTATAAGAGCCCCAAGTCTGATTAACCATCAACATTCAAATTAAACTATTACAAGATATTTGTGTCTCTTCCCTTCACTTCTGTGCATAACAACATGCTCCATCACAAATTTCAAAAGTGCCTTTAGAACATCAATGTATATATATATTGACCAGGTGAGAGGGTGAAGACATACTCACTCACTACTTGCCGGTATTATCAACTGCAACATCTTTCAGTCTATGCACCACCACAGTAATGTTACTTTCTCATTCTGGCAGTTATTTCATGCAGGTACCATTCGGAGGAGCGCATATCTATGTGTTTCAAGGCATGTTGGAGATGTTTATAACCCCGAAAGTCCACAGGATTTGTGTGCACCGTGTTACGGCTGCGACGCGGCTTTGCTCCATCCGAGGGCTTGAGCCCTGGTCCACAGGATGCGAGTTGGGAGCGTAGCGCCAGCTCATAGCAGGCAGGATCAGCTGGGTCCAGCATAGGGAGAACCACATACAAACAACAGGTAACAGAGCCTTTCTGTTATTGAATTTCTGCTCATTTGGAGAGTATTCCATTACTTTTGTGCCGTAATCATCACTGAGTATGCTGCATAACTGTGAAGTTTCGTTTTTGCAGGTGTAGATGAGTTTAATAATAATCATTTAGCTCTATTTTGTTGTCCTGTTACCTTCTGACACAGTGATCATCTTAAAGTCCTGTTACCCTCTGACACAGTGATCATCTTTAAGGCCTGTTGTAGTCAACCTGGATAACAGATATGTGGCTGTTTGTAGCTTACATCCACAATCGATGAGTATTTCTTATCTATACAATCTTTAAATGGTCCGGAGTCCCTATATGATGTGTTATTTTGAAACTGGCGGATGTTGCATGCATCCTCGTGCCTGACCATGTCCAGGTCCTTCTTTTCTGTGCGTATTGACGTGTGCTGGGCGCGGGCTTGAAGCGTATCTCTGGCGGAGTAGCGCGGGGGGGCACACTCCCGAGATGGAGCTGAGACACGCCGCAGCGCCCTGTGGATCCTTGAGCATTGACTAGAATGTGAACGTATCGGCTGCACAGTGCGTGGCGCAGCCGTAGCAACCCAACGCATCCTGTGGACTTTGGGCTTAAGAGACAGCATCACTCTTCCCTCTGCTGGATTACACAGCCAGTCACCATAAATGTATGTGCAATGGAACCATCTATGTGTCTGAGGATTATGATAAATGTAGCGCTTTTGTTATGTTAGTGCTTGTGTTAAATGATGTGTGCAGAGAGGTGGAAAAAGCTGGATGCATCATCACAGGATATCATCAACAAGTAAACGGACAGAAAGGTAGTCGATGACGTATTACTATTCTACATCTACAAGTAGTCTACACCTTTGTTTATATCAGGTGGCAACCTCCGGTCTCAAAATATGAAGCACATGCGGCAGTGTGATAAACTGCAATTCATCAAGCATCCACTTGAGGCTGGCTGCAGAAACACTGGAAACCGCATACACACCAATACAAAAAAGACAATCCTTGTAGCAGAAATAAACATGTTTACAGCCTGGTTTAAAAAACGGCTTGGGCCTACATGGCTAATAATTTATCTATCAGCACACACTGTACGGGGGGTGAATTTTTTTCTAATGCTACGGTTCAGGATAATTAAGATTACGAGTTTTGCCCAAATAAGGACATGACTGACTTGACTAACTTGACTGACAGGCGGGAACACATAGCTGTTGGCGAGGAGGCTCAAACTCCGCCTCTTTACCTCACACTAAGTTTGGTTGAGTTTAGCATTGCCAATATGGCTCCCGCTGACGATTAGCTTCAAAGCAGCGCTCAGTAACAGATGAGTTAAGTATATATTAGCAAGTAATACAGCTCAAAGAGCATCGTTGGAAAGCCATACAATTTGCAGCACAGTGTCATCAGAGAAGTCATCAGGAAATAAATCTGTTTGCCAGTGACTTCTGACCCTCACTGAAAGAAAAGGTGGTTATATTGGACATTTGAGAAACACTTTAAAATTTGAAATGTTTCAAAGACATGTAACAGTTTTATTTTGTATACAAATCTAAAGAAAACTTGTTTTTGTTGAAGTTTGAATACAGTTGTAGTAAATATTATTATTTTCAATCAATAAAAACAATTAGTTTGCCTAGTTCTTATTTTTCACAAGTTATATGCTCTTATCACCAACTTGGATAATAATTTGGCACACTCATTTCTGCAGATTCTGCATTTATTTAATATATTCACAGAAATGCAACTTGTATAATAATTTGGAACAAAGTGTATATAATGTAACAATTAGTGTTTTGGTTAAGACGATTCGCAATACCTTGTTTCGAGCGTCAAGGCTCTGTCCTTGTGTACCAATTTGAGGAGTGCTGAGATACCATCTGAACTCTCCCTGGCCATACTCTGCATGTGAATGCTGGGGAGGTGGTGTGGCTCTATGCTTGAGTACTGTGATTGTGCAGAGGGAGTGAGTGGAATTCTTGCAACTTAAAGCTGGAGTAGGACATGTTATTTTGATACATTTTTATCAATCACTAGCAAAAATCAATGTATACATCGATAGGGAGTAATACACAAAGTTATCTAACACTGAGATGAGAAATCTCAGTTGTCTGTGTCAGCAGCTAGACTGCAATAAGTTCGTCCAATCATTCATTCGCCACGAGCGCAATGATTGGCTGACCGGCCGGATGACCTGTGACCTGCTGAAAGACACACCTACTGTATACAGGAGTGCGCTTGACCTGACTGAGATCGTCATCAACCGGCTGTTCACTAACACAGAACATCTGATAAACATGTCAGAGAGAGAAACCAACGATTTTAGCCCAACTTCTACCCTCAAGTTCTGCCGCTACGCAGAGCAAGAAGAGGAAGACTGTGATGGAAAAGGAGACGACTTAAAAACGCTGGATAAAGAGACAAACACGAGTCATTATTCGGGATGCATTTTTGCGACGGCTGAATGATTTGAAGGGTCTCTAAAGCGACGCCATGGTTACTGATTTTCTACTGGACAGGTAATCATGTCATTTCATTTGTCTTTGTGTTCATGGTTTTGTTCATCTATGAGACAGCTAGCGATAACTTCGGCTAATGCTAGCGGCCGGCTAACAGCTTGTAGCTATGTTTATCAGACCTGTATACAGTCTGTTAGCTGCTAGCTCTTCTGTTGCTCTTTATCAGACCTGTGTACAGTCTGTTAGCTGCTAGCTCTTCTGTTGCTCTGTATCAGACCTGTGTACAGTCTGTTAGCTGCTAGCTCTTCTGTTGCTCTGTATCAGACCTGTGTACAGTCTGTTAGCTGCTAGCTCTTCTGTTGCTCTTTATCAGACCTGTGTACAGTCTGTTAGCTGCTAGCTCTTCTGTTGCTCTGTATCAGACCTGTGTACAGTCTGTTAGCTGCTAGCTCTTCTGTTGCTCTGTATCAGACCTGTGTACAGTCTGTTAGCTGCTAGCTCTTCTGTTGCTCTGTATCAGACCTGTGTACAGTCTGTCAGCTGCTAGCTCTTCTGTTGCTCTGTATCAGACCTGTGTACAGTCTGTTAGCTGCTAGCTCTTCTGTTGCTCTGTATCAGACCTGTGTACAGTCTGATAGCTGGTAGCTCTTCTGTTGCTCTGTATCAGCATGAATGGGGTGTTGTATAAAGTCTACATGATGTCTTGTCTATGTTTTCATAGCAACGAAAAGGAAACATCGACGTCCACACCGTTAAAACACGGGACGCAGAGGCTTGCGTGAGCTGGGGGGATGCCAAAGAAGAGAACCAGGAGGCGGGATGATCCACGCCAACATGTTTACCTTCAACAGTCATTATTTTTATTTCTGTATTAAATACATTTTCTAATAATAGTAAATGTAAAACAACTCTTTGATATTGCAATTATTTGTTTATAATGTTGTATGTTGATATGGATTTAATTATTTTGCAATTTGAAGGCCAGAAGGCCAGTATAAATTTAAAGATTTATTTAACAAATGTAAACTTAAACACTTAAAGATTTCTTTTACATGAAGATAAATATAAAATATATACAAAGGAGCTAAAGGGTCCCATAAAAGTATTGTATGTAATCATGTCATATTTTCATTCACTCCCAACTGAAACCTTTATACTGTCCATGTGGATCTGGGTAAGGGTCACGGATTTTCCAGATACAGCAACAAGGTATTACTCCTCTATGACCTGCACCAAGTGCTCCATGCTGCCAGGCAACAACCTGTCTGTGCAGCATGGCGGAACTTTCTGTTGCTGTCCCCAGGATCTGGAGCTCGTCTCCGGTCGTTGCTCTACCTCTCGCTCGTCTGGCTCTGCCTTGCACTCGACCCCGGCCTCGTCCTCTCCGACCTGAGGTGCTTGGCTCAGGATTGTAATCAGCAGTCATCATGAGAGCTCTAACAAGCACAACAAACAGTTAATATGATGTAGCTCCAACACGAAAATGAAGACTGTCAACAATGGTGAACGCTAATAAATATATAGGCACTGTAGCCGTCTAGTAACTAAACATCATGAAATGCAAAATCAAAATAAACATGGCTAGCCAGGAGTTATTAGCCCGGCAGCAACAACTTCCTCTAGCTGTATTGAGATGATAAAAACACACAAGTAAAACTAACATGCAGGCTATGCTGTGCATTCTAACTAATTACATTATTTTTGAATGTGGTAATATAATCGGTTTACTTACATGGGAGATAGACGTGTTTTTCCTCCGATGAAAATAAAGTCAATCGCTCGCCGCTCCACAGTTATCTATCCTGACCTCATCCTCCAGCTGGAGTCTGCCACAGCACGTTCATGTGTTTGGAGGCGTGTCCCTCCCCTCTCCCTACAGGCTGCTCTGAAGGAGGGGGAGGGCTCTGTTCGCCTGTGTGCTTTCAAAATCAAGCTAACTGCTGTGGCTTTCTCAGGATGTCCTACTCCAGTTTTAAATACACCACAAACTGTGATAATGAGTTTGTCAGGTGACTGTGACATGACCCGTATCCAATGAAATCAGCTTAAGATGTCTGCCTGAACTAGCTCACAGGCATTGCTCCATTTATGACCCCTGAATACATCATACAAACACCTGAGTTACATATAAATGGAGGTAATAGCCAAAACATGTTAGTGAACAGTCCAATTGCACCTATTTTCCAGTTTGCTGACTCTCTTCTCTTCCTTCCCGCTAACCTCTGGGTCTGCTTCTTCCCCGTTCTCTCCAGCGTCATCGCCAGGGAAGCATGCAACAGCCTCAGCCCTCTTTCTCTCTTCGTTAAGCGTATCAGGCGCTTAAACCCCTGATGTTGGAAATGCATTTATAGGCAACAATTATGTAAAGTAAGTTAAGCCTCAGCCAATTGTGCTTTGCTCGTTTATCCCCTTATTTGCAGAGAATTTCCACGGCAAAATAACCCTGAAAGTTGCACTTTAGATACCCCCTGACACACACACACACACACGCACACACACACACATACACACACAAACACAATCATTAAAGATGTATTTGCACAGTGAAAATGCAAGAAGATGGAGGATGAGACAGCAAAAAGAGATGATTTGGAGGTTTGATTGGAGTGAAGGAGCAGGACTGGATGACGTAAAAACAAACTGAAAGAAAGAGATAGAGGGAATAACGGAAAGCTCTAGAGAAAACAAACAACACATTTTGACCTGGACTTTTGTTTTCCTTTCAACTTGTCTCCTTAACAAATTCGGCACTGCCATGACCTTGGAAACCTTTTTACTTTGACAGACAACAAAGACAGGAAGCCCTCTGAGGCGCTTATCTGCCCGAGACATGACCAGACGAGCCAGCCGTGGCCCGTATGACAGAATTATTTTTAGGCCACTTGTTTTTTTGTCTGTCTCTGGTTTGTTGAGACCAAGAAATCCTCCTGAAATCCTTCAGTTGCCATTCTGCAGAAGACACAGAGGATAAGAGGAGAGCATGAGGAAGGAGTGCACTGGAAAAAGGGTCACATTGAAGTGGAAAAAATCCCTGTGGATACAATTTACACTGATAAAAAGCAGCAGTCCATTTACATCAGACTTACTTTATTCAAAGTTTTTCTCCATCAGACAGAAAATGAAAATCATTTGTGACTGAAATGAAATAGTCGGGCATCTGATCTTCAAAGAAATTGAAATAAACGCTGTGTTATTACTCACTAATTTACCCTTTCTAAAGAAATATAGAATTTATTGAACTATAAAATGAAATGACAATGAGAGAGCAGCAATATCTTTTTGATTATAAAGGTTTTGATTTTCCTATCAGTCTACTGCAGTGTGTGATCAACTTTTAGTTTGTGGCTGTCAGCTACTGATAGTAATTCAGTTGTAGAGAATTTGTTTGTTTTAATGGAAAAGTGTGTCTCATGCAATTAATCTGATTTGGCATGCAGCCCTTGGATATGTACGTGGTGGGAGGGAAATATGAACAATGTGGAATTTGAAAGGTTATAGTTTAATGGGACAATGAATGCCATTAATATATATATATATATATATATATATATATATATATATATATATATATATATATATATATATATATATATATATATATATATATATATATATATAGGCTAAGAGTCTGGGTGTCATCCTTGACAGCACATTATCCTTTCAATCACACATCAATAACATCACCCGGACTGCCTACTTCCATCTTCGTAACATCAATCGTCTTCGCCCCTCCCTCACCCCCCACACTGCCGCCATCCTTGTCCACAGCCTTGTCACTTCCCGTCTGGACTACTGCAACTCTCTCCTCTTCGGCCTCCCTCACAAATCCCTCCATAAACTCCAACTGGTCCAGAATTCAGCTGCCCGTATCATTGCCCGAACCCCCTCCATCCACCACATCACTCCTGCCCTCCAACAGCTCCACTGGCTCCCTGTTCAGTTCCGCATTCAGTTCAAAGTCCTTCTGTTGACATTCAAGACCATCCACAACCTCGCCCCCCCCATATCTGTCCAACCTCCTCCATGTTCCCACTCCCTCCCGCTCCCTCAGATCCTCTTCCTCCATACACCTGTCTGTCCCCTCCGCCCGTCTCACCACTATGGGGAGCCGAGCATTCAGCCGCTCTGCTCCCCGTCTCTGGAACTCATCGCCACCTCAACTCAGAAACACAGATTCTTTCCCCCATTTCAAATCACAACTCAAAACATATCTGTTCAAAACCGCTTACTCCGTCTGACTCCAATTGCACTGTCATTTTGTTATTGTTTCTATTTTTTTCTTACCCCTTGTTAGTTTATATTGTTTTCATTTTTGACTCTGATTTTGTTTCCTTTAATGTGAATTCGTGTATGTATATATTTATATCTGTGCGGTGTCCTTGAGTGCCGAGAAAGGCACGTTTAAATAAAATGTATTATTATTATTATTATCATTATTATTATTATTATTATATACAGGTAAATAACAATACTTAATGAGTTGTGATTTGTCAAGTGAAGGTTATTAGATATTTTGTCATATCAGATATACATTATCAGTTTGGAGAACAAACAAGCATTCAAAGTGGACAAGGAGATTAAATATGTCAGCTTTTTCAATGGACTGAACCTTGTTGTGTGCTCCAATGTTTTACTACAGGACTCAGACTTGAGCCTGACTCAAGTACATATGACTTGACTCGGACTTATACTCTGAAGGAAGATCGAGGAGGACTCAGACTTATATTGACATGACTGTTTTAATGCTTATATTATAATTTTTTATATAACTTTTATATTATTTGTTCTGTTTGGAGTAAGAGCTGGCATGCGTAAAGTGGCGGGCCTTTAGCCTTTTCGCTAACAGCTACAGGGTGCCCCCCATGTTGATCAAGTCAAGTTTATTTCTGAGAGATCGTCTTCTTTGAATGGGTGTGTATGTGGTTTCTGGTGTTTCTGCAGCCAGCCTCGAGTGGTCGCTTGATAACCTGCAGGTTTTAGCACTTCTGCATGTGCTTCATATTTTAAAGGCTGATTTATACTTTTGCGTCGACCCTGCGCAGCAGTGGCTGGAGCAGACATGAGCACTGCATACTTCTGCGTTGATGTGTCCATGACACACAGCAATTCTCCGGTCGCCTTTCTGCCGGCCCCGCTACGACCTCTTTTTACTTTTCCACAGCGATTCAGAGGGTGTTATGTTAATCTACAGCTTATACATGTTGCTATTTATCACACAGACATGATTACATAAAGAATAGAGAGGAGGAGATGGAATACAAGGCCGATGTGCTATAAATGCGGGAAATACTATGCCGCCGTGTGGACCAATCAAAAGGGCATTCGGTCTGCATCGATTCTACATGTAGCGTGACGACCCCTCCCGCTTTGCCTGCATGTCTTGTGTGTCTCAGTCTCCATATGTTTCCTCAGGGCTTGCAGGTATCTGGAGATGCCATGTGGATGGAGCTGGGAGGGGTAGTCTGATTTACCTGCCCAGCTGGGCGGGGCCTTCAGAAGACATGAAAGGCCTTCCTCTCTGAGCTCTCACTCTCTCTCAGCTGGGTCTGCTACTCCTTCCTCATCCTGTCTTTTTCGGTTTGGAGCATGCATCACCACCATCATGTAACATTTTCATTCATCCACACATATCACACATGACTGATTACTCACATACTGATATATCACGAGTTGTTGGATGAGTTTGGATCTTTAGGTTAAATAAAGAAGACTTTTGAAAGCTTTATCTGTGTGTGGCCTCCCATCTTGTTTCCAGCCTTGATCCAGGTGGTAACAGTAGTTCCTTTTTGGAGGAGGTGCACGTCAGCTTCGTGCGTAGGCCTCTGCGCAGGTACGGGAGCTACCCAGACCCCCAGCGTAGGCTACGCTGTCGATTCGACGCAGAAGCATAAATCAGCCTTAAGACTGGATGCTGCCGCCTGGTGTTCACGAGCCGTCTTGTTCAGCTACAGTTCCTGCCAGGATGAAGAGATGCTACAAAATGTGCATTTAGATTTCAAAGATTTTACCGCAACTGGAAGCAAGAGCAGAGTAACTGGTGGAAATGTACAAGAGCCATCGAAGAGCTCAAACTTTAACAGACATCTGTTCAGAATAAACCCAGAAAAGTCAAATGGATACTAAAGTTACTTCAGACTGTGGATTACCTTACTGTGTTAGCATGCTAATGATAATGTTAGTAACTGAAGTGACTCAACCAGTGAGTCCATGATATTTGGTTGGTTAAAATCCTGTTAAATAGATGTGAGGCTGGAGGTATTTTTAGATTATTCTACACCTGCAGAGAGTCGATAAGGGAGTCCCCTCATTACAGTTTTTGTCGATTGTTTACACACAAATACTGGTAGTTGAGACACAATGACCACAACATGTAACCCATGCACCAACCCCCTGAACCAATTCTGCTAAACTACAGGCACAATTCCTGCTTTACACTCAAATTGCAGTTCTAAAATACACTTTTTTCAAAACCCTACACACAATTATCTGCATTTGGCACAATTTTCATAAAGAAAATCTCTTGTTTTCACAAGGAACACACTTGTCATTCAAAATCTAAAGTTAATTTCCCCACTATGCACACTGACTCATCACATGGGCAAACACCTGTCACTAAGTTTTACACTTAGCAATCAGAGGTTTATTTCCCCCGCTGCTTGGCCAGGGAAAACATTGCTTGTGATGTGGGTGAGGTGCTGTGGCCAGACCAAAACAGAGGAAATGATGCAGCATAGTTTTTTTTTTTTTTTTACTGTAACTGTATACAGTACATTCTTCTGTTGTTTTTTTATGTAGACCACTGTATGTGCAACTTTGTGTTGGTTGGGATGTACACTGTGTACACTGTTTTTTTGGGGGGGAAATAAAATATATTTGTTACTGTGTATTTGTGTGTTTTGAGTATAAAAACAATATTCTAAAATATTTTACAACACACTTATGTATGTACTGTCTGTAGTAAGTGTAACACTGAACATAAAAAAGGCCTAAGTCATTATGATGAATGGAGAAATGGAAGTGTTTTCCATTCATCAGAGTGTTTTACATTGAGCACATCAGTGTTCAACTGGTTCATATAAATGTCTATTCATATGGTGGTTTGTGTGTGTCATTTGAAAACAAAATACCATTTTGAGAAGAAATAACATTGTTTTGAATGTAAAGTTTCATTTTGCAGGAGAATTGAGGGGTTTTGCCCATTGTGTATGTTTTTTGATTTGTGTGTACAGTTCTGAGAGTATGAGGCATGCTTTCAGAAAATGTGTGTGAACAATCGAGAAAAACTGTAAGAGAAGTGCAGTGCAGCACGACAAACAGCGCTGTGACTTCATCGATGATTGAAATCTCCAGACAGACTGACAGGATTATGTTAGAATCTAAGGTCAAGAACTATCTGCAACTTAGTTACTTAAATAAACATTATGCTTCTCTGTTGTTGCAAAACAAAACAGCAGCTAAAAAGTACTTGCCAAAGTCATTCTTAGATCTGTAGTTCTAAACCCACATGCTGTTTACACAGCATTCACTCGTGTTGCAAGTTTCAGCGCACACTAAAACCTTAATGATCATTTCAGGTGGATTATACTCAGGGTTTCGGTTCAATCAGTGCTTAATGGGGGTCTCTAAATACACCTGCAATATGATCGGGGATAAATAACCCCCTCTCTCTCTCTCTCTCTCTGTCTCTCTCTTTCTCCCTCTCTCTCTCTTATTCTCCCTCTTTCTATCTCCGTCACTAAAGCACTTGGAGACCAATTTGAATGAATAATTTTCAGATGCTGGAGTTTCTTCATCCTCTGGTTTGGAGTCTGGTTTAAACATGCAGGCTTGGAATACAGTCTCTCGCCATGTGGTGTTGTGACTGTTGCCATGGTTAAGTTTGATTGAATTGTCAGTCAAAATGTAGCTGTCACGCCAACAGAGCCCTGAGAAATAGTCTTTACTGGAACATAAACTCTTTATGAATAAGGTTTTCTAATAGCCATGGAAGTTTATTTTCATTGTTTTACATTGGTGCTTAATGTCACATTGAGTTTTGATATTCCAACACATTTTTAATATTACAAGTCATGTTCCCAGAGGCTTTAAGGAATATTTTGTCATATAGGCCTTTTTAGTTTTAGTGTTAGTTAACAGTATCAATCAATTAATCTCCACCGAGCAGATTGATCGCAACAGGAAGTCAGACACCGAAACAAAAATGAATAATGTTTCTTAAATAAGTTTCTTAAAGGAAGTTAACATTCCAGTGAAATCAAAATATCCCTCTTAATTTCTCTCCAATTTCTAATTACAGAGTAGTTTTAATACTTATATATTTACATGATGTCATCCATAAGTGTTGTGCTCCAGGAGCACACCTGAATGGCGCCCTAGTTCTTTTCTCCCAGTGAGGCTATTTGCAGTTTTCATTTCAGGTTGAATTTCATATAAACTTTAAACAACGATAGAAACAAACACTATGGTCAGTAATCGTTTTGACATCTAAGGGTTGTTTGACGGATTCATGACTTCTTCTCATGCACAAAGTAACATGAAAGAAAATACTGCTTAAAATGTCTGGTAGCTGTCAAAAACAAACCATATACTACTGTGTGATAATGGCACAATGGAGTTTTCTTTGGACTAACTACTGCAATAACAACGAAAAGGCAGCAAAGCCTTCTTTCTTATTTTGGAACAGCTGAAAGGTAAAACAAATATGGAGACCTGTGGTAACATTTAAAAAAATATGTGGCCAAAAAATAGTAATCCTATGGCTACAAATGAATAATGGTGGCCACCAGATAGTTATGTTATGACATAGACATGTTCCATAATGGTGGCAGTCTACACCTAACTTTACACATTTTGAAGGCAACTAAATGCGGGGTCAGCCCAATGGTCCCACAGCCGTATATTTCCACATTTCTAGGACATTTTCAGAATTAGGTCTTGTGCTCCTACGTTTCCCTTCAATTTAAGCCGTATCCTACAAGATTTTTTGGAAGCACTTTATAGTAAATTAACAAATGAATGAGTAATTTTATTTCGATCAGCAGCAGCAGAAATTGTCAAAATCACAATCATTACATGAAAAAATAAAATAGGCTGATCGAAAAGGGTTTCGGCTGAAGCAGAGCTTATAGATGCCGAAATGTGGGAACATAGGGCTATGGGAACATAACAGCAATGAATAATCTGTTTGGAGGTGATTGAAAATCTTGTGGCAACAAGATAATTAAATCATAGCCATGCATTATTAACTCATGGCCATTGATTATTATTTTGCGCCTACGAATTTCAGTAGTTTTAACCACTTATCACCCTATGACTGTGTGGAAGAATTACCTGCATTATTAAGATAAGATAAGATAAGATACTCCTTTATTCGTCTCACAACGGGGAAATTCATGGAGTTACAGCAGCAAACAAAAAGGTGTACAGTACAAGATTTTCAACAAGAATATATATAGAAAAAAAAAGTTCATCAAAGATGACATTAATATTACAATTATTATTAATTATAATATATAATTATTTTTATATACGACATATTAATTCAAGTAGTAGTAGTAGTACAAGTATTATTACTAGTACTAATATTATTACATGGCTAATGATCTGTGCAACTCTGGATATTCAGACACAAGCATTATTTGAATGGACTGAACTTGATTTCCATTGAACTGAATAAAAGTAATGATACAATAACGGTTTAAAATAGAGCCTTATTTATCTTTGTCAACCACACTAGGGGTGATGATATGATAGGAATTTTGCTATACTACCAATAACGTTCTAAAACATAGATGTTTTGGTTTTAGTGCATACGAGAGGGATATAGTGTCCTTAACACTGCTAACAATGATGGCGGTTCAAGATAGCAGCTGCAGCTTCTTATGTAAATATAAAAGGCTCATTCAAAGATTTAAAAAAAGAAAGTATAGTGTTATATTGGTGATTATACACTCATTTCAACATACTTAAACATATAATATCCCATTTAAACCAAATATGTCCTGCTAAATGCTGCTGACCTCTACACACTGCCCCTTTAAGAGCAGAGCCACGCTCACTAAGCAAAGAGCACCTCCTCTTCTTTGTGTCAAAGCAGGTGTTCAGCGGTTACACTGAAATGGAACCACTGCACAGCATCAGTTAAACTTGCGTCCTCTTCTCTCTAAGTTTGATGTCAGCAATTAACAGCAACATTGCGTGGGTGAGCTCACCTGCATCATTTCTTTGGGTCGGTCTGGGACAGGAATGGCTTGACTGGGTTTGACAGGAGCTTAGTGCAGCAGGGGTTTGCATCTCCAATACAGCATGTTTACCTCCCTGAAGGTGTGTTTCTACTGATGAGTCGGTTGTCTTGAGACCAACATGATTAAAAGAAGCAGGATGTGGCTGTGACTTGTGGTCAAAGGAGCGCTGTAAATACTGTAACACTCAACAAGTGATGGTCAGTTTATTTGATGATAAACATCTTTTATTTCGGTCTAGGTCTTTAAGGGTTAACAGGTGAAAAAAAGCAGTCAGGCACCATGCAGGTACATGTTTAGTAGTCTGCATACCAACTCTTATCTTTCCTCTGAATTCTGTGTGCATGCAGCAGGTGATCACGTGGTAATGTCCTCAGGTCTTTGTGGTCTATGAAGATAATTTATGTGCACGTGCGTCATCCGTCACCAAAAGTGTTTTGTCAGTTGCACCATTTTCAATTGTGTTTTTATATTTATATCATCAGATCATCCTGCTGAGAGAGCACACCATGATTAACCATAGCATTTGATCGTGCGTTATATAGTTGACTAATATATAAACTACTAAAAGTAGGAGTGTTGATTACACAACCTTTGAGAGGTGCCACATGTTTACTGTGCACGTGGGCACATATGCATGTCATAGGGGCGCTCCAGTACTAATTAAAATAACACCACACCTCTGATGCCTTCCATCCATTCAAGGTTATATACGTGCTATATGAAGTGTTCACTTCACATAAAAGTATTCCTGATGACAGTCCTTTCATCTTATTGTGTTAAACTACAGCTGTCTTCATTCTTGTTGAGGTGCAGAGATGGCTGAAATCATCACTGTAAATAAAAATGGACAGCGTTGCTCCGCCTCTTCCCGTTGTACGGTTCTGAAGCCAAAAAATCCCGCTCCTGGGCGCCGCCATTGTGCAGCCAGAGCCTGTGAAGCCACTGTAATAAGCTCTACCCTACAGCGTGACGTCACAAGATGCTGTGTGTCCTTCGAATTTTCACTCCACGGCGGCTGTGAATCAAAGGAAACCCGGAAGTAAAACCCCGTTTTTTAAACTCTAATAACTAACGAAAAAGAAACTTTTCAGGAAAAAGAGGCCTTGGACACAAAACAGTCAAACTGCTGAAAGCCTCACCACTAGCCACCGGAACCCCTCCCTTGGCTGAAATACGGTAGAGTTAGCACCAATAACCCAACAAGATGACATTTTCAGACTCCTATGATGGCTGCTACACTTTAGTGATGATTCGCGTGTCACAACATTTTTGCTTCATTTTTCCTGCAGCTGATGCCGTGATGTCATTGTGACGTCGGCCCTAAAAGCGTCTGTAAGTACAAACAGTAGATGAGGACATTCAGGGATGTCTGTGTGGGTTTGAACATGGTGCATTTGTTTCTCTCCACTTCCTTAAATTGTGTGTGTGTGTGTGTGTGTGTGTGTGTGTGTGTGTGTGTGCGTGTGTGTGTGTGTGTGTGTGTGTGTGTGCAAGCAGATGTATTTGTCATGATCTGGTCACACTCCAAAGAGCAGAAGCTAACCATGAATAAAACCACCTGACAGTTCCTTATGGTGCTAAAAATTCCTGCACAGCCATGAGTGTCCATGCATACAGACATTGTCCAGTGCCTGAAATAGAATCACAGAGGGAAAATGCATCATCAACATGACTTTGCTTTTATTGCCTTCTTGGTTTTAATTACCAGCCAAGTCTCATTCTAGAGATAGAGCATATTCTTTACTTAAGAAGCCCTTTCCCATTTAAAGGCACTGAGGAACCAGCACACACATGCACTTCAAGAGTGTTTGTGTGTGCGTGTAGAGATGGTGATTTCCATCTCAGCAGGAAATCTTTGAATGGACTCTAGTTGTTGGATACTAGTTTTCTCACAGCAGGACACACAAACTTACACACAGGAACACCCAAATAGTCTTAAATTGAACGCCAGCAGAGAGAAAAGGGAAACAGGGAACCCATAGCTTTAAAGACGAGTAATTACTGTGCAGGAAAATAAAGCCTGTTTTTTCATCAGTCTGAGCAGTCAATGTCAATTTCATGATATGATGCACGCAAATGTTTTTGTAACATGTTCACCTTCCTCTGGCAGCTGCTGTTTTGAGAAATTGCCCACCTCACCAGGATCCTTCAGTTCTGCACAAGTCTTTCTATTAAGCTGTCACTCAGTCGGGCTTTTTATTTTCAGTACACACATCTGAGCCAGCAGACATCTAACATATGTTGTTTTAAATATCCTGGGTAGTTTTTTCCCTCAGTGTAATCATTTAGAAACAAAGCAAAACACTGTTCACTTTCTTATAAACAGTGGTAGAAAGTCTTTGTTAGTACTCATAGATAACATGAAGGGAACAAACAGGCTACAAAGAGGCTTGTTTGACAGGTGACTGCTAAAAAGTTCAATTGACCATACTCCCACAGCAGCCATCTTCTTGAGACCTGACACTCGGGGTGGGAGTCTCGAACATTGATATCATGTTTTCACTTCTGTGTCTCAGGTCGTCATAGAAACAACAATCTGATAAACTGTTGTCATTTCACTGCTCCCAATTGATAAGCCACTATAACACTGATGGAGAGTGAAAATCTGAGAGACATCAGGTCATATTGTAAGTCCAACATATTTAACAACCCATTTGCTTACATCAGAAAATTGCTAACATTAGCCTTCAGCAACTTCCTATTTGACTGTTCGAGCCATGCTAATATTTATGTTGCCATCTAGTTTTTACTTCATGTAAGCTCTCAAACAGTAAGAAGTTTAAGTACTTAACATGTCGACGGTGGTGTTATGGTTTGATGGGTGCGCCTGTGAAATGGCAACTTTCATCCTCTTACTACGTAAACCATCTGAGCATTCAACTTAAAGGCACCCGACATGTGAAACTTCCATCAGATCCGTGTTTGGTCTGCCTCCATTCCTCCATAGCAGTGGAGCTGATAGGTTTCATTCTAGTTCAGTCAGACAACCCGCAGAATCTTATGCTGAAGTTTATTATTGCAGCATACAGTATTGTTTGATGTATAGGCTCCGAACCTCATTACTCCTTGCAGAATAACATATAGGATTCCTGCTTTATCTTAAACTGTAAATGGGATAATGTTTATAAGATAAAAATCAAGCTGTATTTAGGAAAACATGGAGTCACTGATTCAGGCCTGAAACCCATCAGACAGTTGTTTATTAAGTCAATATGCAAAGTTAGAGAGGAGCTTAATGACCAATGGCAAATAAAAAATGTGATTTTGATGCACTTAAACATGTACTAAGCTTTTATAACCAAAAGACCTAGACCACTTCTTATAAAGTCTGTGTAGACAAGAACAAAACTAAAAGGAAGTAAATGGTTTATGGTCACCAGACTTCAAATCTAAATTAAAATACACAATGAGAATAATTTATAAAATAAAGATGAAAAAGACAAGAAACCTCTAATTAAAAGAAGCTATTGCTGTATGTTCCATCATGTAAAGCAGCCCTGACTAGTAAAACAGGAACAAATCCCATCCTCTCACGCTCTTATGTTAATGAAGGAACCACTGTAATGAATACATAGTTTTTAACACAGGATATCACTTAAGCAGTAGATAATGGTGTCTTTGCTGCAGAGGCTTCAGAGTACTGGGGAAATCTGCTTTGCAAATATATAAAGACTGTGTGATTGTCTGCATTGTGTGAATAAATTAGCCTGATTGGCTAATTTCTGGTGAATACACAGTTTTTAAAGCTTATCTTGGGCACTCATTAGAGCAAAATGACCATTATGTTTTAATGCATTTATCATCTCATTGAGTCTTTATCTTTATTAAGGCCCATCAGTCCAATGACCTTGCACAAGGATGAATACAGAAACAGCGTAAATACAGGCTAATTATTTCTATAAGCCAAAACACTCCACAGTATAAGTAGGGATGCCTGAGATTATGTGTTTCTTCACATGACATCTTGTAATATTGATAATTGAGCAAAAAACTGGTTTAATCCAAAATTCGTTACTGGTTGAAGAAAGTGTAACCTCAAAATAGTTTGGAAGAAAGCAGATTTTCATGGTTTACAAATCATTTAAAACTTATATTCAATTAATTAAATTGAAAATAGTGTAAAGACAAAACATCAAATACTAAAATCAAATATTGTACTGTTTAATGGAAAAGATATGTTCATTTAAATATTAAAACAAAACAAAAAAGTTGCATAATTCATAAAAAACAAAAACAGCTGGACTAAATAAGTTCATTTGAAACAGCTTCATAACATAACTGGGTAAAAAGGGGATTCCAGAGGCTGAGTCTCTCAGAAGTACAGATGGGAAGAAGTTCACCACTCTGTGAAAGACTGCGAGCAAATGTTCAACAATTTCAGAATAATATTCTTGATCATAAAACTGCAAATAATTTGTAAATGTCATCATCAATGGTGAATAATATCATAAAGAAACCTTTGTACAAAAAGGATAAGGCTCAAAACCAATACTGGATATCTAGATTTTCAGGCCCTCAGGCAGCACTTCATTATTACATATCTCTGCATCCACAAATGCAGGTTAAAACTGTTCCATACCAAAGGGAAACTAAATGTAGTCTGTCCTGTGTTCTGGCAAATGAAAATCTGACATTCTTTTTGGAAATCATGGTGCTGTGTCCTCTGCCCTGGAGAAGAGAGGGACCAACCAGCAGGTTAACGGTGCACAGTCCAGAAGCTGCTATTTGTGGTGATATGGGGATGCGTAAGTGCACATGGCATGGAAAGATTACACATCTGAGAAGACAGTGCTAATGCTGAACAACATATACAGGCTTTGGAGCAACACATGCTGTCATCCAGACAATGCCTTTGTAGGAAAGACTGCATATTTCAGCGAGACAATTCCAAACGGCTTTCTTTAAGTATAACAACAGCATGGCTCTATAGTAGTTGAGTCAGGGTGCTAGACTGCAGTATAAGGAGGCATGGCACAATGTTTGACTTTGAAAACAACAGAAACTGGTCTCATTGGTTCCCAAACGTTTACAGGGTGTTGTTAAAAGAAGAGTTGATGCAACACAGCAGCAAACATACCACTGTCCTAACCTTTTTGAGTTACGGCATCAAATTTAAAATGAGAATACAATTTTGAAAAAAAGCAACCTTTTTCAGTTCCAACATTTGACACATTTTATTTTCTGTATTTTTAATCAAACACAGGGTTTATATGATTTCCTAACCATCATAATATGTTTTTATAAACATTTTTCAGGTCCTGGATTGTTTATATCAGATACTTTTAATTTTGGATACAACAGTCAGCAATCAATGGCAAATAAAAAAAACTCTACATGGGTACAGAACTCAACTTCACATTACTAAACGTAAAATACAAACACAAGTTAAAATGTGCAAAGAGAATACAAGTCTTTTTAATAGTTCACTACTACCTCATAGATGCTATGAAACAGTTGATTTACGAAGAACTTTAAATTATTTGCAGATTAAATAAGAATGTGAAATAAAATATTAAACTTTACTCTTCACACTAACACACAAAAGCATCTTCATATTTCAGTGATGACTATGAGTCTGTTGAACCATCTCCTTCAGAATCTGCAGTGTTGTACTAACCTTTGGCGTGGGTTTAGAATCCAAACTTTCCTCCTCTTCACACCCGTTCAACAGCTGCCTCTCCTCCCTCCTACTTGCATCTTCTTCCAAAGAACTAGAGCGTTTCTAATTGACATGCTGTATGCATGGTCAACTGTTTGGCAGTGGTGAAATGCTGTCCTGTCAGTGCATCCACCCAGAAAGGCCCCCGACCCAGGCAGCAGCCCTGCTATTACCCGGGTCAGTGATGGAGATCAAGGTCAACACCTCCACCTCTGTCAAAGAGAGCCTCTTATTGTGAAAGGAACAAGTGAGCAGGCAAGTATGACAGTTTGTGTAGATGAAAAAACACACAAGGACACCTACTTAGTGATGAGCAGATGGTCATGGTATCACACCAAGGAAGGCGGCGAGCTGTTCTGTAAGTGTTTTTTTTTCAATCATCTTAATTGACTAAAGCAGCTCATCCTTTTCCCAAAGTCTCTTTTATTCTATTTTATTCAAAAATGTCAGTAGTATCAATCCCCAAACATCTAGAGGGTTTAACAGACTGCAAGTGGAGTCTATGCTGTTCATATTAAGACCTTTGAATTGTATCCAAAAAACTCAGACTTACCCGGGACTTCCACCAGATCGGTGCCCTGTCCGTCTCCGCTGCAGTCCTGCTCCGTGCTCTCTCAGCAGTCAAAACCCACCAATTGTGTTTCAGAACGCAGCATGGACCGCTGGATAGTTGGAGTCATGTGACAGAGGTTTCCCCACTGTTATTACAAGATTAATGAATATCTGGCTCCTCTCCTCATCCATGTTGTATTTATGGTCCTCTGAAAACCTGACCTGTTGACTCCAGGCCTGGCTCCACTCATCATGACGGTTTGTTGTTGTAGTTAAGTGAAATACGATCCGAAATTTTTGTTTTTGTTTTGGGGCCTGACTTCCTGTCCCGCTCGATCTGCTTTGTTGAGATTGGTGTGTTGTGCTGTGACATCCAGCAAAAACAGAAGTCAGAAGCCAGAAACGCAATGAAGCGGATCGAGTGGAAGTTAACACATTGACTAGAATTGCCCTTCGGGGACTAATAAAGTATTCTGAATCTGAATCTGAATCAGGATGGAAATCTATCAGGTCCGGTGCCGTGATGGATCAGAGCCGGACTGGACACGGGTTTGGTGGAATTTGGCCATTAGACTTCAAATTGCTTTGATACAGTTTTTTTACTTTCTTCAAGTTACTTTGTAGATGTTGATGGCTGGTGTTGTTGATACAGAGATGCAATGGGTAGTTGGGTGTTAGTTTTGCACCAGTGGGTCATGAAACAATACACCATTAACTAAGTTCTCCAATATGAAAATGAATAAGCCCATTTGAAGATGCAGCAGTTGTCTTATTTGCCTGTAGATTAGCAGCAAGTATGATAATGGTCAATGGCAACCTGCAGTGTTGAAAAAATTTGTGTCCACTTGAGGCATGGCTGCAAAAGCCAAGGAGTCCCCATTAGGCCCTACAAATAACTCATAAACCCTTAAAAAATCAACCTGTGTTTAATTGGAGAGCTGTACAAGCCTCAGAGGGCATTCAATGAGTAAAAGTCATAGAATGACAGGCTTGTAGTTTTTATTCACAGACATTTTATTTGCATTATAAAATCTCAGGCTGTTCCTCAGACCGTTTTAGCGTTTCTAGTGTTCAAATAGGTCAATAAATTCATGCCAATGCAGATTGCAGCATCGCTTGAATGAAGCTGTGGTTTGTCAGTTCACTAGGAGAAAGGGGCTAAAATTGTATGTAGTTGTGTATTGTGAATATATATCTGGATCACAGACAACCTGGGGTCTTAGGTATGTGTGGACAAAAAATACAAACCAGATGTATTTGTTCGGGCTATACGGATTTTAATCAGAAGGTTCTTGGCCGGGAAATACCTGAGAGTTTCCCTGGAGAAACCCAGGAACAACAGGAGTGTTGGCTGGTGTGTCTGGTTTTGTGGATTTTCTTTAGCCATTATAGCCTTGCTGCAAAAACTCTAAAGATCACCTCAGGTTGGATTTCTGTGCCTTTATTTCCTCCACTTCTAAAGCCACACAGATCAGACTGTACATGATCAAATGTGTGTTAGCTGTTTCCTGGGGTAAGAGAATAGCAGCATGAACTGTTAACAGATGTGTGTGTGTGTGTGTGTGTGTGTGTGTGTGTGTGTGTGTGTGTGTGTGTGTGTGTGTTTCACAGAACAGCAGTATCCATCAAGCTCACACTGGTGCAGCAGTGAAAGGACACCTGCACCCGCCACACTACATGGTGTAAAATCTTCAAGGTGTTACACCGCTGTCTTTTTCCCCCTGGAAGCCTGTTCTCTGTGCTGGTGTTACTTCCACAGGGAACAATCTGAAAAATAAAACTTGTCGAGGAAACATGATGTTCAAGTAGTCGAACCAAATGAGTCTGTGTTGTTGCTTCAAATCATCGCAGAGCTGCTGTAATCACACACTCTGGTTTCTATAAATCACAAAGTGGAGATAGATTTTTGGGACATGATTTATCTGTTCCATCGTCGACTGCCCTTTCAAACTAAACTTCTCTTTTGGTTTGGGTTTTTCAGAAGTGAGAAATAAGTTGACAGTGCCAGAGAAATGATGGCTGAACCTCTGAATCACCTCCACCCACCACACCAGAAGGGATTCAGTTTTCTGATGTCATGCAGAAATTTTTCAAATATTTCTGCCATTTGGGGATGAAAAAGGAAAACAACAATCACACCGAATGGTTTCAAAGTAATTTGAAATGGCCCTATTGGTTTGTATGCTGGCCTCTAACACAAAGTCAGTGGTTAGCGACTGAGGAGTCATTTCCATATCTGGCACTTATCTGAGTTTTTAATGTGAGATTTCTAACACTCGCTCCCATTTGGGAGATCATCCATGGTTTCATTTCACTGAGAGTGAAAGCACAAGGCTTCTCTGTTCTCTTTATAAGAAGAGCTTTGTCTCGCCTAACCTCTGAATAATCAGAGACAACTTTAATGATTTTAAGGAACTCAGAAGTCTTTTTTTCCTCATTATCATCTGTGGTCCTTAAACGTCTCTTAGCTCATTGTTTTGATTCTGTTGCCCTCAAATCTAACTTTTAGCTTCACTCTCACCAGGGGTGGAAAATTACAAAGTACATCAACTTGAGTAATGTACTCAAGACATTTTGTACTGATCTGATAATTATAAAGCAACTGTTAACCTCAAATATTGTACTTTTGACTCCCCTGTGATTGTTCTAGTTACTCACTGCTTTTGCTTTAAAAGTGACATACCATGCAAAATCGACTTTTTAATGGTTCTCTACCTGAAATATCCCTGGCATGTCTACAAACCCCCCGAAAATGAAAAAAATCCATTCTGCCCCTGTTCTGATTTCTCCACCTTTCTGTAAATGCGTGTGAAACGAGCCGTTTCAGACTTCCGTGTTTTTGTTACATCACAACAATATCCGGTCTGTCATGGAGTCAGAGCTCAGAGCTTGTTCAGCCCATAGACTGTATAAAATACAACTCAACCCCTCCTCCGTTTTTCATTCCCTGCACACATGTGTGCTAACAAGGAGCTTAGGAGGGAGGCATGCTAGTTGTAGGCTGTCTTAATAAACGCAAAGGTTGGTTTTACTCCCCACGTCTGCAGATTTGAAGATCTAGTGGATGATTTTTATTTATCATGGAAAAGTGCTAGCGCTAGTTAGCATAGCCACATAGCTACATGTTCGTAGCTGTGTACCAAGACACACGTCTACATACTGACAAATAAAACAACAAGAATTCTGAAAATATACATTTTTTGGATTTTTTGAAAAGGCAGTTTAAATACTGAAGTATTTCCAAAGGAAGAACTCCAGCTCTTTAACTCAAGTAATAATTTGACTTATAAACTTTCACTTTTCTGTAATTTCATAAGAATTTTCTTGTCAATTATACTTTTGTATCTTTTTGTAAATCTATTGAAGTGTCACCTTTAAATACCAATGATAAATACAAACATTTGTAAACATCTACAAAAACATTGACTTCTCATGTCTCTTCCTTATCTCAGCCCGATAGAATTTCTAAAACAAAGCAAAAGGTACAAAATTTGAAAAAAAGTTGGCAAAATCTAGAATGTGATTTATCTCGATAGTCATCACAGCAAAGAGCCTCACACAAGGAAGTGTGTTACTTCAGGAAAACCAAGAGAGAGTCCGATAGCATCGTCAGTATCAAGCTGCACGTCAAACTGCAATCAGACAGAGAGGTAACAGTGGACTTATTTCTCCCCCTATGATCATCCACAGAGGTTACAGACTCTACTCATGCACGTGTGAGAGAATTCAGAGCGAGGGCTCCTGGCATACTGGTTGATATTGGCGGTGGTAATAAAAAAGAAAAATGCAAAAATGGTCTCGGGTGGCTGTAGGTATCAGGTATCATACGCTACAAGGCTAATGTGCACAATTGTCACAGTCTATCTCCCCGCTCATCAGCAACAGTCCCATTCCCACATCCCAAGGTCCCCAGACAGTCTCTGCCTCACCTGTCTCCTTTTCACTAATGAGTCTCACTCCTTACCTCACTCTGTCAGTTAGTTCGTTGTCAGCCTACCCTAATTAATCTGCCTTCTTGTGATGCTTTGCTGGTTTCTTGATTTCTGTTTTCTTTTGGGTGGTTTTAAACCTTACCCAACACCTGTTTGTCTGTCTTTTGAGCTACAACTCGATGCGTGTAAGCTTGCAACACAAAACAAACTGCACAAATCTGCTTGTATCCATCTGTGATGAGGTTCCACCTTCATGCCTGCAGTACACTTTGTGACAAACCTGGAGGCAAATAAGAGCGATAGACATACAAAGGAAGTTTGACATTATGAAAGGGTACTATTTTCTGCTTAAAATGCAAATTTACCAAACTCCTAAATACTGGATTAATTGCTGTCAGAGGCTCCTATGAGAACATTTTGGGTTGTGTCGATTTTGGATGCTCCTGCGGCAAAACAGGATGATCTATCTCTGCTAATTTTGCAAAGTGTTGTAGTTTATAATGTTGAAAGTGCAAATCAGACTCCTCATGGGGGGCTTCAGACTTAACAGTATTTCTGTGCTGGGTTTGAAGCTCTCTCTGCTGACATATCTATTAATGGGAGTTTAACATTCATGTATAAAATAATGATCTTTGGATTGGAGCTCTGATTAGCTATTTGGAGGGTGACATTTTCAATAAATACACTTACACCTTCCAATAGGTGGCAAGTGCCCAACTTTTAAGCTACTTTCAATTAGGACCTGGTGTCAGCTGCGCTTGTCCATGCACTGTTCATGCATACAGCTGACTTCTTCCTGTTTAGCCCTGCAGTAATCCAACGTTTTATTTTATTAAAATGTGAATATGATAAAAAGTTTGACAACAACCAGCAAACCTCTGATAACTCTTTCTATACAAACATTAGAAACTTGCTAAAGAACTATCTTGATTGTAAGGGGACAACAGCATGTGGCAGTGTAGTATTCTTGGTTGTAATATAACCATGCAGCAACCTCCAGTGACACAATGGAAGCTAATATGGACGTGCAAGAAACTGCAATTCCACAAGTGTCCACTTGAGGTTGTCTCTAGAAGCCAAGGGAAACCCATATAGCCTCATGTTAAAATGAGCATAAGAAATAAATATTTTTACTGGCTGGCTCCCAAAAAATATCCTTTTTTGTACACACAGTAATGAGAAGTGTTTTTTTATAACACATCTGTTAGGATGGTATAAAGGTAATGAGTTATGCAAACATTTGCATAATTATAGGCACAACAAGTTGACTGACAGGTGGGTACATTTGTCAGTTTGTTTTGTTTACTTTGTGTTTTCATTTTCTTTTTCTTTTTAAGTTATATTTTGGGCATTTTTGCCTTTATTTGATAAGACAGCTGAAAAGAGACAGGAAATGTGGGGAGTAGAGAGTGGTAAATGCAGTAAATGGTCAAGGCTGGAATCGAACTTGCAATCTCTGCAACAAGGGCTATGGCCTCTGTATATATAGCGCGCACTTGGGCCGCTAGGCCATGGCAAACCTTTCCTTGTTTTCTTATCTGTCATTGACTTCCTGTTTTATTTTGTGGTTCTTGAGCCCTGTGTGTCTGGTTTAGTTTTGCTACTTGCTCTTGTGTGTTACCCTCTATTTTTATGTCCCTCATTTGTTTCTGTGTCCGCACCTGGGTTTGATTAGCTAAGTGTTTCCTTCATTCTTTGTTTGATCATCATGTCTTCCCTGGGTGTTCTTCCTGAGGTTTCCCTGTGTCTTCCTCATGTTTTTCCCTCTCTCTCTGTAGTAGCTTTTGAGTTTTTGTTTAGACCTTTTGGGATTTTGTCTTTGGACTGTTTTAGTACGTTTTTTTTTATAATTTGCATTTTGTACTTTTCTTTTGTACACACATGGGTCCTCCACTGTTTTTACACGTGACAATATTGTAGCTGTTTGCACAGGCCTTCCCAAGCTCCACCTCTTTGCTTGTGTCTAGGTTGACCAAAAGATAGGTTAAGTTAACATTTCCAATATGGTGGATGCCACTGTTGGGCTTCAGTGACTATTCCCTTATTTTATTCAGTCTATTAGTGTAATGTGTTTGTATTGATTTATTGACTGTGATAAACTGGGAGGAATAAAATAGACATTCAAAATCTGGATTTCTATATACTGTCTGTTTTTGCTAAAGTCTTCTCCACATCCTCCCTTTCAGCAGAGTCAAAGACAAGTCCTCCTCCTGTAAACTACCCCACTGTGCTGCTGTGTTTATCTGAGCAGTAAAATGTCAAGCAAAGCACCGTCTGAAGTCACATCAGCCTTCTGGAGGTGATGGAGGATCCTCAACAGTGCCTCTGTCTAGACTTAAAGCTGACGGAGATAGAAGGGCTCCCTGATTGTCCTGCAGTCTGGAATCAGACTAAAGATGATTAAGCGAACTCCAGTCTGTCACTCTTAACATTAAAGATGATGGAAGGTCCTTCTGGTTGTCACTGTACAATAAAGGAGATTGAAAGAGCTGCTCTGCCTCTAGATTTAATGGTGTGAGAAGCCAAAATGTGTCTTCTGTACTGATGAGTGGATTTCAGTATTAGACTGAACTAGCTTTCTCTGTTGTCTAAACATCATGGTTGAAAAAGCTGCAGTGGGCTTTGCCAGTATTGATGAATGTAGCTAGCTTTCAACTGCAAGAAAAATATGCTTATTTTCCATCTAGATCATTATCCAGAGATCAAAGTTTCTTCAGGGTGTGGAAAGCAGTTTCTAACCAAGTCTTTATGCTGCCATGGTTGTAAACGTTGAATGCTTTTCATGATAGTTTGGCAGCCTTGATTGTATCTGTGGATTAGGGAACAGCAGAGGGCATAAGATCATGCCTCCCCTGTTGTTGCAATTCTGAGCTCAGACATTTGTAGTCATTTCTCAATTTTTTTAGATTTTTTTTTTACCTTCATGTGAAACTTCATATTCTTTACAGATTATCAGACCTAAATAGGTAAGGAGCAAAGAGGGCATAAGTTGCACATTCAGTGTCTGACTGCTCATACTGTAAGCAGTGGGTCAAAACCATAGACTGTATAAATAATGGATATAGTCTCCAACTGTTTCTGAAGCGCTGTTTTGAAGCCAATTGTTGGCTGGAACGATATTGGAAATGCTGAACTCAACCTAACTGCTTCCGCGATGAAGAGACAGGCTTTGGGCCTCTTCGCCAACAGTTACAGTGTTCCCGCCTATCAATCAAGTCAGCTGTGCCTCTCATAATAGTAAACTCGTAATCTTAATATCTTCAAAAATGTGAAAAATTCACCCCAGTGATAGTGAAATGAACTATCCAGACGACACTTGTTTTGTGTACCAGGCTGTAAACATGATTATTTCTGCTGTAAAGATCGGCTTTTTTGAATTTGTGTGTATATGGTTTCTGGTACTTCCAGCCTCAAGCGGACACTCGATGAACTGCAGTTTTAAACACTTTCGTATTGGCTTCAATTCTCACGGCTGGAGGTTGGCGCTTGGTCAAAACTATCAACACCAAAGCACCCAAGGGAACAACAGAAGTCATGGTTTAGTAACTACAACGTAACTTGAAAGCTTTGATTTTAGTTGAAAAGATAAGATTCTTTATCGTCATTGTACAAAACATACAAATAAATGCGGTGCACTCAAGACCGGGCCCAATCATAAGTATAAAAATAGATAATATTAGATAATAAATAAATACACATTCACACATGCACCCACAACTACTGATGGGCAAATGAAGCTTCGCAAACCACTTGTTGTATTTTTTGACACCTCTAGATGGCGCTCTCTGTTCAACAAAGGGTTGAAAGTAGTGATGGGCAAATGAAGCTTCACGAACCACTAGTTGTATTTTTTGACACCTCTAGATGGCGCTCTCTGTTCAACAAAGGGTTGAAAGTAGTGATGGGCAAATGAAGCTTCACGAACCACTAGTTGTATTTTTTGACTCCTCTAGATGGCGCTCTCTGTTCAACAAAGGGTTTAAAGCCATAATTGCCATTCATTGAGCCTTTATTTTTAAACCAACATCGCCATCTAGAGGAGTCCAAAAAATACAACTAGCGGTTCGCGAAGCTTCGTTTGCCCATCACTAGTTGAAAGCACACTGAATTGCCGTTCATTGAGCCTTTATTTTTAAACCAAGAGCGCCATCTAGAAGAGTAAAAAAATACTACTACTGGTTTTCGAAGCTACGTTTGCCCATCACTACCCACAACATACCACTATTTAACCATGCACTCTTTGCCAACGTTTGCAGTTAAAAAACAATAACAAAATAAAGAGAGTCCATATTGCACATAGTTATATCATATAAGCAATTCCACATTGTTGCTGTATTATGTTTAGGAGGTGTGTTTTCAGTTCAGAGTTCAGTATGGTGACGGCTTTTTGGATAAAAACTGTTTATAAATCTTGTGGTGCTTGTTTTGATCGACCTGGAGGGCAGTAGTTCAAAATGGTGATGGGCTAATGCCAGCATGAATACAAAACAGATCGGTTAGATATAAGTAATCATCCACTGTACTTTTTCAGTAGATGTCATGATCGGTCACTCAACTTCCATCATTCAGCATTGCATAATGTAAAATTTTATTACATCATTTAACATCAGGCTATAAATTAAACTGAGGCACAAGCTGTGATTACATTCTCTGAATCAACTAAACACAGTTGGGTAATGAATGGTCATGGAACATTTCTAAAACATAAAGTGTGTTGATAATCGTTAGAGAGGCCGTTGTATTTGAATGAGATTTTATTTTACATTCTTGGTTATACACACAAATGATGCATGACTTCCTGTATATTATAATGAGCCTCTTTGACACATTTCTAGACCTTTTGAGGAGCTCTCCCCCTGAAAGTTTTCAAAATTGCTAGTCCATACATGTCCCTGAGCGTGAAGCTCTCTGGTACGGTAGACATGCTGCAGACTTGACAGTGTAAAGGCACTGCTGGTGTAGTGGTATCATGCAAGATTCCCATTCTTGTGACCCGGGTTCGATTCCCGGGCAGTGCAGATGTTTTTTGAAGCAGTAGCTCAGTCCATAGGGACTTGGCTTGGGAACCTGAGGAGTTGCTGGTTCAAGCCACAGTATTGACCAAGTTTTGCAATTGGACCAGTGGCTGGAGAGGTGCTGGTTAATTTTCCGGGGCACTGCCGGGGTGCCCTTGAGCAAGGCACAGAACCCCAAACTGCTCGGGTGGCGCTGGTTGATAGCAGCCTCCTCAGTCTGAAATATCTCCATAAGTGCATGTCGATAGCATGTTTATGCGTGAGTGTTTTTATAAAAACAAAACTGTGAGTTTAGCATGATCAAGATAAAACAAACACCAGTGTAAAAATTTGATGGGCGCTGGTGGCCTAGTGGTCTAAGTGCCCCACATTCAGAGGCTTTACCCCTCATCCTAGATGTTGCCAGTTCAATTCCCAGCTGTGACCACAAACTGCATGTCTTCCCTTCTCTCTCTAATCCCCATGTTTCCTGTCTCTCTTCGGCTGTCCTGTCATAAAGGCAAAAACACCACAAAAAACAACAACTTGAATTTCCCCCATTTGACATAAAGTACATGTTTTGTTTAATGTCTTCTTCATTTGCTCTTCTTCAAATTTTTTCTGCTTCTTTAACTTTTGATATTTTTATTTGTCCTGTCTCTTCTGGGTTCGCACTGGTTGCATGATATAAACCTCATCACCTGACACCCACTTGCTTGCGTGAAATGTTCCCAGATATTTCCTGCTGTGCTCTCACATCAGCTCATCCTGACTCTAGCAGAAATCTTATTTAGAGGCTGGCAAGTGAAGCAGCGGTGGAAAATTCCCCTGTCACTCCAAGAGATGTGGGTTAGTTTTTAGGAGTTTTGTTTAAATGTGAATGAAGGTTACAAACTTGCAGAATGATGACGTTTTTATGCTATCCTAACAGGTCATTAAGCAAAACAGTCTGTTTTGATTGCAGTGTAAGAGATATGAAGAATTTTTATTTACAGACCACATTACTGAATCACCTACAGGATGAGTTCAGTTTAACAAACACTGCAACTGTGATAGATAGATTTTTTGTGAAATAAAATAGTTTTTGTGACAAATAATTGAAATTCATTGTTAAATGTCACAACTGAAAATTCATAAAAAGGTAAAAATGTTAATAATTTATGATGTGATATGTGTCCTAAAAGAGGTTAAATACTTTAAAAATGTGTTAAAAACATTTAAATGTTATCAGTAAAGTTATCTGTGCTCTGTCTCTGATGAATAGTGCTCATGATTGGTTGATCATGCCTTTCATGACCGGAAGTGGGAGCTCTTGGCGTCGATGCATAATTCCCGGTGAAGCTGCCAGAGAGGAAGCATCGCGTCTGTGGTTTATTTACTTATTTACCCCTTATCAGGGCACAACACAACCCTTAATATCCACATGGTTTCTGAAGCTCAGTCTGCTGACACCTTTCTTTAGTTATTTTACTTAAGAGTTAATGTTTGCACCAAGTGGCAACCTCCAGTCTAAAAAAAATGAAGCTATGCAGAAGTGCTAAAAACTGCAGTTCATCAAGCGTCCACTTGAGGCTGGCTGCAGACACACCAGAAACACATACACACCCATTCAAAGAGGAAAGCAGAAATAAACATGTTTACAGCCTGGTTCAAAAAACGGTTTAGGTCTGAATAGCTCATATCTCTATTGGCCCACACTGTACGGTGGCGGCCAACTACATATAAAGATTAAGTAACCCACTGTGACTTGGACACAAGCGGCAACCTCCGGTCTAAAAATATGAGTCAATGCTGAAGTGTTAAAAGCTGCAGTTCATCGAGGATCTGCTTGAGGCTGGCTCCGGAAGTACCGGACGTCACATACACATGAATGGGAAAAAGCCAATCTTTACAGCAGAAATAAACATGTTTACAGCCTGGTACAAAAGACAAGTGTCGTCTGGATAGCTCATTTCTCAATGTCCTCTCACTGTGAGGGAGGGGGGGGGTGAATTTTTTTCTAACGGGGCAGTTTGAAGATATTGAGATTACTAGTCTTCCAATGAGAGGCACAGCTGCCTATGGGAACACTGCAGCTGTTGGCTAGGAGGCTCAAAGCCCGCCTCTTTACGTCACACTGGCTCGACAGAAGCAATATGGCTGCCGATTGGCCTCAAACAGCTCTTCAGAAACAGATGGGGGACGTCACGGATACTAAGTCCATATTTTATACAGTCTATGCTTGGACAGCACCATGCGCCTGGTTCAGGCCTGTAGTAACCACTCTGAGGATGGTACCAATTTTAAGCCTCTCTTTACTGCTGTATTCATACTCTGAAGCAGCTCTGTGGTCAAGTGAATTTTGAGGTTAGCAGTAATAACTCCCAGGGCACTGTGTCAGAAAAAAAGGCCAGTTTATGCGCTAACACCTGGCTCCAGAAAGAGTCTGTGTCAAACATCTGAAATGAGGTGAGAATGAGAGAGAGAGGAGATATGGAAGGCATGTGAGCATGTGAAGTGTCTGTGTGTGTGTGTTTGGTCTTCAAAGGTTAAAAGCACAATCTAAATGGTGTCAGTGACCATCCTCCAAAGGGATAACCTCGAAAAGCACCCTGACATGTAACAGGAACACACAGACACGGAGGGCCCTCCGCTCTGCCCTCTTATAGGCTTTTCTCTTTTTAATCATGAGATCTCCCAGGAGCCCACACTTACAGCTGCTGCCCACTCCTGACACACACATATATGTACACATACACACACACACACACACACACACACACACACACACACACTCAAACCACCATATGCACACTCCCTCACACATACATTTATATGTTTTTTTTCATTCGTCTCCCACTAAGATTACAGATTTAGGATTGAGAGTTTAAACCCAGATGATCATTTCTGCTTCAGGCTGCGAGGAAGAGAACAGGGAACCAAAGACCAAAGAGGAAGCTCAAAGAAATGACACACAAGACAGTTGAATGGCTGATTGTTCTAGTATACATTGTTTGATATACTGAAGGCTACATGTAGCCCAGAACTTAGATTGACTGATTGTTTCTGGACATGACGCACTGTGGGTAACTTTATTTAAACACTGACAGTCATGACGTGAAATCAGTCCATCGAATAAAGCTAATTTAAAATTCATCTATTTCTGTACTTAGATTAATGCTGAGGTCAGACTACATGTTTTAAGGACAATAATTGGGATACAATGATTGATTTGGTCTGGAGACTGCAAGATTGAGCCCAATCTGGCAGACCTCATTCCTATCTTTATGATGTGTCATCGAGGGGAGACCAGGACAGAGGGTAAAAGAAAGATTTTGGAGGGAAATATAAGACACAGCAACCCTGTGAGTAAACAACTATTAGAACTTTTGGATGTTGTCTTACTCAGCCTCTCTTCTTTTCAACATGACCAAGTCGATCGTGACGATTGGTCAATTACCATCAACCAATCTCTGTTATGTCCGTCAGTCAAGTCACGGCACAAGATTACGAGTCTTTGATCACATAATCTGGCACAGTGACCATCTTAACAGAAAAAACATATTGTGTTGTCTGACCACAGCATAACACCAAGGATGTAATGATATCGAGATTTTACGCAATAACAAGTCCAGGGTATGATATTCATTGTAATATTAAAAAAAAGACAAAGGAAGACTTGGTAAAAGCAATCAATATAGCTCTGATTAGCTCCTGAAGTCCGCCCATCTGAGGTGAGTGAGATACTCTGTGTGCTTGAGGCTTTGTGTAACTTGAGTCTTTGTCTCTTTGTAGAGCTGGTTATTGTGTTTCACTAAATTATGGCCATTTTTGTATAAAAAAAATACTGCAGGTGTTTGTCGATATTTTGAGCGATACATCGTGTGATCTCTTTAACTCTTGAACTGTAACGCCAGTGGGGCTACTTGAATTACCAGGCGTGTAGAACACCGCAGTCTAGCAGTGTCTGCATAGTAGTGATGGGCAAATGAGGCTTCGTGAATGACTAGTTGTATTTTAATGACTCCTCTAGATGGCGCTCTTGGTTTAAAAAATAAAGGCTCAGTGTGCTTTCAACCCTTTGTTGAGCAGAGAGCGCCATCTAGAGGAGTCATAAAATACAACTGGTGGTTCACAAAGCTTCGTTTGCCCATCACTACTGCATAGTGTCTGTCATCTTTCTACATTTTTTTTAACTCAGTGAAACCAAAATGCTTCCACAAGTCAGACTTAAAAGCCACTGGGGCATTCACAGTTTTAAAATTGTCCTTCTTCAGATGAGGCATTTTGTTCAAAATCAGAACCCCAAATTCCCCAGTCGTCCCCCGGAAACTCTAATGGACTCTCTACTGGCTCTCGATCCTGAACGAAAGCGGCTAATCTTGAGTATCTACAGCCTCATTAATGTTACCAATAACAGCCCAGCGCCCTGCCCCAGGGACTCTTGGGAGCAGGAGCTGGGAACCACGCTTCCTGATGTTTATTGGCAACAAGTTTTACGTTTGGTTCACTCCTCCTCAATCTGTGCAAGACACGGCCTCCTACAGTGTAAAGTTGTACACAAAGCTCACTACACTAATTTGAGACTATCTAGGATTTATCCCAATGTAACTGACTCATGTAATAGGTGCAAACAATCCCCGGCCGACCATTCTCATATGTTTTGGTTCTGTCCCAGGCTTGCCACATTCTGGTCTGAAATATTTCAAACGCTTAGCACAGCATATTCTATAACTATCACTCCTGATCCTCTGTTGGTCTTGTTTGGCGCCCCCCTGCAGCCTGCTACATCTAAAATCATGCAGACTGTTCTTGCCTTTACTACCCTCCTGGCCAGGCGACTTATACTCCTCAAATGGAAACACCCCCAACCTCCGTCTCATAACAGATGGGTGAAAGAGTTGCTACTGTCTATTAGACTTGAAAAGCTCAGGTTTTCCCTTAATGGTTCCTCAAGCACATTCGATAAGACTTGGAGCCCTCTCTTGAATCATATTGAATCTTTGACTTCCCTGCCTGATTGTGATGACTGAGCCCCCCCCCCCCCCTTTCATTTTATTTTATTGTTATTTCTTAATTTTTACATTTGGGTTGGATTTCTTATTTTCCTTATTTGTGTAATTGTTGTATGTATTCTGTATTGTTTACATATTATTCTTTGAAGTACAAGTGGGATGGGTTTGTGGGAGAGAAAAAAGAGGGAAAAATGGGAAGAATGGAAGTTCTCTGTACCGCATTGTACTTTTCCTTTGTTTCAACTGAAACTGCTTCCAATAAACAAAGTTATAAAAAAAAAAAATTGTCCTTCTGCTCTACCGAACCACTAACAATATTTTCACTGTGAGCAGAGCGCAAAGGATGGTGGGCATGCACAAGTCAATGGTCTCTCTAGTTCCCTCTTCCTTTCACTCTGCTCCTGTGTGTGAAACAGAACTAGGTCCACAACAGTATGGAGACATTTTAGTTCTTGTGATATCATGACATTTACAATACAGTAACATCACAAATTAACACAAACTTAAAAAAAAATAAAAAAATGGGGAACCTGGAAAAATATGTTTTATTCCAAGTAAATGAGAAAGACTTTAACCCAACAAGAGTTATTTTAATCTTGATGAAAACATAGGTAACTACCGGCCTTTGTATAACATAAACTTGCCACAGGCTGTGCTTCAGGTTCAAACAGACCTACAGACTTCTGAAGTCGTGTCTACCACAGAAAATAATGAGTGCTACATTTTCATGATTTAACTGTGGATTCATCTCTCTGTTATTTACTTTTCCAGGCTGCGTTTAAACGTGGGAAATATTAAGAGCAAAGTTGACTGTGAAATTTAATTAGAGCTAAAACATTTTGGTGCTGCTGCGACTAAACCAACAGTGAGCTACAGTTCATCTGTATGCAGGTGTCTAAATTAAAACCACAACAAAAGCACATTAGAAGAGAGCCCAGCCACAAACACGTGCACACTTTCAATGTGTTTCCATGGTTACACCACCACTCTCCTGTCTGTACAACCATTATTACTGATGAGATGAGTCTACACACAAGAGCTTTTAATTAAATCATGTGAAGCTTTCAGCTGCTCATTTTCTTTGTCCTTCAGACTGCATATAAGAAACAGATCCATGATGAAAAGTTAATGGATCAGCTCTTCTGAAGGATCCGCCTCACAATGCAGACTAAGAACATGTTACAACCCCACAGTGACTCGAGAGACTCCGGTTTATTCAGCTTTGTTACATTTTGAAGGCCAAAGTATGCATCATTTTATGACCGTGAGATGTGTTAATGCTAAGGTTAAATGTATTTATATATATAAAACTTCATTATGTGTAAATGTCATATAATTGACGGAGGTGTATATGGAAAACATGCATTATTTATCTCTTCATTTATTTTCCACTCTAAAAGAGGAAAGTCAGGACACTTTGTTAATTGAAAAGAAGTGGCTAATTACAGCCGCCCTGCACCATTAAATCATTTAAAAATGGAAATCATTAAACTCTCATTTTCCATTCTTTATCGATTGTGTGTTTGAAAGTAAGACGTGTTATTTTTCCCAGTAATTACGCTATAAATCCCAGAGGTTTATTAACCGTAATCCTCCTGACTGGTGCAGCCATAGATCCAAATGTTGAACTTTTTCTGTCATGAGTTGATGTTTAGTTTACTTTTTCCTTGTGTTTCATGCCTTTGTTCCTCCCAGTGTGTATTCTGTGTTATAAGTCATCCTTTGTCTCCTTTGTATGTTTAGTGATCCATGTCTCTTGTTGTACTTTCTTGTGTTTCTTAAGGCTGATTTATACTTCTGCATCGAATCGACGGCGTAGCCTACGCCGGAGGTCCGCGGAGCTCCCGTACCTAGGCAGAGGCACCTCCTCCAAAATGTATCTACCCATAGAATCGACGCGGACTGCAAGCCCTGTGATTGGTCCGGCGGCATGGTATATCCCGCATATACAGCACTTCCGGGATCCCCACTCATCGTCTGCACATTGGCCATGTATTTCATCTCCTCCTCTCTATTCTTCATGTAATCATGTCTGTATGATAAGCAGCAACATGTATCAGCTGTAGATTAACATAACACGCTCTGAATCGCTGTGGAAAAGTAAACAGAGATCATGGCAGGGCCCGGAAACAGGCAATGGGACTATCAGAGAGACCACACTGCCCTCAAGCGTTTCGGCAGAGAACTGCTGCGTGACATGGACACATCAACGCACAAGTATGTAGAGCTCACATCCGCGTCAGCCCCTGCTGCGTAGGGGCGCTGCAGAAGTATAGATCAGTCTTTAGCCTTGTATTGTATTTCCTGTTTTATTTTGTAGATCTTGATCCCTGTGTTTCCAGTTTAGTGTTACTTCCTGTCCTTTTGTGTTTCCCTCCTTTTAGGTGAACCTGATTAGTTTCACCTGTGTCCTGTGTTCACACCTGTGTTAATTACTCTGTGTATTTACTTCCTCTGTTTCCCCTGTCCTGTGTTGGATCATTGTTTGTCTTTCCTGTGTTCTCTGTGTGTTTCTTTTCTAGTGTTTCTAGTGTTTTTCTTTTGAATTTAGCTTCCTTGAAATTTTAAATAAGTTTTGCTTGTATCTGTTTTTAAGATAAGATAAGATATTACTTTATTGGGGAGGAAATTCAGTTGTTACAGCAACCCAGACATAAGTACAGTTCTTTTATTATAAAATATTTATCTTTTGCACATGGGTCCTCCTCTGTTCTTCCAACGTGACATTTTCTCACAGTGTGTCTGTGCTCTACTCCACCGGTCCAACTTTTACTAACTTTGTCAATCATTTTGTTTTTAGTGGCTTTGTATCATGCTTTTTTTCTGTGTCTGGGAAACTTACCAAGTTCCTTGGTCTGTAGCTATTTTGTACAGTTTACTACTTTTTAATACATTTTATTACCTGGCTCTCTCACTGGTCTTCCGGTTATGTAAGATGCTTGATTCTGATTTGACAAAACCCCTTGACACACCAGAGGCAAACTGATCACACCTCATGTCAAATCAATCCACAGAAAAGAGTTCAGACACATTTTGCTTCTGATTGTTGACACCATAGACCGCCAGGTCAGGTAGTTCCCGTTCACATGAAAACAATATAGTGGGAATGTTAGTTTGGTTAGCATGCTACAAACATTTTTGGATTGGATCCTTGCTGGCAATATTTCAAGTTAACTTTAAGTTACCGGTCTCTACAAAAAAACTTAAACCATGAGTGGTGGTGATGATAGCAGCAGGGTTAAAAGTTGTGACATTTGTGTTGTTTATTTCTTAAGGTATGTGAACCGCAGAGCTCAAGGAAGAAGGAGAGCTGAATGAGGACAGTTTCATGTTAAATCCACTGCAACAGGCAGATAATAATTCATCACCATGGAACGATTAATGACGAGGAATCACTGGGACTCTTTTTTAAAAACTGTGCACAAAAATTGTTTTAAATCAATAAATCAATCTTTTAATCAATGTTTTTTGACAAAGCATTTGTATTTTAACTTATTAGCTGGGTAATAAGCGGGATAATGTATGGTTAGCAGGTGGTTATGGGAAATAGGACCCCTGTCCTGATTCTATTTCCATTCTTCAAATGGACCCAGCTTATTCACAGTGTTATTGGTCTCCTAGTTGTTAATTTGTTTCAGTTTTCAGACAAACATGTGAAATATGTTTTCACAACATTAAAATTTGGTCATAAAACCCCACAAACGTGAGGCCAAACACAGCACATAGAGTTGATTTGATGTATAAATGGAATATACTGCAGTAGACTGGTGTTTTAAGCAGAGGATTTATGCAGAAGTCAATTACTTGCCATTAGTACATCAATGTGTCACATTCAAACAATAGTAGAAAACTATTACAACAGCTCCGGGCATCTTTGCTCTGTTAATGATCCCATAATTGACACTTTGAAGAGGAGAAAAAGCTTCGTCTGCATCATTAATGCAATAGTAAATAGCATTCTCTGTTTCCCATCTGTCTTGTGCAACCACGAGATTAGGAGTAATAAAGTGTTGATGATTTCCTGAAGTTTGCCAAAGGAGCATCCGGTGTGTCTGAAGTGATGACAGGTGTTGTTCTAAGTGGCATATTGCATTTCCTGGTGCTCTTGGGCTACCTAAACTGTTTGCTGATACAGTTTCGTCCTTCTTTTCAGAAGTGCCAGATATTAGAAAACAGTGACATCCTCTCCTGATATGATGGATGTGCTCACTTTTCAAATTTGAGGATAAATAAAAGACTATTGACATAAACTGCAGGCCGCTCTGGTGAAATTAAATCATCCTTCATGAGATTTTTTCCCCCTCAGTCTCTGTATTTCTGCTACTGTCTGAGTATTACTGAACCAGGTACAGTTTCTATACTCTAAGTGGCTTAAAAAACATCTTTATTTCTTTTTGCTGTCTGTATGGATCTGTGACAAAAACAAGCTCCACCTCCACTGAGCTAGTGGTGGCACTAGATCTGGGGAAACTTAGCTGCTATACATATGATTATAATTCCAATGGCCATGCTAAGAGCTTCTATGACTGTGTTATTGGAAATGCGCACTAAAAGCTTTCTCTCTGTGTGTGTTTGTCAATAGCAGTCTTGCACAGGACTTCCACCAGATCCGTGTCTGGCCCATCTCCGTTCTGCTGTGGTCCGGCTCCGCGCTCTCCATCAACAGAGCAAGAGCAGGACCACTGGACAGCTGGAGTCATGTGCCCGAGGTTTTCCTGCTGTTGTTACTAAATCAATCATTCTCCTCCTCCTCAACTCATCCATGTTGTCTTTCTGGTCCTCTGAAAACCTCTGACCTGTTGACTCCAGGCCTGGCTCCACTCATCATGACAGTTTGTTGTTGGAGTTAAGTGAAACACGATCTGGTGATAACACAGAGGGCCCGATCTACTAAAGGTTTGCGTGTATAAAAACACGTGCAAACTTGATAGCGCGCAAAGCTGACGTACTAACCAGGAGCACCGATGCAGAATACATGAAGATCATCAGAACGCGCAAAATACTGGGAGGAGGAGATGCAAATGTGATCATTTAGCACACGCAATGTGCTTTATCAAACCTGAAGCAGATAGCCCGCAGTGTTTTTGCATCTATATTTAGCACGTTTGAAAGGCAGGTGCAAACTGGCACAGCGTTACGCACACATTGCTGTCACAAAAAGGAGCCATGCCATATCTCCTATGGAGAAACTCCTTGCAACAGCATTTTCTTGTAATTAAAAAATAATGATAAAACAACACAAATCCAAAGTAGTTCAGCACCACGGATAGCGACCGCATCATTCTGACACCCACTTTAACTTTTTCATATAATGAGAGCACAGTAGGTCACTGTATCAACAGCTATAAAGTTTAGTCAAATTGACACAGCGGCCCACATGTTCACATACAAACAAAAAATCAATATGAAGTACTCGGCCTACTAACCACTGTTTGGACTTGTCCACGATGAGCTGTATGTCCATTTTCTTTGCTCTTGCTCAATGAACAATGTGGCAAGTATACTCGGTCTCTCCTGTCCCACCGTGCTCCTCAATGGGTTTTTAATTAGTTTTAACTTGGAGAATGAGTGCTCAGAAGTTGTGCTGGAAGTGACGGGAAGAGTAAACAATAACAGGAGGGTGCAAACCTCACTGCTGGGTGATTGACAAAGAGCATATTTGCCAGATCCCTAACAGACTTTTGCTTTGGTATCTGGTCCCTGAAAGAGGCTCTAAAAGAAAGCAGTTGGTCAGGGAATCTGGGGGCGATGTCCCGACTGTGGTGCTCACTAAGCCATTTAAGCTGGTGAGTCTTTGGGACAGTTGCTGGATGATGATATCAAGACAGGCATTAAAAGCATTCACCCGAAAGATGCTCTCTGTGTCAGTGAGGCGGCGGCGGTCTCCATCAAAGTGACGCCTAACTTTTCTGGCCCTGGTTGTTTCAAAACTGCGATTGACTTGACACTTAAGTAGCTAGAGCAAGAGTGGCAGACTTTTGAAATAATTAAATGTGTCCAATATTAGAGATTTTATTAAGGGAAAGTTTTTCCTTTTTTCTTCTGCGGATATTTTGCCATATTCTTTTTATTTCATCAGCAGATCTTCTGTTTTTTGCTGAGATGCTGAGATGTCACTGCTGGAGTTCATTGATATGTTTATTTGCGGCCTCCACTAAAACCTCCAACTCCATGACTTCTAACTTCATTTTTCGTTTATGGCCACTCTGCTCTCCAAAACTATCCAAGGGGACAGACGATTTAGCACACACAAAATCCTCATTTAAGGGCGGTCCGTTCCACTTTTGCACTTGTTATCATTTGCGCACGCAGTCATAGTAGATCACCTGCAACACGCCCAGAAATAGCATGTGCAATGTTTTAGTTTGCACACGCAATATAGCACTCGATATTTGAGATCTTAGTAGATCGGGCCCAGAGTGTTTTATTCTGAAAATGAACAGGATGCTTTCATTTTGTTTTGGTGCCTGACTTCCTGTCCCGCTCCATCTGCTCTATTGAGATTGATGCGTCATGCTCCGGCATCCAGCAAAAATTGAAGTCTTGCGTATCAGATCCGGCGCCGTGACTGATCGGAGACGGATCGAACATGGATCCAGTTAAATTTGGCCGTTAAGAAAAGTAGCTGACCAGGAGACACACAAGAAACTCGTAAAACAGTCATGAGAAATGGAGCAATTGAAAAGCCTATAAGCTTTTGTAACTTCATGAAAACTTCAGAGTTCTGAATATTTGGGACTTTGGAGAGCAGGTAAAAGTGTGTGTGTGTGTGTGTGCAACATTTTTAAAAAAGTAGTCACGGTATCATGGGACGGCTCAGTTTGTTAAAGTTTAAAATCCTTCCTTGGTGTTGCAGTCCTCATGTCCAGTTTAACATTTGCCCTCCATCATCATTCCTCAACATGTTATCCTTCAGTATCCTCCTCCTCCTCACTGCAGACACTGTTTGTTGTGTTGTTAATTAGCTGCTGTGACAGAGATGATGGAAAGCTTTTGGAGACACAGTTAGTTGCACTGGTGCTCCCAAACTCCACGACACAATCTGTTCCCATCAGCACAGAGCCTCATGCTGTGAGTTTACCAATGGAATCTGACAGGCTACTAATCGTATGCAAAAGCAAAAATGATTTCTTTAAATAGATGTTCCTCAGTTTGTGTTCAACAGTACACAAGAAAGCATTCTGGCAGCAGAGTGATCATAGCCTTATGGTGGCTGTGATGGAGAGTATTGATGATGTTTGGTCGTGGTGGAGCAGAGCAAACTAATTATCCCTCTGAGGTGTCATGGGTCTCATTCAGCCATATGTGTATGATGGATTAATGCCTTCATGTTAAGCTTTATGTGTGCTCAGAGATAATGTGCACACATAAAGCATCTTTAATTTCACTGACTGAGATGAGATATATATAGAATTAACACAATTCTTATTGGGCTATGCAGTGGTGCAGTGGGTAGCACTGTTGCCTCACAGCTAGAAGGTTCCTGGTTTGAATCATATCAATCAAATCAATGTCTTTCCGTTTGGAGTTTGTATGTTCTCCCCGTGCATGTGTGGGTTCTCTCCAGGTACTTCGACTTCCTCCCACAGTCCAAAATCATGCTCACCAGGTTGATTGATCACTCTAAATTGCCCGTAGGTGTGAGTGTGTGAGTGACTGGTTGTCTGTGTTAGCCCTGTGATAGGTTGACGACCTGTCCAGGGTGTACCCTGTCTTCCGCCCGAAGCAAGCTGTGACCCCTAACGGGATAAGCGGTCAAGATAATGGATGAATGGATGAATGGATGAATGGATGAATGGATGAATGGATGAATGGATGAATGGATGAATGGATGGATCATCCTGGTGATTAAAGTTTGTTGACTTGCTATTATTTTATGAAGACATTATTTTGTGAAGTAAAAACTATTTGTCGGTTTTGATATCACTTCCTGTTGAGTCTTATCTGCAGTCTGCAGCACACCTTACGAGCAAGCTTTATGGGGCAGGGCAGGGAATTTGACCCTCCCAGGATGAATCAGCATTATATCTTTACTATATATATATATATCCAAAGCTAACAGCTTCAACCTTACTGTCAACAACTCCACAGTTCCTCTCTCCCCCCAGGACAAGAGTCTGGGCTTCATTCTTGACAGTACACTCCCCTTTAAATCACACATCAATAATGTAACCCCGGTCTGCATATTTTCAAAATATAAATCGCCTCTGCACGTCCCTCACACTAAACATCACCACTATCCTTGTCAACAACTTGTTTACCTAGATTATTGTAACTCTCTCGTCACTGATCTTCCGCACAAGCTACCCCATAAACTTGAAATGGTCCAAAATTCAGCTACCCAGATCAAATCCAGAACCCCTTCCATCAAACATGTCTCCCCTGTCCTCCAACAACTTCTCCTCCTCTGGCAAATACAGCATAGACTTCAAGATCCTTCTTCTTATATTCAAAGTTCTCCATAACCACCCATATTCCATAACTATGGCTTACAGTTAGGAGGCCGTCCGGTGTCGTTTCCTGCATGGAGCAATAATGGTGTACATACCTTTCATGATATCACTGGGGATGGAGGCCTTCGTTCATTCCAAGACATCCAGAAGCTGTTCAATTTACCTGGAACTTCTTTTTTATTCTACCTCCAGCTGCGCACAGCAATGCGGACCTATGGCATTCCCTGGAATAGCCCATTATATTTCCATCCATTTCATGCAGCCCTGATTCACTCCAATAACTTTGTCTCCTCCTTTTATGCTATGTTGCTGAAAGCTTTGGTTAAACCCTTACCTATTTACAGTGCATGGAAGAGGGACCTACCATCTACAGACAGCAATTTTAACTGGCATCTAATCTGGCAAAACACTCTCCTATCCTCAAGAAATCCTAATCATCAAGTTATTCTATTTATTTTAATTGTATTCACCACATTTATTATACACCTCGTACTTTACATAAAATGAAGGTCCTACCATCTCCTTATTGTAGTTTCTGTCCTTATGACACCACTGGTACTTTCCACATATGGTATGGGAGTGCCCGGGCATCACAGATATCTGGAGGGAGGTATCTCGCATATTGTCCCGCTTAGTAGCAAAACCTTTTCTGCTCCCGCTCAATGTGCTCTTGCTCAACGACAGCTCTAACTTAGAGCTGTCTTTTAAACAGAGGCGTGTCTTTTCGGCTGGCCTGACTGCTGCTGTGATGTAAAGAGGCGGGCTTTGAGCCAGCTGTGCCTCTCATTAGAAGACTCGTAATCTCAATATCTTGGAAATTGACGCAATATGAAAAAATTAACGCCCCCCCTACAGTGTGTGCCGATCGAGAAATGAGCTATTCAGAATACACTCGTTTTTTGTACCAGGCTGTAAACATGTTTATTTCTGCTGTAAAGATCGTCTTTTTTGAATTGGTGTGTATGTGGTTTTGTGTACATCCAGAGCCAGCCTCAAGCGGATCCTCAATGAACTGCAGTTTTTAGCACTTCCGCATTGGACTCATATATTTGTAGACCGGAGGTTGCCGCTTGCATTCCATTCATTGTTTACCTTTTTATATTGTACATTGTTTTGTTTTATCGCATGCTGTCTTCTTTTATATTAAGTCACTTATATTAAGTTGTTGCATTTGAAAGGTGACCTTGAGTGTCTTGAAAGGTGGCCAGAAATAAAATGCATTATCATAATTATTATTATATATTTTTTAAATGTATTATTATTATTTGTTTTTGTTTATATTTATTGGTAATAAAACCATATCAAAATCAAATGTTACTGATCTATGTCTTTTATTATTAAAAGTCGTGGGCAGAATAAGCATGCTTTGAGAAAAAGGTTAGTGAATTGCCTATATGTGTGAGTTATGTGAATGACTGTCTGTACATGTTGGCTCTGTGACAGGCTGGTGATCTGTCCATGATGTACCCCGCCTCTCACCAAATGACAGCTGGGATAGGGTCCAGCCCCCCTGGACCCCAAACTGGATAAGCACTATAGATAATGGATGGATACCATGGTTATATAATTTATCAAACAATAACATCATGAACTGTAAATCCTTCTCAGCACATAATTTAAAAAATTATTCTTTACATCAATGTGGATAACTAGCGTGTTAACAAGGTCACATTTGAGTTAAGATTTAAATGGCAGGGTAAATTACACCTTCATCAATTATGTGCTTTTTATGTATCGATGTATCTTTAGATGGACCAGGCGTCCATAATGGCAGCATCATGTTAATTATTTAGCGAATAGATGAAGATTGCATAGAGATGTACCCTTTCACTGTTTATCTGCAGCAACATGAAGCTGATGACTTGTGACACCACAGCTTAAGTCTTCATCATTGGCTCTAATGAAGCTTTTCATTCAACATCAGGCCCAATCAGCTTTATGTTGGCGGGTTTATTACTGAGCACATTAACCAGAACCGTGGCTGGCAAGGGAAATTATCCCAGGCCTTTATTAGAAAGACACAGACATAAAATACATCAAATCTGCAGAAATGGCCATCATGTTGTTCAGTGGTGTAAAAGTTGTGTCCAAGTTGCATCAGCTACCACCTGTTATGTTATTAAAAAACGCACTCTGCTCGGGTGGGAAGCTCAAATGATGTCATCAAAAGGAAATGTTAATAGATAATTATCATTTCACCACTTTCAGTTTGAGAAACTGATGGGACAATGGTTAGACATATCTAGAGCCGAGGCTGGTTGTGTTTAAAGGTTAATTCCTCAGGTACTGTTACAATTAAATCATTTATATTGGTAACTATGAGTGTTATGAAATGATTAACACAGGAAATAGTAAATGGATTGTGTATCTCTGTTCCCACGGAAGTATCCTCTCATGCAGGTCCACATTGATTTTTTAAGCTTTGATTAATTCCTAACTTTTCATATCTTGCAAGTCACATAATGTTATAAAAGAAGAGGTTTTAAGGTGATGCTAGCTGGTGTCTGACAGTAACAACTATGTTGTTTTAATATGGTATATGTCCCTACAGTTGTTCAACATCTATTGTCAGAGGTATACTCAAGGAAGGTCCACCACTCCCTGCTACCTGTATGTGTATGTCTAAAGTACAGTAAAGGCTGCAGAAGTGCCCTTAGGATGTCCCTGTAGATAAAATATGACCAAGTGCCCTCTCGCTCCACCCTCTTAGTTTCCACTTCATGACTGAAGTGCCCTGTTGGTGGTTTTCATGCAAGGTTTGTGAGTGATGACTTACATTCCAGAATTTGTATTTATGTAGTCTTACTTTTTATTTAATTGTTCTATCATTTGATTAACATTACACTTAAGAGTTTGTGCTTCTTGGTAAATGGTGCTTTGGGAGCGATTGGACAATAAAGCTAGCCAAAGCTGGACCCTGGTTTCCACAATGCTCGTACTCTATTCTAAACTGCACTTTACAAAGCCCGGCTGTACAGCCACTTTGTCTGCATACATGGGGAAACAGAAGTCACACAAAACTTTACATTACTGTTGAGACAAAAGAAAAGCAGGAGTTTTGATACAGTCAAACAACCACACTGACTTTAAGGACAATATAAAGCACCAGACAGTGAAGTTGCTTGACTTTAACTTAGCAACACAGTATGTCTTTAAGGTACATTCCACAATTTTAGCTGCTACAAAGCAATCTCAAACAGCCTGAGTACGCTATTGTCCATTATTAGTTCACTTTTTTCCCCAAGTGACAACCTCCACTGATTAAAAATAAGCCAATATGATAGTGCTAAAACTTCAGTTTCTCGAGTAACCACTTGAGGCTGGCTCCAAAAGCACAGAAGACCCCATTAACGCCCATGTTGGAATGACTGTCTACACAGCAGAGAGGAACACGTTGACAGCCAAGTGCAAATAGCTTTTTTGGTCTGGATAGCTCATTCCTGTTTGTACACACTGTGCAGTGTGGGATTTTTTTTTTTATAACTAATTTGTTTTAAAGAGGTTTATTGTTTTATGCCTGGACTGCATTACCATTACTATAATCATTGATTTAACAACATGTATGTATCTTATCTATTTATTTCTTGTATTTATCTGATATTTCTAACTTCAAGTTATTTTTAATTTAGCTTTCTACATATACTTATTTATCAATTTTACTGTATTTATTTTATTTGTAATAATTATTAATTATTAATTATTTTAATAATATATTTTTTGTTTTATTCTTTTTGTTTTACCCATTTTGGTCATTTCCTATCTCTCTTTTCTTTTAGGCTCCATGCTTGTATGTATGAAAGGTTCCATATAAATAAAATTGAGTTGAATTATCTGCTATCTGTTGCTCCTACTAAGTCAAAAAAAAGTTGGGTTGAGTCTGCTGCCATCGTTGGACTTCAAAACTCTGCCTCAGAAACCAATGGGTGATGTCACTGAGACTTTGTCCTTGTGTTATACAGTCTACGTAGCCTACCAGTCACAATTAAATATATATTGTTACAACCTGCAACCTGAAACACATTAGTGCATCATCCATAACCAACCAGGGAAATGGCCACCTGTTAAACAGAGATCAATTTCAATATGTTACTCCAGATTTCTGACATGAGAGCAGTTGGATACACTTGTTGCAGAGCTCCCTCTTCTTTAATTTGACTTCCTCTGCTGTGATTTACGATAAGTATTATTGGAATTGTTGGATTTTTTGTGTCTGTAGCGTCTTTGAAGGAGCTCAAACTGTAAACATTTAGTTTCTCTGTGGTCTGGGGAAGGAAACAGAAGGGTATCGTGCTCTGCAGCTTGAACTCCTGATTGTTGTCTCAGTCTACTCCCACATTCAAACCGGCACCCAATCCACACACTTGGTGTGATTTGTTTCTATCTACCATATCCAAATGATGGAAAACAAGTGCCAGAAAGCTGTTTGTTGTCTTTTCTGCTGTGCTGGTTTTGTTCTTAATAACTGCATTATTGCTCCTGATGTCTTGTTATTTGACATGATTTATCGAGGGTGACTCCGAGAACATCACTTCTCCGTTGTTCATTACTTTGACATGTGACTCTGAATAAAATGACAAACAGCTCAAACATCTCTCGTGTCTGGGGAGTGAAATCAGAAGACAAAATGCGAAGCTTAGACTATACGGCATTTCCTCTTACAAAGCAGCACAGAGACAGAAGAAAAGAGAGGAAACAATGAAAGATCTCAGCAGCATAATGTATCATCCTACCTGCAGCTGTTTTAACTGTGACAAACTAGAGAGACAGGAGGTTATGTCAGAGATAAACAACACTTTACACCCACACACTCGCTTAAAGGTACAGAAAATGTTGACTAGGAAATGCACACCTACACAAAATACACTCAGTGTACATGCACAAACAATGAACACACACATAAAAACTATAAACTTTTTCCCAATCAAAAGCACATTTCTGCACCTCGCTGTGCTTCTCTCTCCTCACTCACATATAATGTGATTACACATTCATATATGCGAACAGGCCTCACACTGTCTGTCACCCCTCTCTCACTCCAACACAGACACACACGCAGAAACACAGTGATGTTCTCCTGCAGTTATAGTTGTATCTAGTGTTGTATAAGCTGCTGCACGAGTTAAGTATCTGATTAATGGTGGAACCTTGTTAGTACGAGGTATGAGTGGAGGCCTCCGTCCCACACAGAGAGAGGTTATAAGACGACATGTTTCAAAAAGCAGTTTCCCACTGACCATGCTGTTTCATGAGTTTACTTTACACAATCGCTCATGTTGTAACTGGCTTCAGTAGCAGGGTAGGAGAAAGCTATCTCACTATCTGACTTCAGGGTATGCCTGTTGGTATACACGTATCACACAATGTTTCTGTCAGCCTCTGGATGAAGATTCAAGCACTCACTCACTCACTGTGCCACCCTGCTTTTAGAGCTGCTCTTTAAAAAGTTTTTTTTCGAATGTACATGACATTTTGTTGCATCCTGATACTGACAAAAAATTTTGCCCAAAAAGGAAAACATGGGAATAGCTGGCCAGCATGGCCAACCTGAATACTTCAGACTAGGGGTGACCCCAAATAGTCGAATATTCGATGATTCGTTCTAACGAGCCTTAGTCGACTGCCAATCTCATAGTCGAATATTTGCATATGAAACGTGGATCATTCCATTCAAACCATGGGGGTGCTCAATGTCTAATTTTACATTATTTTCTTGTTTCCCGTAAAAATAGTGTCTCATATATCCTATTTTAATATAAATATAGACTTATTTAATGTAATTCTGAGAACAGCTCTTGAAGTGTTAAATCTCCTTAAAGTGGTAATTAAATCTCCCCTGGTAATTAAAGGTGGACCATTTAGCAGGACCTGTGGAGCAGACGTACATCAGCTGGCCTTTAAATCTTTCTACGTTCATGGTAGCTCAAAATGTCAGAAAATAAAACTTCAGTTGATCCTAAAAACTTGTGATGAAGATGAGGAGCAGCTTCATGAAGAGGGCTGTGAGATCAAGGATTACCGGACCACACAAAAACTGTACGGGGCCAAAAGGACGATGAGGGATACCCAAAGCTGTCCGAAGCCTCAAAAACAATCCACAGCATCCCATCCACCTCCACGCCATCAGAGAGGATATTCTCAAAGACAGGATTTACAGTCAACAAAGCAAGGAGCGCACTTCTGCCCGTACACATGATGGTTTTCCTCGCATACAATTTGAAAAGACTCAAGCGGGCAAAGACGCGATGAAAGACTGTTTTAAAAGGTTCTGTTAAGAGATTTAAAAACCCTTTAGCTGGTTCAGGTTTGATGTTGAACATTATAAACATGTTTAGTCTTAAGTTGGACAAACTACCCTCTGCAGCGCTGCTCTCCACTGTGTGAACACTGTTTAAATATCTCCTGATTCCTTATTCTATAACGGCGCGTTGTTCCATGTTTAACGAATGGTGGCCTTATTTGAGTTTTCTCTCCATCACCTCGTTGTTTTTGCAATATAGATTTAAAAAATCTAAGTTTTATACTTACAATATTCTGTTGTCCCTTTTACTTTAAGCTATGAGTCTCTTAATTGTAAAGGGTTATGCGTAATATTGTCATGCGGTCACCATCATGCAGACTTTGGGTCAATAAGGAAAAACAACAAACATTCGACTATTCATCGACTATGGGCAAAATCTGATGAATCAGATTCGACTAAGCAAATCCTTAGTCGGGCTCACCCCTGTTTCTAATGTGTCCCACTTAACGCTAAGTTAAACGACTGATTGTTTTCACACTGTGTTCTTTGTGTGATCTTGATGAAGTGGAAAATGAAATGCACTTTTTATTCTTCGGTCAATCATATCTTGACCTTAGATTTTCTTTAAAATAAAATGTTAGAAAATTGTCCTGATTAGTTTTCCATGTCTGATGAAGATAGACTTCAGTACCTGTTTACACACAGAGGACCTGATCTACTAAGATCTCAAATAAAGAGCGCTATATTGCATGTGCAAGCTAAAATATTGCACGTGCTATTTCTAGGCGTGTTGCAGGTGATTTACTATGACAGCATGTTCAAATGATAACAAGTGCAAAAGTGGTGCGGACCACCCTATTTTAATGAGGATTTTGCGTGTGCTACCAGCTGTCACTATGAAGAGTTTGAGAGAGCAGAGTGGCCGCGAATAATAAATGATGTTTGAAGCCATGGAGTTGGAGGTTTTGGTTGAGGAGGCAAATATATCTTTTTCAAGACCTGGTGCACTGACTAGTGTAACAGAGTTGCAGAGCCGTCCAAGACCACAACCCTCCTCAGCTGGAGCTAATTAAGCCATTTTTGGGACGACCTGGACCAGTGGCTCAGGCAGGATGACGATCATGTGGGGGCCATCAGCTGTAATGATCTAGGCCTATCTCCTCTATCGGAGCAAATTCCTGGAGGCCCAAGAGGGGCTAGACTTTTAGGGGAAAGTCAGAACTAGGGACAAGAATGGCTGCTACGCCATCCACTACGGCTACCTACCTGAAGAACCATCTGGAGTATAAGCTGGTGGCGCTCATCTTCCACAAAATGGTGTTCGAGACTCTCCCCATGTTCAGTGGGGGGGAGGCTTGCAGAGATAGTACTGTTAAATACAGGAGCGAGCCAACCCCTCAGGGCTTCAAGAGAGGGAATTAGCACAGGGATCCACAGTTTGTGGTGTACCAGCTGAAAGCCGCGAACACAAGCACATGCTTTTCGATTCCCCCCAGCTTGTCTGTGGAGGCATCAAAGTGGAGCTCTTCCTTAAACAAAATAAGATGAAGAAGGATAAAATGTTCTACTTCTGGGTGAACACATTCATTCTTCATCCAGGGATCAGAAGAGAGTGGGGACAAGATGAAGAAGGGGCGGTGAACAGTACAGACAGCCAGCAGGGGGCTAAGGGCACAGAGCCAGCTGCTGATCATTGTGTACAGGGACAGCTGCAGGTAAAGCGAATGGGACTGGGTATTAAACATAAAAGTTGCATTTTACGTGGAGGAGCTCCCGATCTTCTCCTCCTCCTGGCAGGCATGCAGGGTTGGGGTGGGCGGGGGTTTACGAAGAGGCTGTGATAATGTCAAGCATTGCCATTCCTGTTCTCAGTGTGTATACGTTAAGTTATGCAGAACAAGGCATCCCATGTAATTGTTAATGTTTTTTATTGTACGATAATAAAAAATATTACACTCCGAAAAACAGTTGACTTTTTAATGTTAAAATTGTTTTTACCTTAGAATCAGACACAGCGGTGGTCCTGAAGTGTACAGCTTTCAAAACAGTGGTAAACTAAACCATAGACTATAAATAATTAGGGATGCACAGATCCGATCCTTGTATCGGATAGGAGCTAGATCTGACTCAAAAAGCTAGATCGGATATCGCTGACAAGGGGCTGATAGTGCCGATCCATATTGCAGATCTGTTCATCTCAGTTCTATGCTTTGCTGTGTTTAAGCCATGTGCGTCTCCTACTATATCAGTGCTGGACGGTCTGTGCATTTTTGCCCGGTGGAGCATGATGGAAGATAACTAGAGGCTCTACAGTTTAGGTACATGTCATGCTTCTTTTGCGAACAACTCAGCCGGAAACTTGCAACATGTGCTGCATCAATGTTTCGCCGGATGGCAGTTGCACTGAAAAATATAGTGGAAGCCCAAAGGAAGAAGTTTATGTCAGCTGTAGCCTACTACAATGAAGGAAGAAACCTTCTATTAATGGATTCAAAGTGTGAAAAACGGACAGGTTATTGGATTTAATTGTTCAGGATTCTTGAAATAAAGGGATTCCACCCTCTGGTTTAGTACTTGGAAACCAGGTACAGTTCACCGTCACGTAAATAATGTGACACTGATGTGCCTGAACCCCAGCCTACCTGAACACATCAGCTTGTATGCATTATTTTGTGTCATAATTCCAAATTGAGAGTGTGTCCTGCTCACAAATGATATAGGTTTAGGGTGCCAAAATTATATTTCAAGGTTCAAGGTTCAAGGTTCAAGGTTTCTTTATTATCCCCGGGGGGCAATTTGTCTTTCAGTCAGCGGTGACACAAACAAAACAGTACAACACCAACATCAAAACATTCAAACGGTAACAACAACAACAGTAACAACTGGAAACAACAGTTATGTGGCATTGTTAAGCAGACTAGCTGCTGTTGGTACAAAAGAGTTCCTCTTCCTATTCGTCCTGCTATTCGGCATCGCGAATCTTCGGCCTGAGGGAAGCCGGCGAAATTCAAAAAAAAGGGGATGGTATGGGTCAGCCACGATGGACCAGGCCTTGCTGAGGGTCCTGGCTCGGTGGAGGCTTGACATGTCAGGCAGGGGTGTGCCCGCAACCCTGCTGCATATCTTGACAATGGCCTGCAGTCTGTTTTTGTTTTTTAGACTCGTTGACCCATACCAAGACACCATTGAAAAGGTTAAAAGCGATTCAATAAAACAGGAATAAAACATCTTCATAAAAGTCGTGTCGACATTAAAACCCCTGAGCTTCCGATAAAAGTACATTCTTTGGTGGGCTTTTTTACAGACAGCGTCGACCTGGTGCTCAAATGTCAGTTTGTCGTCGATAAAAGTGCCAAGATATTTGTGCTTGTTTACAATGTCCACTTCCGCATCATCAATAAAAACAGGGGAAAAGGCAGTGGGGGTCTTCTTAAAATCAATGACGAGCTCCTTTGTCTTCCCAGAATTTATCCTCAGAAAAGAATTATTGCACCAATTTGTAAATTCTGCCACCACAGGGCCATGGTCCGGGTTGCTATTGTTGAGCAGGGATACGATCACAGAATCATCGGCAAACTTGACAATGTGGTGTCCTGCATGTTTACTCTGACAATTGTTTGTGTATAAAACAAATAAAAGCGGAGATAAAACACAACCCTGAGGTGAACCGGTGGATGATAAAAGAACATCTGATAAAACACCATTGACCCTGACCCGTTGTGGTCTAACAGTTAAAAAATCCAGTAGCCAGCAGATGAGACCAGGATTAATGTTATGAGTGCTCTGCAGTCTCTGTGCTAAAATATGTGGCTGGATACAGTTAAAAGCAGACGAAAAATCGATAAAAAGAAGACGTACAAAAGAATTTGCCCCCTCAAGGTGTGATACAGTAAAATTTAGTAAAGTGCTTAGTGCATCCTCAACGCCCCTGTGTGCCCTATAGGCAAACTGCAGTGGGTCCAGATCTGCCTCGACATCCTCCATAAGTTGATCCTTTACAATGCGCTCCAATGTTTTCATGACCAAGGAGGTGAGTGCCACAGGCCTGAAGTCATTCAAGGAGGAAGGGCTTTTGTTTTTTGGCACCGGGACAATGATTGAATTCTTCCACATATTCGGGACACGGTGGAGATCAAGGGACATTGAAAATATAAAACAGAAGATGTCCGCTAACTGTTCAGCACAATTCCGAAGAATACGACCTCCAATTCCGTCAGGACCGGGGCTCTTCCTTGGTTTAACTTGCTGGAAAAGTTTGACAACCATATCTCTCCTGACCTCCACATTGTTCTGCCCAGCGGCAACATTATTAAAACCATCAAGCTCCTTACTAAAATCATGGATATTAAAACGGTTATAAAAGGTGTTAAGATCATTGGAGAGGTTAAAATTGGACATGCCATTGAAGTTGATTGCACATTTGTTGGTCTGCATCCCCATCATGGACTTTACACTGTCCCAAGCAGGACGAGAGTTTCCAGCCCTGAACATGCTCTCCACTTTATCCTTATAGTTACGTTTTGCTATTTTTATTTCTCTTTTAACCTGCTTCTGGTGCTCTCTATATTGAGTTTCGTCACCCTGGTTAAAGCTGATATTCCTCAGGTTAATTGCGTTTTTGACCGTTTTGGAAACCCATGGTTTGTTATTAGCAAAGATGCAAACTGCTTTTTTTGGAATTATCATATCTTCACAGAAAGCAATATATGAAGAAACTGTCTCTGTGAGTTCATCCAAGCCATCACATTCATTTTGGAACAAGTCCCAGTCTGTGAGACTATAGCAGTCCTGAAGCCGTTGAATGGATTCCTGTGACCAGACCGGAACCAATCTTCGTTCCGGCTTGTGTTTCTTCAGGATTGGTTTATAGCACGGAACCAAATAAACCGTGGAGTGGTCAGATGTGCCGAGTGGGGCTCTTCGGAGGGATTTATATGCTCCTTTTACCGAGCCATAACACAAGTCAAGACATTTCGTAAGTCGGGTTGGACAAGTGACATATTGGTAAAAGTTACCGAGGGATTTCCCCGGCCTACACTGATTAAAGTCACCCATAATAAAGTTTGGGGCGTCGGGAGCTAACGCCTGTAGCCGTTGCACAGTCTTTGTTATTACCCGAGTGGCCACCTCTTTGTCAGCCTTCGGATGAATGTACACAAGCGTGACAAATAACTGTGGAAATTCTCTTGGCAGATAAAAGGGTCGGAGAGACACAGACAATAGTTCAATGTCAGGAGTGCACAGAGTCTCCCTGACGACCACAGTGTTACACCAACTCCTGTTTACATATAGGCAGACACCTCCACCGAGTGACTTGCCGGTCACTGTGGGGTCTCTGTCCAGGCGAAAGGGAACTCCGAAGCCATCAATCTCCAAGTCGGAAAGTTGATCATAATCCTTAAGCCATGTTTCAGTGAAGGCAAGAAGACAGGCACTTCTAAATTCCGCCAGGAACTTAACGTTTGCTTGGAGCTCATCCACTTTGTTGCGAAGTGACTGGACATTTGACAGGATGACAGTCGGGAGGGGGATCCTACGATGGCCTTGCCTTTTGAGCCGCTGACGAACGCCACCACGTCTACCCCTCTTCCTCGCTCCCTTCAGTTTGGATCTCCGGCTGGAGGTACCTAGAGTGGAATCCGGGCCGATGATTTCTGCAGGAAAAACCGCTGCAGGATCCACGGTGCCCTCGACGGAGGTCCGAATATGCATGAGGAAATCGCGGCTGTACCGGTAAGACTCCCGGTACTCACAAAGTCCGCACAAAAAACAGCACAAAAAAATGCACAGGATAAGAGAAACTCCTAGTAGGCTTTTGCGAGCCATCACTGCTTCCCACACGCCACAAAACACGGACAAAATACGTTCAAAAGACACAACAAGAGACAACACAAGTCACAAGACGCTGCTGTGTGTCGCCATTACAGCGCCATGTTTCAGACTGCTGAGTTGTGTGATTTGCAAGTATTTGTAAAATGTGCTGCTGATTAATATTGTCACAATATCAGACGTGAAGAAGGGAAACAGTAAGGGAAAAGCTGGGCAGGGTAATAATGTATTCAATGATTTTAATAGCCCTACTCTTGACATATTTTTTATTTTGAAGCAGTTTTTTAATACAGATAATTTAATTCCTCTTATCCACTGCTGAGGTTTACAAGTGAATTGTAATATCTGTTGGTTGGTTATGAAGATTAACTCACCAAACTGCTGGTAAACATTTATGATCTCTTGAATAATGATAATGTCAGTTTAAAAATGTTCATTTTCTTTTTGTTTACAAAGTCAGAAAAGCCTGAAGTTGCCAGCACATGATTCTATCCTCTCATTAAAGCTGGGGTTGGAAGACACATTTAGATACACTTTTTTTTATACTGGTTAAAATGATCTTTATGTCCCGATGGTAATCAATACATAATGTGTTCTTAAAAAAGAGTAAAAAAAGCTGCTATCTACAGCTGGAGTAAACCTGGGAAAACACCAACCAATCACCGTTTTTGGATCCCACAATTTTAAATCAATCAAATCCCATCCTGCCGTTCTGCCCGCCTCCTGCACGTGCACTTCCTGTCTCCTGCCTCTGCTTCCCCTGGCTCTACCGACTGCCCCTCTCACTCGACCTCGGACCTGTCCCCTCTGACCCGATGAGGTGCTTTGCTCAGGACTGTAGTCCTGATCAGAGTCTAAAAAGCTCTCACCACGGGGGCTCTGACAAGCAAAAGGAATTAATGACATTCAGTAAGTCCTACAGAAAATGTAGATGTATTGTAGCGTCCGTCCGGACGCTGTAAGGATGACGAGCCGATTGGTGGACACGTTGAGTTTTAATAACCGGTCACTGTCGGCCGTGATCACGCCAACCAACAAAGCAACAATGAAAGTTTGAATGCATGAAAAACTTCTCCTCTTGTCTCTCCTCTCTCCCACTCACACACTCTACACCTCTCCTGATGCCTTCACTGACCGTCAACACTGTAGGAATTAAGAGCATCTACACTGAACACGTTTAACAAACAGTAGATCTGTTACAGTATTACATGTGTTATAACTTTCCTCCTGATATCGTGTCACCGGTACAACTGGATAATGCTAGCATGATAGTTGGAAGTACTAACAGCAGCCATGTTTCTTTGTGTTTTCAACTTTCACTATGATAATGTTTTGGTGAGGACCTGTTTTGTAACAGTCACAATCATATGGTCATGAATCAGCGGCGCTCCTGTATGTGAGCGGGGGTGTTATTTAGAGGAGCTCCGAGGGGAGCGGGGGGAGGGGTTAGACGAAGTCCTGAAGACACGCTACATTCAAATTCATGCTAGTTTTCCAAGACTACCAACCCCACCTTTAAGGAATAGAGATTGTTAAATCAATACTGGGATCGGCTAGTGTTGGTAACAGCAGATACCAAAGCCCAGGTATCGATATCGCTATCAGTACCTAAAAAGTAGGATCGGTGCATCTCTATAAATAATGGACGTAGTCTCCATGACGTCACACACATGTCTCAGAAGCGTTGTTTTGAAGCCGATCGTCGGTGGGAATCATATTGGGTATCCTGAACTCCACCTAACTGCAACAGAGGTAAAGAGGCGGGCTTCGAGCCTCCTAGTCAACTTCTACAGTGTTGCCGCCTGTCAATCAAATCAGCCGTGCCTCTCACAATGGAAAACTTGTCATCTCAACATCTTCGAAAATTGCTGCTTTATGAAAAAATGTAACCGCTGTACAGTGGCTCTCATTTATCAAACATGCGTACGACCTTTTCCACGCAAAGGTTGGCATTTATCAATTTGAACATGGGCAGAGGATACGCTCAAATCCAACGCCAGATCTCAGTTCGTGTAAGCAAGTTTTCATGTCAGTGTGGAGCGCGGTGTAGCAAAGAAAATCTGTCTGTGGCAGAGAATTGGCTCGTATTAGTACAGTGCTTATTCAGACAGACAAACAGAGGTTCGCCCTCTTTCTCACTGGCTTAGTCAGTCTCCTCCACCTGCACTCTCTCCTGTTTTGAAGAGAGAGTGCCATCGCGTACACGCACAGCTGATACGCTCATCACACACACACCAAAGACAGACAGAATTTCACAACCACAAGTGTTTTGCTATTTCCACAAATGAAGCGGCCTATTGCTGATTATTTTAAAAAACAAAATGAGAGAGAGAGAGAGAGAGAGGAGGAGGCTGGTGATAAAGGAGCACCAGCAAAAGGTGCTAAATCAGACACTACTAATGATGAGAAGGACAGGGAGACACCGGCCAAGCAGCAGGTGAAGAAAAAAAAAAATACTGCTTTCAACCACAATGGCTTACGCAGTACCTGACCCGTGGTTGCAGTACAAGGGGAAAGCTATGTTGTGTTTTTAATGTCACAGCAAATATCATAACTCGGATCCCTGTCCAGCTGTACTTCATGAAACTACGGTATGCCAATTAAGACAACTATTCATCAGGATGCATGGTCATGCTGTACCCCCCCTGTACCCCCCCCCCTCCCCCCCTGTACATACACTTAGGAGCCAAAAAAAAATCAAAGTAAAACATTTAACTTTTCAACAATATCATTTTGTAAATATTTATTGTATACAATCTACCTTAACTATCTAAATGGATCAGCCAGCGGTGTCTTCGTACCTATACGATTAATTTGCAGTCTGGACGCGAAGGGGTTAACACCTCTGCTCTGACTGCAGCTGTGAGGAACTGCTGCACGTCTGTGAGTCCTTTGGGATGGAGGAGGGGGCCACTGCAGCACCCGCTGCTCATTTAGAACGATGCATACATTTCAGAGTCTCCAAAAGTCTCCAATAACACCAGAAAAAGTCCCTAGATTTGTCCAAGCGGCAACCTCCGGTCTCAAAATATGAGTCAATGCGGAAGTGTTAAAAGCTGCAGTTCATCGAGGATCCGCTTGAGGCTGGCTCCGGAAGTACCGGAAGTCACATACACATGAATGGGAAAAAGACGCTCTTTGCAGGATTAATAAGCATTGTTACAGCCTGGTACAAAAGATGAGTGTAGTCTGAATAGCTCATTTCTCGATGTCCTCTCACTGGTAGAGATGACAGTGGACTTCAGGAGAAACTACTATTTAACTACTATTTTATAATGTAAAACTACCTCTGCAACTCACCACTGCACTTTATCATATTATTTTAGCCTGTACATATTAGTCAAGCCTATTTGTTGTTTCTTTGTATTTATAGCTACGGTTATTGTTATTATATTTTTACTTTATTTTTTATTGTAGTTCTTATTCTTATTCCTATTCTGCCTTGTACAAAGAGAGCACAGTTTACTGAAGTCAAATTCTTTGTGTGTTCAAGCATACTTGGCGAATAAAGCTGATTCTGATTCTGATTCTGTGAGGAGGGTGAATTTTTTTCTAATGAGGCAATTTCGAAGATATTGAGATTACTAGTCTTCCAATGAGAGGCACAGCTGCCTGCAGGAACACTGTAGCTGTTGGCTAGGAGGCTCAAAGCCCGCCTCTTTACGTCACACTGGCTCGACAGAAGCAATATGGCTGCCGCTGCCGATTGGCTTCAAAACAGCGTTCAGAAACAGATGGGTGACGTCACGGATACTACGTCCATATTTTTTACAGTCTATGTATTTGTCGCTTTAAAAAAAAAAAAAGAGTCACTAGATGGGTCTGAAAACTCGCAAAAAATAGCGACAAAGTCGCTAAGTTGGCAACACTGGGCCGGGGTCTCCAGCACAGCTTGTTTTGAGAGCAGCCACATGTATTTTTTTATTTGTAGCGATCTTAAGATCTGACATTTTTGCCCTGAATGTAAAGAATTACTTTTATTAAGGCCTCTAAAAGTTAAATATCATGAATTAGTACGTATGTTTTTTATCTAATGATTTATAAATAAAATGTTTAAACTTCAGATGGAGTTCAGATTTCAAACTCAAGCTGTTGACTGCTGCAGTGATTTGCATCCTGACGTGGTTTTTCTGACTCCTATAATGCCTCTTTTTGGGCTGCCTAATGACACAGTTATATGTCTCTACCTTTTTTTTTTGCTGTAGAGCGTCCTTCCATGTTGAAATTCTGTATGTGATCCCGTCTGAACCATTAATAATTAGGGCGTGATATTTAAATGGCAATTGTTTTCAGCCGCCACATTTACCAACACTTGATCAAACATACGCAGCGATTGACCCAGATATGAACGTGTCATAAGCTGATATCTGCACCCGAAAATGCGCTGGTTTCTCCATCAGATTGATAGAGACCCAGTGTGTGACGATAGAGAAACTAGCTATCCAGACTACACTCTTTTTTTGTACCAAGAACGGCTTTTTTGAATGGTTGTGTATGTGGCACGATGATCTGTTTTGGGGGGGAGGGAGTGAGAGGAAATCTGGTGGGGTAGTGTCAACATTTGAAATCTCTCTCACAGCTGATGTTTATTCCACGACCACCAACAGCAGCTTCAAGAAATTGTCTGGCTGCAGTGGACTTTGAATTGAAACGTTGTCATTTAGCTTTACCTGTTCTTCCAGTTATTTTGTCCTAATGTATACATACAGTATGAACATTCTTTACAGTTTAATAGGGGACCTGTGTCATTTTGGTCCAACAAACAGGGGACTTCAGTCATAGTTTACAGTTCAAGAAGAGACCATATAGTTTAGTTTTATATCTCAGCATTTAAAATATGCTGAACACATAAAGGACCTTTTCTGTCAACAGTCAATAATTGTGCGTGCGTGTCCATGTATTCACTCCCTACAGTTTGTAACCTGAGATGCCCAGCACCCCTCTTCTGATGGCCCTTTTCCACTACACAGTTCCAGCCCTACTCGACTCAGCTCTACTTGACTCGACTCTACTCGGTTTGGGTTTGTTTTCCACCAGCCCGATTACCGACTCAGGGTGGGCGGGGTCAACACAGCTGCGCGAAACTGCGTTCACGTCATTTTGAACGCGACACAACAATCACAAACAATGGAGGCAATGGTGTACTTGCTGCTCGGTCTGTGGCTTTTTTGTTGCAGGCCGAGTGAGAGAGGAAAGCAAAAGAAGAGCAAAAGAGTACTGATGTCGTGTTTTTTTAAATGGCGGGTTTGATTCCTGTATTGGGCATCATGCTCATGACTCTTCCTTGACGACACGAGGTACCATGCCCGTGGAAACTCAACACAAACCTAGTAGAGTCGAGTCAAGCCGAGTACAGCAGGGCTAAGACGGGCCAGTGGAAAAGGACCATAATAGTTTGGATCCCAGCTCTTGATATAAACCCACATTTCTACCTATTGGTTCAAACAGGCACTGGAAACTTGACCACAGAAATAATTGTTAGTGTCGCTGCTTGTTACAGCGTGTCATCCATCGGGTCCTTTGTCTGAAGGCTGAAAGTATTGTACCTTCACTGTCATAACATGTTGTGTTGCAAGTGTTTTTCTAATTCTTGTGTGATATAACCATCACCGTCACTCCAGATGACAATAACCTTCAGATACCACTTTAAAAAAAAGGACGTCAAAGGGATGTTCGAAGGACATCAAGTGTTCCAATAATCTGGAGCAAGACTGTTGTGATAATAGATGATAATAGAAGGTGGATCTCTACGTCAGAGGATTATGTAAGGAGTGCAAACCTTCATTCTTGGTTATGGACCGCTCTTCTGGAGTAAGTGGAGGAAACTTATAGGGCAGTTTTCTCTCTTAACAGATAAAGTGCTTTACAATTGGCCTCCTATTCACACACTCACTCTAATGCAACTGAGCAGCTGGCCAGTCCACCAGGAGTGGGGGGATCAGGTTTTTGTGCAAAGACAATATATATGAAAAGGGGAACATAAAGACACTAAAATCAGGCTGCCTGTATGCATTGATATTCTTCATGTCTCTACAGAGCTCTTTTCAGATGGCAGTCTAATAGTGCTGCATAAAAGTTCAGGTTAAAAAGAATAAAATGATTTAATGCTAGATGTTAAATTATGAAAGGGGCTATAGAACAATGTTTTGTTGGTATAGTAAGACAGATCGTGACACTCATTTTTAGGGTTATGCACAATATACATAAATAGTATTCCTGTTTCTACTCTGGCCAACTCCCATTATTTCCTTCTGCTATTTTTAATGCCCTTCAGATCCAATAAATTCAAATCCAAGGGAATTATTGCAAGGTTATGGAGACAATGATCCTTCTGTATTTCACAATGAATTAACACTGACTTCAGACAAGTCAGAGAGGGAGTTTTATGACACCAAGAAACACTCCACTTCAACAATTCACCCATGACTTCATTACAATATTCAATTTATTTTTAAATACAACAGGGGAAATTATTTCTAGATTCTTTATAGGTAGGCCTTAGCATACCAACTCTCTTCCAAAACTGCCTGTCTCAGTCTGTGTGGAAATATCAACACCTAAAACATGATAAATTACCTCAAATCAATATTTACGGTAAACCTCATTTATTTGTTATCCTCAAGCTAACAGCTCATATGAATACATTTAACAATCTTTTTGAGCCCAGCAATGATGTCTAGTCCCTTTGTAGCAAAATATGGAGTGCTTTTACTTTAATATGCTTCACTTAGCTCATTGGTTAGTTGCATTTTTTTTGTTTTGATTTAGAAACAGGACCACTGCACCTTTAAAGAGATAGATATGTCTGACAGAGATTAAAGATAAAATAACATTTATGATCATTTATTCAAACCTCAGGCCGCGAGAATTAAAACCAATGTGGAAGTGTTAAAAACTGTTCATTGAGTGTCAACTTGAGACTGGCTCCAGAAGCACCGGAAACCACATACACACAAATTCAAAAAAGCAGAGTTTTCCATTGTGAGAGGCACAGCTTACTTGATTGACAGGCGGAAACACTGTGGCTGTTGGGTAGGAGGCTCAAAGCCCGCCTCTTTACCTCACACTAGCTCCACAGAAGTGTGGTTGAGTTCAACATTTCCAATATGGCTCCTGCCAACGATTGGCTTCAAAACAGATGGTAGACATCACAGATACTACATCCATTATTTATACAGTCTATGAGTGTGACCCTTAATTAGTCAGACAAACTAGAGACAAATATATCTATGAGTTTTTTTATTTCTGTAGAGATTTTTACCTCTTGTTATTCAGGATATTTCATTTTTAAGTGTTCTGTAAATGTTCTTCTGGAGTGACTCATTATAGGTCACAGGGACTATAGTTGAAATAAACAATTGTATTTTATTAAATAGTTATCATTGCTCTGTGAGAGAATGTTTTTGTTTTTTTATCCCTTGTGCACTTTGTTAGTTATCATCTATCTAGTCTTAAACACATCATATGTTAAGGTATTACTGCGAGGTCACTAGACACCAGAGTTCCCGTCATACTGCAGGAACAGAAATAGGCCAAGCTGCACCGCCTGGCATGGCAGACTTAGACAATGATAAATAAATCAGGACTGAGATCCGGTGCTCTGGACTTGGCCATACGGCCTGCTGTGGTGGCGGATTTACAAAGCCCAGGACGCTAAATCCAACCCGACATGAGCCACATCAAACTTTTACAGCCTTGTAAGTGATCCTCTGCTGCACTGGGGAGCTGTTTTATTGGACAGATTAAAATTGCATGGTTCATAGTGAAATACACACACACACTTACACAGGCACACACATATAGAAAGATGCCTTCTTGCTCCTGTTATCTGCCACATCCTGCCGTCCATCCTCTGATTCCCCAGTCTTTCATTCTGTTTCATTCCTACACCTTAATTACTGCCTCCATGACTAGACATTCCTTGTGAGTTTCCAAACAATCCCTCTTGGGAGGGAGGAGCTGCACAGCCATAATTAACCAGCATTAGTTCACCGGCGTTCAGTAAAAAAGTGGGCCATCTACCATGGCAGCATCTGCAGATGGCCCGCTGGTTAATTATTCTACATTAGTGATTGTCTCAGGAGGGACTGCTCAAAAAATTAACTTTCAGTTTCTGCTTTATGGCGTATTTCTGGAGGGCATCTGGCATGAGGCCTAAAAAAGGCAAACAGAACTGAAACCATTGTTGACCCACTTCTAAAGATCTCAAGCTAACCTTATGGAATGACATATATAATAACAAGCTTTCTGAATACAAAGGCAAAGCTTGCTTTAAATTTCAATTTGTATGATTTTGTGGGAAAAGGCTGCATGCTGGTGGATCAGAGAATCACTCTGAGGTCTTTCTCTTTTTTCCTGTGGCATGAAAAGCAATCATCAATGGAACGGATAAATACGAAGAGACATGCAGCTCTGACATGACATGGGTCAGACATGAAATGTTGCATTTGATTCACATTTTTCAAGCATCCTCTTCTTCTGCACGCACAGAGATTACTCATGGAAAGCAGATCTCAAGAGACCTAATGAAAGTTTAGCATGGCCTCCTGGAGCAGAAATTGTGGTTTCAGCTCTGATCCAGAGTTGTTGATTCAGTGGGGATATAGTGGGGTTGGTGAGGGGCTCTTAAAACCAGCTTCTGGAAACACAAAAATAAAGGATTTATTCTAAAGTATTTAAAACTCTGGGAAGTTTCGGGACAGTGGGTGAAGTCCTGTAGAGTCTTCTCACATGCACATTCGTATCCAGGTTTTGATCCATATTGGGACACAACATTAACATCCTACTCCCACCAGATTCTTGTCCACTGCGGTCAAACTCTGTGTTCTCTTGTCCATCACTCACTGGCTCTTCAGAACGTAGCACGGAGCTGGACAGCTGGAATCACGAAACCAAGGTTTTCCTGCTGTAATTACTGAATCAAGGATTCTCCTCCTCCTCTCCTCATCCATGTTGTCTTTCTGGTCCTCTGAAAACCTCTGACCTGTTGACTCCAGGCCTGGCTCCGCTCATCATGACGGTTTGTTGTTGTAGTTAAGTGAAATACGATCTGGTGATAACAGAGTGTTTTATTCTGAAAATTAACAATATATTTTCATTTTGTTTTGGTGCCTGACTTCCTGTCCTGCTCCATCTGCTCCGTTGAGATTGATGCGTCGTGCAAAAATAGTATCTTGCTTATCTGATCCCAAGAGCTCCGACCTGCAAGATCAGAGACGCAGCCGGAACACAACAGAGCGGATCCAGTGGCAGTCAACACATTAACGAGAATAAAAACCTATCAACTCCTGTGTCATGACAGATCCGAGATGGAGCAGAGACGGATCTGGTGCCATTTGTCCGTAACATGGCACAGATGCATGGGTAACAATCCAGGCTTTTTATCATCTATGTCTGAAATAATGATACATGCCATCACAAAGCACTCAGCATTCTGCAGCTGATACAGTGCAGAGAGCCTCAGCTAATAAATATCAGAAGAACTTATCATTTCTGATGATCTATAAGCCCTTTGGGGCTGAATCACATCTAAACGGTGACAGTGCTTGAATAAGTGCATGTTGAAGCGGCAGCTCGATAGGAACACTGTTATTAGTGTCCACTCATGCCGTGCTCAAGATGTCTTAAAGGCTTAAATTACAAAATGCTTCCATATTTTATCTGCAGTCCATCTGTTAGTGAAGATTCCGGGAATAAACCCAGATTTGCCCGTGAATGTGCCTGTAATCTGAGGGATATTCTTTAAGATCGGAGGAGGTTGCACTCCCGCTCTTCATGCATCCCCCCTGGTGAAATTGTGCCAATTCCAAAGTAGTGATTAAGAGGGATTCTTCTCTTAATCTCTTTTCAGGGAGGAAGATGAAAGTCTGGGTTGGAATAACCTGAAATACTCTATTCACATTATCAAAGTGCCCGTGTGACTTCTCCTGTGTTGGAAAAAAAAAAAAAAAAACACAACATAGTTCAGGACTTATCTTACAATCTTACAGCACATAATAATATCAGAAGCTGTGATAAATGATCTCCAGTGGCAGAACTTTTTAAAACATTCAGTCTCTTCATTGTCCAATTAGAGTTCAGCAAAATGAGTTTGGCACCTCAGAGAGTGAGGGAAATCCACTGCTGCAAAAAAACATCTTATTACTGCCAAACCAGAGGAACTGAAAGAAAACTCTTAAAGGTGACATAACACGCTTTTTTTCATCAATATATATTGGTCTAAGGGGTCCCCAAAACATGTCTTTAAAGTTTATGCTCAAAAAAACACTTTGAAATCAGATTTTGGTCTGCCTGAAAATCCCTCTTCTTCAGTCCTCCTCAGAACACTCTGTTTTCTCTCTGACCACGCCCCCTCAGGAAGTGGATGTGCCCTCGGCTCTCCAGCACGTTGATCTAATGTTTACATGTTGGCTGAATATACACGGCTGCTCAGAGATCACATTACTTCATCTGATCCAGAATCTGATCCTGGTGCCTGTAGCAGGACCTTCCTGAAGGATTGGTCATAGATTTAGTGTTTCTTGTTGTTTTATTTATCAGTATGTCGACGTATGTCTTGGTACACAGCTACGAACATATAGCTATGTGGCTATGCTAACTAGCGCTAGCACTTATCCATGATAAATAAAAATCATCCACAAGATCTTCAAATCTGCAGGCCTGGGGAGTAAAACCGACCTCTACCAGAAAGGCAGCAGGACCTTTCTGAAGGATTAGTCACATATTTAGTGTTTCTTGTGTGTCTTGGTACACAGCTACAGCTATGAAGATGTAGCTATGTGGCTATGCTAATTAGTGCTAGCACTTATCCATGACAAATAAAAATCATCCACTAGATCTTCAAATCTGCAGACGTGTGGAGTAAAACCGACCTCTGCCAGAAAGGCAGCGGGACCTTTTCTGAAGGATTGGTCACAGATTTAGTGTTTCTTGTTGTTTTATTTGTCAGTATGTAGACGTGTGTCTTGGTACACAGCTACAGCTACGCTATGTAGCTATGCTAACTAGCGCTAGCACTTATCAATGATAAATACAAATCATCCACTAGATCTTCAAATCTGCAGACGTGGGGAGTCAAACCGACCTTTGTGTTTATTAAGACAGCCTACAACTAGCATGCCTCCCTCCTAAGCTCCTTGTTAGCACACATTTGTGCAGGGAATGAAAAACGGAGGGGGGATTCAGTATTATTTTATACAGTCTATGGGCTGAACAAGCTCCGAGCTCTGACTCCGTGACAGACCGGATATTGTTGTTACGTAACAAAAACACGGAAGTCTGAAACGGCTCGTTTCACACACATTTACAGAAAGGTGGAGAAATCAAAACAGGGGCAGAATGGATTTTTTTCATTCTCGGGGGTTTGTAGACATGCCAGGGAAACATATTTCAGGTAGAGAACCATTAAAAAGTCGATTTTGCATGATATGTCACCTTTAAACTTAAACCTTGTTTTGTTCATTGCAAAATTATTTTCTGCTTATTATTTTCCTATTTCATGTATTTAAGTTGCTGCAGTTGCAAAACAGGCTGTAGTGGCTATAAGTTGGGGTTTAAGAGAGGGATAGAGATGAATAAGAGAGAGAGGATAGTGATGAGATGAATAGTAGAAGCAGTAGTAGTAGCTGTTGCCACTGGCGTCCAGCATTTCTGTATCAGCTGGAGTCTGGAACAGTCTATGGCAGCTTAGAGGAAACTTCGAGACAAGGGAGCTCAGGGACTCCAGAAAGGTCTATGGTCAGTAACTTGAATGGGACAGGGAGAGTAAGCAAGGATCCCAGTGTGTAAGTGTGCCAGTTCCCCCGGCAGTCTAAGCCTATAGCAGCATAACTAAGAGCTGGTCCAAGCCTGAGCCAGCTCTGTACAATGACCCGGCAGTCATTAAAGCATTCAAACATCACAGAAGAAGTTCACCTGTAAGCAAATATTGTGTCTGTTACAAACGCACACACGCACACACAAGCACACACACACGCAAGCACACATGCACACACACTTAAAACACAAATTGAACTCTTGAGTGCTACTGATTGAACTAAAACAGTAAAACAGTAGTATTGCAGCTGTATCTTCTCTCCTTTTTGACCCCACTTATGCGGAATCCAAATAATTCACAGCTTGCATCAACTACATTTCTGGAAAGCATGGCTTAATGATGGAGAATGCCATCAAAGTGGTGTCACCTACTATTAAACTCATGAGATACAGTTCACTCTTAGCTAAAGCTTTGAGTTCACATTTCAAAGTCAAACAGGTCTCATATCAGATTTTTTTCAGAGGAAGAAGAGCAAGAGAGCGATGATCTGCAGGAGGGGGAGGATGTGTCTGAAGAAGATACAGACGAATCAAATCCAGAGCAGGAGGCATCATCTTCAGACGAAGAAGACACCCCAGAAGCTGCAAGAGAGACTTTGGGATAACATGTTCCTCAATGCCTTATGACAAGCAGGGATGGCACAACCAAATGTCATAAAAAATGACTCCAGTTCCCGCAAGGTATGCAGCTGATCATGCCCAGCACATAGCCTCAACAAAAGATCATCCTGGAGATGATGGAAAGTGTGAGGACAGCTGGACAACAAACGATGAAACCAATCAGCGTGCCTGCACAGGCCTGCTTCTTTGAAGGTGTGTACAGGTCTGGAGGTGAGGCTTCATCATCACTCTGGGATGCAGAGAGTGCAACAGTGATTTTCTGCACCGCAGAGCCACTGAAGGTTTTTTCACACCATGTCAAGAATGCTCAGAATTAATGATCCAGAGCCAAGACCGGAGAGATGTGTGAGTGACAGACTGTCAAGGATTAGAGATGTGTGGGAGAAGTGGGTGGAGCATCTGGTACATCTCTACAACCCTGGGCCTGAGGTGACAGTGGATGAGGAAATGCTTCCATTCAGAGGTATGTTTTTATTTTTCTATCAGTAATGTGAGTGATTTTAACTCTTAATTGTATTATTTAGTGCTGAAACATCAACATTGTGTGTGTTTACTGTGTACGCTCAGCAAGCCAGCTTAATATAGAATCAAGATCTGGGCGGCCTGTGATGCACAATCCAGCTATGCCTGAGAAATGCAAGACTGCATGGGCAAACAGACCAGTGGAGGCCTTGCAAAGGTGGACTGAGGGGACACAATGTCTTCTCTTCCTATGACCTAGGCCAGCAGCTCCTGAAAAGGACAACCTGGACATGGTGACTGGAACCTATAACTGCAGGAGAACGATGGCCTGCAGGTCTCTGATATTACAGGTCATCTCCTGTAATATCAGAGATGTGTTCTCCTATAGTGCCTTCATGATCTAGACCAATGACAAGCGGAACAAGAGCAGGATGTCCCTGGATCTTCTTGGAATGGCAGTCATCACACCGTGCGTTCTTAGAAGGAAGCGGCTCCCATGCACAGATGCCTCTGCAGCACTTGTGAAAGGTATTCAGGAGGTTGTATGGAGCCTTGATCCACCTGTGGCTGCAGCTGAGGTGGGAAAAGGAAGCAGAGACAGTTTTACCCCTCAAAGAAGGAAGGCAAAACAAACACAATGCGCTGCACATGTGACGGATAAATCTGTTAACCCCACGCTCAGAGGCTTCTCTGTCCTACATGTGCTCAGTAGAGTGGAATCATTCATGACCTTCACATTGGTTTGTCTCTTTTTCTTGTCTTTTCATTACAATCTAAAGCACATGGTTATCTTAGCCAGTAACATGCTTCAGATTTATTTCTAATGGAATCATGAAATAGAACCATATATTGTGTTAAGCTGTAGATTTCAGAACACAACTGATATTGATTATTCCATACATCATAACAGAATTCATATGAAGCCTGTAGCTGTTTTAGATTTGACATGCTGTCATTTAGGATAGGGAAAACCTGTTGTGATGTAGAACGAACAACAATGACATCAGCCTCGTATTATTATCTCCATACCTCCATTAATCCACCTTATTGATTGACTGACTATTAGCAGTATTTAAAAGCTGTGACAGAGCCATGTTTTTAGACATACCTTTCTCTGATCCGTCTCCATCTGCTCCATGTAATTGTTTGATATGAATGTCTGTTGCACTCTTGTTGATTTGCCTTATTAATCTTTTATTGTGGAGCACTTTGTGACGTCTGTTCTTGAAAGGTGCTATAAATAAACTTCACTTGCTTCCTGCTCATGCTGCACCATAACAGTAGTTTAACAGTTTTCTCTAATAGGACTCATGTCTGCTCTGTTCTTTGGCAGATTGGAGGGTTGGTCAGTTGTCCAAAACTAGTGAAGGTTAATAATGAGTCTAAAACAGAAGTTAATGCTGCAGCTCCAATAAAAACAAACATGGAGAGAAAACTAATAATATGCCACATAAGCCTTTGCCACAAAAAAGAGCTACATGCAGACTCATCCTCCTGAAAGCACATAACACTCAGAGAAAAGTTGATGATGAAACACTGAATGTTTTTTTGAAACTCTTTAAAGTCGTATTTCCAGGTGTCAGAAACGTATATTTGATCTGTTAAGACAATATTCTGTGATGCTTGTTCCCACTTCTGACTGCATCAAAGCACTCTGTTTAAAAACTCAAATCTACTTAACCCTTTAATTTTATTATTCACAAGGTGCCCAGTCACAACAAAGGGCTGTGAACTGCTCACTGTAGTTTATTCATTTATTTATTTACACAAGGTGCCTGGATGTGCATAAATATATTGGGTACAAACACCATTTTGGTTGACTATACATGAAATGCTTTTGTATTTTAACACACTGGGTAAAAGCAGGGTTTGAGTTCCCACAAAGATGAGTCTGAGCCTCCATGAAGCAGAGTAAAATCATACACCTGTGAGGTGACTTTACAACAGCAACAACCATTATTTTAATGACAGATAAAACGTCTTTCAAAGTAATGACTTGTATTTACAGTACAGAGATACATGGCTTAAAATAAATATATGTTCTGTAACAGCACTGACTGTAAGACCAAGAACCAAGGCCAGGAACCACCTTGTTGTTTGTAGACCTTAGTCCTATGACAGGCAGATTGGTGTTGCAGCAGCAGCAGCAGTCATGCAGGTGTTTTACCAGAACATTGTGGTGAAGAGGGAGCTGAGTTGGAAGGTAAAGCTTTTGATTTACTATTCAATCTATGGTCAACCCTCACCTATGGTCTCAAGCTTTTGGTTCTGACTGAAAGAACGATATCTCAAATACAAGCAGTTGAAATGAGTCTCCTCTGCATGGTTTCTGGGCTCAGCCTTGCAGATAGGGTCAGGAGCTTGGACATCAGGAGGGAGCTCGGAGCAGAGCCGTTGCTGAGGTGGTTCTGGTATTTGATAAGGAGGCCTCCTGGATGACTCCCTTTGTGGTTGTTCAATGCACGTCCAACTTGGAGGAGGCCTCTGGGTAGATCAGAGATTATGTATCCCACCTGGCCTGGGAATGCCTCAGGATTCCCAAGGAGGAGCTGGAAATCATTCCTGCACTACCAAAAAGTTAATTTAAATATAAGGTAAAAATATTTAATTCAAGAAGAAAAGTTCTTAGAACTAGTGAAATGATCCATCCATGCAGCAAGTTAACTTTACTTGACAAGAAATTTAAGATATGATTGTTAACTCTACAAATAAGCAGGCTCTGATTTGTTTTCAAAATAGCTGAAGTTAGTAGAATGTGGATTTTTAGCTCAAACTACTTGAAAACAAACTTCCCAAAGCCGAATTGTAAGTGAAAAACACTGAATATAAGAAATAAATACATTCATTTATTTTGTATTCTTAGTTTGACATCAGCTGGCTCATCTTTAAATAAACCCTAAACTATCTTAAAACTCAAATCAAAATCTTAAAACCAGTTCTTATTCTTTGAATATAAGTCTTAAATGTTTGTACTGAAAGCACAGCAGTTGGCTTGATTGCTTTCAACATTTAATAAACAGTTGGGAAGATTAACAGCATATAACAACAACAACATGAATACCATTAAGCATGAGTCAGGGTTGTTGCAAACTATAAGACGTTTAAAACCATCTGAAGACCCATATAAAAATGAATTAAAACCATTTTGCACAGCAGAATTGAAATCTATCAACACGATACATGTTGCCGTAAATGCCTTATATTGTCGTGTGAAAAAAAAACAAATGAAACAAAAATCATAAAACGCAAAGATACTGTATGACCAAGTATTCAGACAAGTCTCAGTTAAAGTGCCATCAAAAAATTGAGATGTCTGGAAAGTAACCTGAGATCTTTTTTTTATTTTAAATATTTTCATTTGTCATTATTTTTTCAATTGACACACAACAAGCACAAATACAGGCAATTTATTCCACTTATACGTTTAGTCTTTACAGATCTCTAATGAGACAATTTCCGATATTTAAAATCTTTGTCACTACTTTCTTATCGTATTTCACAATATACACACCCAGGTTATAGTGTACATTACTCAAGTGTATTCAGAGTAAAATTAAACTGAAATTGACTCAAGGAAAATTAACAAAATCATTTAAAGAAAGAAAATTCAAGAGGTGATTAGAGCTCAGGCATCGTCTGTATCACTGGTGACCATGTTTTGAAAAACCTGTTTGCTTTTCGCTGCAACCTTGCTGTGATTTTCTCCATGACAGAGACAGTTTTAACTCTGCCTCTACATTGTGTAATGCTGGGAGGAAGCAGATTCAACCAGAATGTTATTGTTTTTCTTGCTATTAAAGCTAGGGTTGGTAGTCTCGGAAAACCAGCATGAATTTGAATGTAGCTTTTCCTCATGACTCCGTCTAACCCCTCCCCTCCTCCCTCGGAGCTCCTCCAAAACGACCCCCCCCGCTCACATGCACGAGCGCTGCTGATTCTCGACCATATGATCGTGACTGATTCAAAACCGGTCCTCACCAAAACATTCTCATAGTGAAAGTTAAAAACACAAACAAACATGGCTGCTGTTAGTACTCACAACTATCATGCTAGCATTATCCAGTTGTACTGGTGACACGATATCAGGAGAAAAGTTATAATACATATAAAACTGTAACAGATCTACTGTTTGTTAAACATGTTCAGTGTAGATGCTCTTAATTCCTACAGTGTTGACGGTCAGTGAAGGCATCAGGAGAGGTGTAGAGTGTGCCAGTGGGAGAGAAGAGAGAAGTTCTTCATTCATTCAAACATTGATTGTTGCTTTGTTGGTTGGCGTGATCACGGCCGACAGTGACCGGTTATTAAAGATCAACATGTTCACGAATCGGCTCGTCATCACTACAGCGTCCGGATGGACGCTACAATAAATATACATTTTCTGTAGGACTTACTGAACGTCATTAATTATTCTGCTTGTTGGTGAGAGCTTTTTAGACTCTGATCCGGACTACAGTCCTGAGCAAAGCACCTCATCAGGTCAGAGGGGACAGGCCTGAGGACGAGCGAGAGGGGCAGTAAATAGAGTCAGGGGAAGTAGAGGCAGGAGACGGGGACTCGGAGGAGTGCACGCCGGGGAAATGTACGCACAGGAGGAGGGCAGAACGGCTGGACGGGATTTGATTGGTTTAAAATTTGGGGAGCCAAAAAACGGTGATTGGTTGGTGTTTTCCCAGGTTTACTCTGGCTGTAGATAGCAGCTTTTTTTCACTCTTTTTTAAGAACACATCATGTATTGATTGCCATCAGGACATAAAGATCATTTTAACCAGTATGACAAAAAGTGTATCTAAATCTGATTACCAACCCCAGCTTTAAAAGCAAAGTTCTGAGTAGGAACATTAAGTCTCTGCCATTAATATTATCAGTGGCTATGCCCAATACAAAGAGACAAGGATGTTAAGTAAATTTGATGCCCAGGATGTTGAACTTCTTTTTCAATATTCTTCCAAAAATCAATAGGTTTCGGGCAATCCCAAAATATATGTGTAAGTCCCTGATTTACCCACGTAAACTGGGATCTTTTAAGGATCTGCAGGAACTCAGGTGAGTTATTTCAGCAAATAACCTAAGGAGACTGAAGAAAAACTGGGTAGCTAGCACAGCCAGACACAAACCAAGAGCAAACAAAAACAAGCACAACAGATCTGAAAAAATGCTACTTAACATTCACCTTTTTCTTAACGCATGATTTCCATTCCGCCATCGCCTTCTTATATGCGCTGGTGGCATCTTGATCACGGATGGCATCACCAATTACCTAAGTTTGAATGACAGATAGGAGTGTCGCAACACATTCTGGGTATGTTAAGTGCAAAGTGTAGTAGTATGCAATCAATGTCAACATTCCTTCATAGAAATCCTCCTTGGGGAGGGTGCTCACATGTATGTTTCCCATTGTTCCTTAGACTGCTGCCTCCACAACCCGACCTCTGATGAGCAGAAGAAAATGCATGTAGATAGATTATTACTGCAGTCAGGCTTCAAATAACACACTTAACAGAATTAAAGCATCAAAAAAGTAGGTTTAAATAATCCAGCCCTTTTTTTTAATATATGGGCTAAAGTTCTTGAGTCCGTGTTCTCTCACCTGACAGGTTATGTTTCCAGCTGACTGGGATCCTCTCTGGTGACTACATGATGTGTGACAGAGCCATGTGAGATGAATGTGAATACCAGGATGTGCATTTTAACACGTTGCTGTTGCTTTTATCAGATCAAGCTAGGGGGAAAAGCAATCCACACATGCACTGATACAAAGTAGCTCACATGAAGGCACATGGCCCAAACTCAGTCTCACAACAGTACACATAAAAGGATTAGTTTGTGGCACGGGAAGATGAATCAGATTAGAGGGAAAGCAAGCAAACAGGGAATGCCTGTTGATCCTGCCCTATCTCCTTACCCCTGATACACCACCAACACATCCGCCACATGTTGCCAGATCTATGACTGCAAAGATGAAGAAGACATGCTCGTTATCTCCGGGTTTAATCATGGCAGACTTGCATGAGTTGTAGCTCCCCTCCCTACTTTTTTTGCATCCATGATATCTGCACAGAATCAGTGTGAGCAGAAACATGGCTCTTGATAAATAATCTGCACTCAGCACAATGACTGGATTAGGTTCGGTCTGTGAAGCTTTCAGGGAGCAGTCTTTCCAGGTTGACCTTCAGCTGCCACTCTCCCTGTTCAGACGGGGGCGCCTGACACTCTCAGCTGGGGTTGTAGGGTTACTGCTGTTTTGACAGAAGCTAAGATCTGGCCTGCTAGGAGGGGGTTACTGCACAGGGTCAGGACTCTGCTGCTGGTGTCTGCCTTCAGTGATTGTCTTGGTGCCAAAAATAGCACAAAACAAAGTGTATTGTTGAGTCACGAAGACCCTTTATTTTATGCAACCGTTATCAGTTTCTTTTTCTTTTGCGGACAGACCTGCAGGTTTCCTATGTTGGGTTGAGAACAAAAATCCCCTGGCCTCCTGCTGTTTATTTGAAAGGATGTAGAGACTGCAGGCTTGAAGGAGATCTGCTGGTTTGCTATAAAAACTGGGGGGTGGGAGAAATATTGTCACAATAATCATTTCCATCTTTCTTTAACCCCTTACATACACATATCATCAAGATTACAAGCAATATGATGTTTCCAGACAAGTCAATGTCATATTTTTGTATTAAAGCCTAGACAGTATAAAACAAAGTCTCAGTAACATCCCTCATTGGTTTCTGAAGCAGCATTATGAACCCAAAGGTGGCTGTCGCCATGATGGAAAATCTGACTCCAGCTTACTTCAGACCAGTCTGGAAACTGGCTGCCCCTAATCGTGCCTAATTATCCATAACTCAGTCTTAATTTAATCAAAAGAACGAGTCATATAAATTATACACTACCCAAGCAGTTCTCACCAAAGGTAATTAACCATAGAGACCAGAACCATTTATTGAACCGGGCTGTTAACATAATTCAGCTATAAGAACAGTCATTTAATGTGAGATCTAATGGGGCCAGCCTGAAGTGAACACCTGAGGAGCTACAGTTTCTTCTCCTCTTCTGCATCAGCTTTCTTTTGACGATTGTATACCCAAAACAGGCAATTAGCAAGACTTATACTAATAGTGATTTCATATGCTTCATATATGGATTCAATCTCAAAAAGTACGAAGTGTTTTTAATTGGATCATGCTATGAATAAAGCTTGGTGAGGCCGTATGCTGTGGTTTCAATGTGTAGCCTCCCACATATCCTCAGAAGAGGGGCTGTCAAAATCTTGTTCCCACAGGGCTCCAGATTATCCAAAGATCTGTTTACCAAATATAAACTAAAGGGTCTGTTACTGAACAAGGCAAGATATAACTTTTTTGGTTTTAAGGAAAAATGTCATCTAAAAGGATAAAGGATGGTTTAGTGGGACATTAAAGGTGACATATCAAGCTTTTTTCATCAATATATATTGGTCTAAGAGGTCCCCAAAACATGTCTTTAAAGTTTATGCTCAAAAAAACACTTTGAAATCAGATTTTGGCATACCTGAAAAGCCCTCTTCTTCAGCCCTCCTCAGAACAGTCTGTTTTCTCTCTGACCACGCCCCCTCAGGAATTCGATGTGGCCTCGGCTGTCCAGCACATTGATCTAATGTTTACATGTTGACTGAATATACACGGCTGCTCACAGATCACGTTACTTCAACCCTCTGAATTTGATCCAGAATCTGATCCTGACGGAGAGGCGCCTGCAGCAGGACCTTTCTGAACGATTGGTCTCAGATTCTGTGTTTCTTGTTGTTTTATTTGTCAGTATGTCGACGTGTGTCTTGGTACACAGCTACGAACATGTAGCTATGTGGCTATGCTAACTAGCGCTAGCACTTTTCCATGAAAAATAAAAGATCATCCACTAGATCTTCAAATCTGCAGATGTGGGGAGTAAAACCGACCTTTGTGTTTATTAAGACAGCCTACAACTAGCATGCCTCCCTCCTAAGCTCCTTGTTACCACACATGTGTGCAGGGAATGAAAAACGAAGGAGGGGTTGAGTTGTATTTTGTAGTCTATGGGCTGAACAAGCTCCGAGCTCTGACTCCGTTACAGACCGGATATTGTTGTTACGTAACAAAAACATGGAAGTCTGAAACGGCTCGTTTCATCACACATTTACAGAAAGGTGGAGAAATCAGAACAGGGGCAGAATGGATTTTTTTCATTCTCTGGGGGTTTGTAGACATGCCAGGGAAACATATTTCAGGTAGAGAACCATTAAAAAGTCGATTTTGCATGATATGTCACCTTTAACACAACACTGAGGTTTGAGGCTAAGACTGCTATTGCTACTGCTACTGCGGCCAGTTGTAATGAGGTACTGATATTTAAGATGCCTGCTGCCAGTAGTAGCTTAGTTGTGTTGCGTTCACACCAGATGCAAATGATGGCACTATTTGCGGGAATAGAGCGAGTAAACACAACATCCTTGCGTATGTATTCACGCAAATAGTGCCATCGTTCGCATCTTTTTTCTCTCAAAGGACTTGCTCAATTTGTGCGCCAAAACATGTGTAAGCGATTGTTCAAGACCCTAAAGGGTTCAGAGCTAACTTCCAAGTACAACCCTTAGCTGGATTCAGGTGACAGACAAAGGTTTTCACAATTTACCAGATAATCCAATCTCCTTGCTCATTTTTCTCACAGTGAGCTCCTGTTTATTCCTGATCCCATAAAAAGAAGGTAGTATCACAAAGTTTGGGGAAGCCGTTCAGAGATATAATCAATACAGTGTGTCCAATATTCCAGATTAATGAATCACCGCTGGTCCATACGTCGCACCATACGTCACCACATGTTCTTCACGCTGATTGGCTATCCTAGCACGATAGATTCGCGGAGTTCAGAATTTTCAACTCTCGCAAATTATTTGCACGCAATAATTTGCCCAAATTAATTATTGTCATTCGCGCAAATATCCATTTGCGCCGCCCGATTTGTGACGCCAGACTACTCCTCGCGTATATTCAAGTCTTTAAATTGACTTAAAATTTAATTAATTTGCGCGAATGATTGTATTCGCATTTGGTGTGATCGCCCCATTAGGCTTTTGAAAAACTGGCTAATAGCTAGCTAGTTTGGGCTACTTACCATAAACTGTATAAAATACAGGCTTCTTACCCACAAGCCCCTGGCAAATATCATCCAGTGACAGTAAAAAATATCCATAGAGGGTGAGAAATTGTTTCCCTGGTGTAGATGAATGATACTGATATATTAGCGTTTCTGTTTAGTCATGAAAAATGAATGGAGTGCATCTGTAGAGTCACGTAGTTCTAATTTCATGTATTTCTTTTCATTTATATCCTTGCTCTGGCTGCTTTTATCCTGCTCCTGTTCCACCTGTTAAGCTGTGATATTTGTCTTGTACCACATTTTATCACGGTTATATTTGCTTCTGTTTCCATGCTGTTCAACACCAAACAAACACAGGGAAAACAGCCTCCTCATGGCCAATAGAAAAGCTGATGAGCTGTAGAGGTCAGTCTTAGCTTCACATCCACAAACACTTGCATTCTCCACCTCACTCAAGGGGGGAATTGGACTGCCTATTCCCATCCAATTTGACCCCATCACTGTAGCTATCAGCCACAAGGCAAACACAATGGACCACCATGACATTGACCATCTATTACAAGAACACTTTACTTTCCTTGGGATGGACATTTAGGTCCCTAAGGGGTGAATGCTTTGGTTTACTGAGAGCTTTGAGCTTTTGTGCCACACTGGACAAAATCCCCTCAAGGCCTATGTAACGGACTCAGTGCTGCTGCTGCTCTCTGCTTCTCATTTCAACGTGTCTCTCTGCATGTGAACCCACCCATGCACTGTCTTCATCTTTCATCATCTCCCTTCTCCTTCTTGACATGCAAGTTTCCTGACGCATGATGAAGGGCTGGTTAACCGTACGGAGGAAGAAGCTCACCCTTTCGGCAAAGAGGCAGAGTTCAAACAAGCAATGCAGCACTTCCCCTGTCAGGTCCGGTCAAGTCACATCTGAATGTGGAGTTCTCTCAACAAATCAGCTTCATCACAATGCACTTTAAAGAACAAAGGACACAGTGAAGACCAGATGCATCGTACAGTGGACGATGCATGAAGGAGGAAGGTCTTGATCATGTGTGTGAGTGGGATGAAAGAGAAAGGGAGCAGCGAGGAGATGTCAGAGTTGACTTTTGTACCTTCTATGCAGCACTGATTTAGTCTCAAGGAAGAAGTTAAATTGGAATTAAATCAAAGTATAAAATAAACACAGACCTCTTTGATTTTCAGACAGCTGCAACAGTTGTGAGATTGTCATTTGAAACAGCAGCATCAAGACTAATTGCTTATTTTGATTTGCTGACATGTTCACGATGTCAAAGCTACTTTGTACATTCAACTGGCTTGTTAGAAGACAAACACAGAAACACGGAGCTAATATGAGGCTTCTGTTCTCACTTTGCAGATATTTGGTCATATTAAAGTTGTACCCAGTCTGTGATGTGAGATGAAGGATGAGTGAACTATCAGTTCTAACCCTCCTGTGAATCGATCTATCATCGTCTTCAGGCATTTCATCCAGACAAACAAATGAGAAGCTGCTGTGCTGCCAGAGGATGAACTAAGATTCACTATGTGACTTTTTGGTCATGGTTGTATCATGCCTCCAGGGATGACAATTTTACTGTCACTCAGCAGACCACACTGCAAACTTAAAATGTCATTTCAAATTCAATCAAGCCTCAACAGTTCAAAGCCTCAGAGTGATACTTCTCAGTGTGAGAGGAAGCTCCTAACTTTGACCAATAACAGATCGTACACCCAAGCAGTGCTTTCCAATGTCTCTGTTAGTGGTCTGACAACTTCACAATAAGGTCAGTGGAGTCTGGTATGTATGTGTTCATCAAAGGACAAAATCGGGAATTTTTGAATTTCTATTTGGACCAAGGGGTGCACGGTGGTGCAGTGGGTAGTGCTGTTGCCTCACAGTGTGAAGTCCCTGGTTTGAGTCCTCGATGGAGTTTGCATGTTCTCCCCTTGCATGCATGGGTTCTCTCTGGGTACTCCGGCTTCCTCCCACAGTCCAAAAACATGCTCTTCAGGTTGATTGGTCACCCTAAATTGCCCACAGGTGTGAGTGTGTGGGCGAATGGTTGTGTGTCTCTCCATGTTTACCCTGTGATAGGTTAGCGACCTGTCCAGGATGTACCCTGTCTTCTGCCCAATGTAAGATGGGATTGGCTCCAGATTCCCGGTGACACGGAGCGGGATAAGTGGTCATGATAATGAATGGATGGATGCCTGTACCAAACAAAAATATTGTTTTGTGGGATCTTGTGTACAGTGGCTGACAAAGGTGGAGGATCTGCAAGAACCTGAATAATCTCCAGTACAAGAAATGTGCTGCAAATGCACGATTGGAAGTTCAAAAACACATGCAAAAAGTGAGGAAGCACATACCAAATGGAAAAAAAATGTCCTGCAAAAAGCTGAAACAACTGCATTAACAGCAAACAAGCTGTAAAAACACAAATGATGCAAAATCAAATACTCACAAATACAAAATGAAAAACGCTTCAAATCCAGACTTTTAAAGTCTGACTTGGGGCGGTAGTAGCTCAGTCCATAGGGACTTGACTTGGGAACCGTAGGGTCGCCGGTTCGAGTCCCAGTATGGACGAAGTTTGGCAAGTGGAGAGGTGTTGGTTCACTTTCCTGGGCACTGCCGAGGTGCCCTTGAGCAAGGCACCGAACCCCCAACTGCTTGGGGTGCGCTGTTTGCTGGTTAAAGTGACACAGCTCGGCCTATGGAATTGGGCTGAGTCCATTCTTTGTCATTACCACTGTCTAAATATGACAGCAACTCGCTTGATCTGGGTACGAATTAATGATTCATTACTCACAGTATATGAAGACAGATTTGTGTATCAGGCAAATTAACAAAAAAGAGAATAACATGTCAGAGATCGAAAAAGGAAAACAGAGCTACTGTCAAAGTTAATAGAGTTCTCTTTTTTTTTAGAGTTCTTCTGATTATTTTTAGAGCAATCTTCTTGAAACAAATCTACATTCATGTTTGCAGGCGCAGCTGTGAGACTTTCATTTGAATACGGCAACACAAACAGCTTGACAGCCGCCTGTCTCTCACATGTTCAACCTCTGTGATTTACAGAACCAAGCAGGTACACGCCTCTGGCTAAGTCTGAAGGTTCAAGAACATAATGCTGAATCTTTTATGTGCGGCACATCTGAAGCTCCTCACTCCATGTCGAAAACAACAGGAACTTTGTAATCTGACAGCTGCTTAAGTTTAAAAATAGCTAAAGGAACATAGATGTAATTGGTTTCATACTTAATATTTGTAAAGGCTCTTGAGTTCCTTTAACAATTACCAAACTATAATAAAACATGTTTGTTTGTTTTAGCAGTGCAACTCTCTGACCATGGTGAATGTTTGAGCTGAAGCAATACAAAACCTTCAAAAGGAGAGGAGTCTATTTTTCTTCAGTGTAAATTCAAACTGTTTCTCTAAACTGACTTACTGCAGGTGGAAATGTTGAACATCTGTTCATCATCCTGTTTAAATTAATCATGAATAAAAAGTGCAACATCTACACCCTTCACTCGTCTGCAGCGGACGTCTATCCCCCAACGCGTTGCATTACGGCTGCTCCTTATCTTTGCTCCATCCGATGGGAAGCGCCCTGCTATACAGGACGCGTGTTTGGAGCGTAGCTCAGAGCAGCCAGGATCAGCTGGGAGAGAACAACATACAAACAACAGGTCACAGAGTTTTTCTGTGGCTGAATTTCTGCTCATTTGGAGAGTATTCCATTACTTTTGTGCTTTAATCATCACTGAGTATGCTGCATAACTATAAGGTTTAGTTTTTGAAGGTTAAGATGAGTTGAATAATAATAATTCGGCTCTATTTTGTTGCCCTGTTACCTTCTGACACAGTTATCATCTTAAAGTCCTGTTGTAGTCGACCTGGATCACATCATATGTGGCTGTTTGTAGCTTACATCCATAATCGATGAGTATTTCCAATCTAAATGATCTTTAAAACAGTCGGGAGTCCGTATATGGTGTTTTGTTTTGAATTTGGTGGATGTTAAATGCGATCCTCATGCCTAACTTCCTGCCCAAGTTTTTCTTTTCTGTGCAGATTGACGCAGACTCGATCGAAAATAGACCAGAAGCGTATATCTTTGGCAGAGCGGTGCGGGGGCTCGCTCCCGAGACGGAGCTGAGATGCAGCATCACACCCTGTATGAACATGAGCATTGACTAAAACGGGAACTTATCAGCTGTGTCGTCTGCGGCACAGCCGTTACGTGACGTGGCACATCCTGTATAAAATGGGGGTGAGAGCTCTGTGTTTCATAATGCTGTTCAGTCAATGATGACATCATCACATGGCATCAGTAAGTGTACTATGAGATGGAAACTCTTGGGAGGCGGTAAGTTAGTAGTGGGAGATTTCTGTGAAACTTGTTTTATATCTTATTACATAATATGTTTGCCTACATTGTGTGATGCAGATGAAGCACTTGATACTGCTCATGGAAGTGGCATCAAAAGGGCTGCATGGTGGTGCAGAGGGCAGCATCACAGCAAGACGTTTCCTGGTTTGAATCCCAGCTGGGCAGGAGCCACTCTGTGGAGTCTGCATGTTCTCCCCATGCAAACATGGGTTCTCTCCAGGAACTCTGGCTTCCTCCCACAGTGCTTGTTAGGTTAAATGGTGACTCTAGGTGTGAGTGTCTGCATGAATGGTTATTTGTCTCTGCATATTAGCCCTGTGATGGACTGGCAACCTGTGCAGGATGTTCCCTGCCTCTCGCCCAGTGATGGCTTGGATAGGCTCCAGCCTCCGGCTCCCCCAAAAGGGATAAGCAGTTGAGATAATAGAATGGCATCAAAATAAATGAAAAGGCGAAAGTTAGCATCTGCACACTAATCTTATCCGAAATTCAATTAACAAAGTAATCTCCTGAAATTTAACATAGGCTGTAATTTTCTCATTTAAAGTATCCAGTCCATCTGTCTTATCATTCTACTTACTGAATACTTTAGCCTCTGATCATAAAACAGCTGTAATCTGTGCTGTCTATCATTGTTCCAATATGGGATGTCCAGAGTGGTGTCTTTTTTATTTATCTAGACCTCCATTTGTCCTGTGGCCCTGGTGGACTCTAGATGGTTATGAAGTTCATGAAGAGATAGGACCAAGTTGAACGCCTAAGCCAAAATGAAGCAAGTAAACAGACATACAGGAAAACAAACCGCAAACACATCTGCCTTTAATAGACAGTTTCAGTTTGTAGGGTTAACCTTCACATCTCTAAGGAAACTAGACAGTTGTAGGTTTTTGGTGGATTAACATGTATTGACAGCTGTTTCTAATGCGTGTTCACCACATCACAGATGTGCAGGGAGCTTAGATAGGCCATACGAAGATTTAGGTCTACTCACAGAATAAAGCCTACACTGTGTACAAGATGTGAAGTTATGGACTATCTTTTTGGAGTCTCAAGTTTGAACATTTCTACAAACGTTTTTTTTTTGTTTTATTGTTTGTGACAATGTATTAAATGGTGGTATTGATTGGAGCTTGGAGCTATAAGGGATTGAGGGGTTAGCACACACTCAGTTATTCAAGACATACATTCATAACCAAGGCTAACTTTTAAGAAAGGATTAAAACAGTTTACGACCGTATTTCACAGTGAACTGACTTTCTTATTTGTTGTTGTGTAATGACTGGAGTTAGAAATGTACGAATAAGCCAACAACAGCCTTGACTTCAATGCACTCGCTGCAACAAACAAATCAATGGATGCCAGATACTGAATAAGTTAAAAGCCCCGTTTAGCTGCTGAAAAGAGCTGAAATAAGATAAATGTACTTAAATAATGGAACATGTTCCGCTTGGCCTTCTGTTTTTTCAATAAATTGCAGAAAAAAACAAGTAACACATCAATAAGGATTTATTCATTTTTTTCTATAGGGCCAAGAACATTAATTATCCTCAAGATACTTCATCAAATTAGCAGATCTGGAACAAACTCTGTTTTATTATATCTAAAGACCAAACATAAATCAATCATGGGTAAGACACTTGCCCTTGAAAGAATACTGGCCTTAGTTTGCAATTAACAGTTGCAGGGAACAAGCCATCTGCTACCTCCCAACCCACATCCCAACTGGTACATGATTCCAAAGGAGAGGAGCCTGATAACTGAATGCTCTACCTCCCATACTACTTTTAGAGACCTCAGGAACCATAAACAGGACTGTATTCTGGTTGGCATACCATCACACCAACACTTGCATCTACAGAGGGCACTAACACCTCAATCACACCCAAGACATAATTTTCAGCTGACAGCCAGTAGATGTCATGAATGTCTAGAATTTTAGAAAATTGGGGTTAACTTGCATTTGGATTAAGCTTAAAGTGGCCATCAATGAACTGCAGATTGAGACCCTTTGTTTCACTCTCTTATCTTAGTCCCAGAGGTTGACCTTTGAGTCATACTGATGTGAAAGCAACCCTCAGTCACTCACATCAGACAGTTTAGTTAAAGCTTTTAAAGGTGCTAGTCAGTAATTACAGCTGTAGTAATTGTAGTAATTGTTCCAAAAGATGGGCAGTTGAAAAAACTGAAACATCTCTCAGATTATTCAGTAGGTGCACCTTCTTGATCCTCATTTAAGTATTTTCTCTCCCGCTCAAGGTTTGCAGCGTTTTCTTCACTTTTCTTACCCCCTTCAAGGATCCTTCAGGAGCTTATGAACTCTTCTTAAAGTCGGCATCTCTCTGCTGTTGTCATCTGTGTTCACGTGTTATGTTAAGTTCTTTAAACTTGACAAGGTCTGCCTCGTTTGAACACACTCCACTTCTCTGAAGACACTTCACATCTCTGTTCTCTCTCTCATCTCACCACAGGCGAGGTGCTGCTAATGCCTAGGACTTCTGTGAAACACACATTGTCATTTCTCACACACACACACATACACACACAAACATGCACACAAACACACGCCTCCAAGTCATTCTGGTTAAAATGTGTGTGTGCTAGTTCAAAAGTGTTATGCTTATTTGCATATAGGTATAGGTGTGTGTTTGAGTGTGTGTATTTGAGCGTGTGTGTCTTCTCTCTGTTGTCAAAGTAATTGGCTGCTGGAGGTGGAGGTTTGGGGGGGTTGGGGGGCAGCCTCACTATTTCATAACAGGAGAGAATCTGAGAACCCTTTGGATCTTTATAAGAAGAGTGTGGAAAACAAAAGAAAGGCAAGAGTAGGAAATGTAAGCTTTTAAAGATACCTCTACTGATACTGTCAGAAGTATGTGGGCTGGTTCCTAATCGCTCTACAAGTAGTATGGGAGGCAGAGCTTTCCAATTATCAGCATGGCTGTAATGTATGTAAATGTTAGCGAAAAGGCTAAAGGTCCACCTCTTCACCTCACACTAGCTCAACAGAAGTTAGGTTGAGTTAAGCATCACTGATACTACCTCCATTTATTTATTACAGTCTATGGTCTCAACCCTTTACTGTGTGAATTATTATTTAGGCCATGAAAAAAAAAAAGTCGAAATATGCTTTTATTATTTTAATGATAACAACTATAAAAAGAGACCAGGATGAAACATTTTGAACAAAACACTAATCCTTCTTTGTCCTGAGCATTGATATAATTAACAGGTTTCTTTAAACCATTTAAATTCTCCACTCCTGACTGAACTTCACCCCAAGTCAAAATTGTTATAAAGCAGGTTCTTGCCGCGGTTGATGAAGGTACAAGGCAGACTTGGAGGATCTGCAGCTCACACTTTTTTTTATGACAATAGATTTAACTATTTTAAATTTCAACTGGCTACACTTCAAAAATAGTTCAACATACTGTCTGCAAATCGTATTGGTGTCTTTTCTAGACTCTGTTAATCTATAAATAGTACTGTGCTCACAGCATCTACAGTGAACTATACTCTAAGAACATTTCGGTGTTAAAACTTTTTGGGCTTATTGACATGAAAGATGCACGTAAGTGGACCAATGTTCAGATAGATATCCAATTCCTTCTGTTAAAACAATGATTTCCATTGTGTACTTTATAATCCAGATGACATCATACAGTTCAAGTCCGTAATTACAAAATCTAAAAAAGAATGATATTTTTGTTGTAAACATTGTCTCAGATTAGCCTAGTGCTATGTAAGTCAATCACGTCCATATTTGCATGCAGTTTCCATTTGGCAACAAATTTAATTTAGCATTTAACAAAATTGTGTCACATCTAAAATGGTTCAAATGAGGAAAATGAAAAGTTAAGATGCTCCAAATTGTATTTCAGTCTTCTTGAGGGAGTTTTTTTTCCATAAAATCAAATGATTACAGCTACAATGTTGGGAGACCACAGATCATGAACCTCTGGATGTCAAACGCCCATGGGATAAGGAGACACAAACTGGTTTTGTGACGTCATAAATTATTTGACTTTCAAAGTAAAAGCCCAACTTCTCACAACACAACAGTAAAACACTGATTTTATATCACTGCCTTATAATAACATTCTCTCTCTCTCTCTCTCTCTCTCTGTCTCTCTCTCTCTCTCTCTCTCTCTCTCTCTCTCTCTCTCTCTCTCCCCCTCTCTATCTCTCTCTATTTATGTGTTGCTTACCTTCTATCTTAGGCTTCCTCATCCCGTAGACTCCTGTGGTTTGTTGATGTGGACCGCCTGCTGCTGTGGATCTGCTTTATTTCCACCTCTACAATTATTGTTGTCAGCCTTACTTACAGTATAGTGTTGCTGTACTTGTTAGAGCTCATAGTAGACCCGTTTGACTTCAACTCCCAACAGATTAATTATCATCAGTCATACTGATACTGTCATCACTGAGCTCTTACACATAGTATTACAACTATTTGCATTCTAGCCATGTGTCTGTATTATCTGTTATCTAATATTGTTAATGTCTGGTTGTCTCTAACCATCTCTCACTTTCTGCATCTCTCTCTATCCCACTTTTCTAAACTCATAAAGTCATGGCAGATGGCTGATGGTGAACTATGTCTGGTTCTGCTCAAGGTTCATGCCTAACTGACTTTGCCAATGTTTCCCGATGTTGCCAAATGATGCCACATGCTTGCTCATGGTGGACCAGAGCTGTATATCCATGAATTATTAAATGAAGCAAACCGTCTAGACTTTCTGAATTTGCAACATGATATGATATTTGTTCAGAGTTGGTGTTTTTTTATATAAAAAGTTAATGATTGACTGATGTATATTGCAACATTAAATAGTGGGTCTTTTCTATTAGATTTACAGAAAGCCAACCCACATACTGTGTATCTTGTAGGCAAGTTTTTATCAAGCTCCTCTACTGTTTTCGCACCCTTTCTCCTCATAAAAGAAATGGTTACGTTTAACGGCCAAATTCCAACAGATCCGCTCCATTGCGTCTCTGATCCGGCAGGTCGGAGCACTACAGATCAGATACACAAGACTTCTATTTTTGCCAGATGCCGGAGCAAGACGCATCAATCTGCACAAAGCAAATGGAGCGGGACAGGAAGTAAGGCACCAAAACAAAATGAAAACATCCGGTTATTTTTCAGAATAAAACACTGTGTTATCACCAGATCATATTTCACTTAACTTCAACAACAAACCGTCATGATGAGCGGAGCCAGGCCTGGAGTCAAAGGGTCAGAGGTTTTCAGAGGACCAGAAAGACAACATGGATAAGGAGAGGAGGAGGATAATACAGTAATAACTGTGGGAAAACCTTGGTTACATGACTCCAGCTGCCCAGTGGTCAGCTCCATTAATGACAACTGATAGTTATAAGTGTGACACTGATGAAATGAGAGATGGCTCATTTTTAAAGAAGCTACAGGAAAACAACATATCTGTCCCTCTGTTAAGTTAAGAGTTGATGCAGACGCTCACCAAAACAACTCACCGTGGTGTGTGAGTTTTGTAACTGAGTTTGAAATATTGCTGCAAGTAGGAAGAAGTGTCAGCCTCTGTGAGCTGACAGATGAGGGGCTGCAGCAGTTGGCTGAATACAGAAGTACTCTGAGGTTTACCATCATGGTACTTACTGTGTCCTGATGGTGTTCAGAATCAACTTGTGCTGTTTGCAGCTTTAAATCCACTCTCAGCAGATGTTCACAGCCTGATGGAGACAGCACTTACAGGCACATTCCTTTGTTAAAACAATGCAATTATGTTTGGTAGATTTTAAGACAGGTCATGAAGTCAATGCAGTATTTGTAATGACTTCTAACACTCTTCAATTGGACCCAGAGGCAGACCATCAGACCGGGGAAGAAGGGTTAAAGGGGGTTTTGAAAAAGGGGTTCACAGGGGAAACTGGGTGCTCAAGGTTTGAGGTGGGGGGTGAGGGCGTGTGCTGCAAGGCAGGTGGGGAGTCAAAAGACTTGGAGGGGTGAGGCTTGGGGCAGAGGCATTGACAAGACTCAACCACAGAGAGACCCACAAACTTTGGAGAGCCAGTACACAAGCTTTTAAAACTTAACCCAACCAAACGAAAAAGAAACTGGAACTCACCGACGCAGCTTGGTTCCCGCCACTCACCGCCACGCCATCCAGCCTCTTTATGTCAGGGCTGATTGTTATACTAATCCATACCTCTATCCATACCTCTACTCTCCCATCCATCTATCCTCAGCATCTCCTGGTTTCCTCTCTCCTGGTCCTCTCATTATCTCCTCACATGCTGACCCTATAGCACTCATCTTTTATTCACTTGTCTTCTAACAAGTTCTTTCTCTCTCCTCACACATCTTCCTCCACCTCTGTTTCCTCTCATGGAGGTTTCTCCTCACTCCTGCATTCCAGCTTTCCGTTCTGCCATGCTGGCTCCCTCATCACACCATCCTTCTCTCTCTCTTCCATGTTCTCATCATTCCCATATGTCGAGGTGGTTTTCAAGCAACCTACATTTCATGATCTTTGAATAGGTGAGTTGTCATACGGACAAATGATTGCAGTCTTAAATGACTGCATTGAATTCATGGAAGGCTTGTCATGAAGTCACCAGGCCTTTAGGTTGAGATCTTTTTGACAACGTCCCAGTTTGGCTGTGATAATCAAAATCTTGCAAAAATCCTGTTCTTTGAATCATGAAAAATCCTGGGAGACAACACAGGGAGTGACAATGATGATGCAGCAACAGTATAAACATCGTCTGAACAATCACTGACAAATGCCTTGAGGTATAACAGCCAGTATGGCCCTTAAAATTTCCTCAAAGTAGCTTTAAGGTCCATGAAGTCATCGCTTTTCCATCCTTGAACTATTACACAAAGAACATTTTGTATCTACTTATTTCAGTACATACACACTGCTACTTGTCAGGATGTTGTAAAGGCTGCTGGCATAAAACAGAAATCTGGATCAGTTGAATCAAATAATAAACTGTTATGAGCAGGACGTGTAAACTCTGTTTAATGTTTGCAATCCTCAGTTATGGACATGAAAGGTAAAGCAAGGTACACACTGCAAGATAAGTGGGCCATATCATAGCTTCCTTCTGTCAAAAGTCAGCAAAGGCCTCATGTTTGGGGGTTCTGAAGATTATCATGCCACAGTTTCCCGATTTTACTTTATTTTACATAACAGTGAAAAAATAACAATAAGAAAGACTCAACTACAAAGTAATTTATGCTAATAATATCAAATAGTAAACCTGTAAACCCAGTTAAGCTACAGTATGTGGGTTTACATGACCACTTTTATTCTGATTAGAGTTGGAAAAATTCCCAAATCTATTACCTATTTTATGCTATTTGATTTTTCTGGTATTTATCTGATTTTATTTAATTGATTTTATTGTAACAATTTCATTTTATTATTCCATATTTCATATTACTTTCCTTTATCTTGTTTAGTCTTTTATTATTATACCTATTGCTGTTATTTCCTGCTTCTCTGTTCTTCTGTGAAGCACTTTGGGCTGAATCCTTGAATGTATGAAAGGTGCTATATAAATAAAAATGAGTTGAGTTGTGAGTTGGGAATTTGTGCGATGTTAGTATTGGTTGAGGTACCTCAGTAGTAATATTAGAGCAGGTCTGTGTGATATTTGCTGCTTGATTTATCTTCATAACTTTTCAATAAATGTAAGTAGACATTAAACCAAATTTGAGAAGTTAATCTTTAGTCGTTGGACTCGTATCTTTGACTCTACTGGAGGAAGTAAACTTTAAGGGAACACTGTGCTCGGCTGCAGGGTCAGAATAACAGCTCCACTTGTCTGAGTGTGAGTTTGGCTTTCTATGAACCTGAAGTGTCTGAATGTGAGAGGTTGCGTGAACTCAGCCTTTCAATGTGTTCCTGCTTAGTAGTATACAGAATATACGCTCATACTCTGGGTGTTGCTAAAAGTGCTACAGCGATGTGATGGATGGGGAACGCCTGGAGCTCACATTGACTTTTTATCGCGGTACATCATGCTGTCACTCTCACGCCTCAGCATGTGACATCAGAGCACTCTATATGCAGTCACGTCAGAGCCTTCCAGCCTGCCATGGATCGCAAATGTGTGTGTACGTGTGTGTGCCTGAGCTGTGGTGTGCTATAACTATTTCCAGCCTTCCACCTTCATTTGAGTACGTGTGTGTGTGTGTGTGTGTGTGTGTGTGTGTGTGTCACTGCTACAGTTAGATGCAGCCCCACTTGTCAGCTGTTTAACCCTGGAGCAAACGTGGAAGTCAAAGAGAGCTTGTCAGCGGTAGACTGCTCATTCCCACCGCTGACTCCTCTGTGGAGTTCACAGTCACACTCTCCTCCACGGCGCACTGCTGCAGATTGATGCTTCACATGTAACTGTGGCCCATTCAACACCTCCAAAGAGAGAGAAATGGAGGAATAGATCAGGGTTGCAGTGGATTTTTAAGGTATTAGTATGGTTTCAATTGCTGCAACAATGACTCTGTAGACGTGGTTTGCAGACATTTAACTCCGTGAGAGAATCATTGTTGCACAATCTGCCATAACAAGGCCGTGTTTTTATGACACAGTTGTAGTTCTTTCAGTAGCTAGTATGATTGATGGACTCATTTTGCCTTTTAGCTTTGGTTTTACAGACTCCAGGAATAGGAAGCATTGAATGTAAACAAAGGAATGTAATCACAAAATACAGAAATTCAGAGTTCACGGAGTTCACTGTGAAGGTTATCTAAGAGCAATCCAAATTCTAAATGAGTTTACTAAAGGACTAGGTCAGTCTTGCTGAACTCAGCTTCTTGAATGTTTGATAGAAGTTTGATGTTTTAGAACAACATATTGGAGTTAAGATATTAAAACTGAAACCCCATGTGCAGTGGTGGACAAAGTACATAGCTTACTTAAGTCAAAGTATAGATCCTCCAGGTCAAACATTACTCCAATACAAGTGAAAGTTGTTCAGTTAGATTATTACTTGAGTTAAAGTCCTGGAGTACTTGCTTTTAAAAATACTGAAGTATTTAAAGTACTTTTTAAAGTATCTCTAAACGTATTTTCACAAAGCATGAGGTCAGTCAAGAATGCATGGGTGAACATTCTGCTCCGTTCTGTTTATCTAGAAAACATGATTTCATATCTAAAAAGTCTACCATGAAATCTAAACTAAGTTACTACAAGCACAGACAAGTTTCCAATGTTCATCTGGAATCAAAGCAGTGTGTTAGCTCCAGACCTCCACATGCTCTCTCAGGTTAGATGCTGATGTTTTGTAGGCTGTGATGAAGTTTGTGTGCTAAACAGATCAGAGATTTAAAACAATACCAATCATTCTTTATTTAAAAAAACTCAAACGTGGGTTTAAAATATGGCCGAGGTGCTCAGGTAGAGAATCATCATCCTTCTCAGTCATCGCCATCATCACCACGACTAAATGAACGCACTGTTCTGAAGAACGTTTGATCTACGCTCAACCAAGGTACGGCTACACCACTGAGACAAACCAAACACAAGGACACCCACAGTTTAAGGTCTTTGGGATCTGATTCCAGAAAAGAAAATTCATCAGCTGACTTCAAAGCAAAAGTAGAGAGTAACTAGAGCATTGATAGAAATGAAGTGGAGTAATAGTAAAAATAATACTCAAGTAAAGTACAGATACTCAAAAACTGTACTTAAGTACAGTACTCAAGTGAATTTACTTTGTAACTTTCCACCACTGCTCATATATGTAAACCTTACAGTGGCTTTATGCACAAGAATCAAAGAACATCCACATCCAAACCAAAGAGGGCATACTCTGAGAGCTCAATATTCCAGGTAGTAGTCACGTTTTGAGCAGACTTACTCCTTATCAGATCAAAGTAATATTGTATAGAGCTATCTTGAATACATGTGATCACAGCCACATGAGCGATTACAATGTACATATAAGTGTATAAGTACTGGAAAATTGGAGCCCTGCAGTGTGTGAGACATCTTTTTCTTAGCATGTTTACTGTGGCTTCATCCCAGCACTGAGGAGACCTCCCAGGGGGCACTCATGGTCTGATGATGTCTGTCTTTGGCTCAAGTGCAGAACATGGGAATTGAGTTGTTGTGTTTTCTTTTCTTTTATTGAAAGTCAGAAACAGAAAACAACTTTAAGCGTGAAAAAAACAACTGAGGTGTTGATGCTGCCAGGTGAGGAGAGAGAGAGAGAGCCTAGCTGACCACAGGAATCAATAGAGGAATGGATTAGCTGTATGTATGAACATTTATATATATTTTTCTTTATTTTCTTTTTTGGGTAATGTAAAATCTGAATTAAAAATAGCTTACTGTCTCTTATAAACTAACCATTGACCTTTCTGGAGTCCCTGAGCTCCCTTGTCTCATAGGTTCCTCTGGATCTCTGTCATAGATGGCCTGCTGCTGTGGACGTGCCAGACTCCAGCTGCTGCAACTACTACTAACTTTCTCACCACTGTCATCTCTCTCTCTCTCTTCATCTCCCTCTATCCCTCTCTCCAACACGGTCTCAGCAGATGTGTGTCTAACATGAGTCTGGTCCTGCTGGAGGTTTCTGCCTGTTAAAGGAAGTTTGTCCTTGCCACTTTAACTTGCTAAATGCTGCAAAGTGCTCTGCTCATGGTGGACTAAGATGAGATCAGACTGAGTCCTGTCTGTAAGATGGGACTGGATCTTATCCTGTCTTGATGCTGGGTCTTTGTTAAACATAGAACATAGAGTACGGTCTAGACCTGCTCTGTTTGGAAAGATTCTTCAGATAACTTTTGTTCTGATTTGACACAAGTTTATTGATTGATTGATTGATTGATTGATTGATTGATTGATTGATTGATTGATTGATTGATATAAACTCTTCAGTCATGTCAAGTGAGTCAGTGGTTATGCCAAATAGAATCCTGACAGGGTGAGCAGGACCACACTTATTACCTAGCTACCAACCAGAGGCATAAACAAGCTTACACAAAATATTGATTTAAAGACTTAAAAAAAGAAGCGGTTGCTCTGATTCCCTTGCAAAAGATGTTCAAAGTTGTTGCTGTTATCACTACCTCTTGTGGTTTAAGTCACTTTTTAGCAATTGGCAATTTAGAGAAGCTCTCACCAGATCTGCAGCTGTTGCCTGGATTGCAGAACAGGATCAAATATCAGATTCAGGATCAGATTCAGATTTATTGTCATTCACCCTGTTGAAAACATGACGGGACGAAAACTGTTTCTCAGGTCCAGCATTAACTGGAGACAACAAATGACTTAAAAACTATATGAAATTTGAAATCATACAATATATATAATAATAATTAAAATACATTAGGATAAAGTGCAGTAGTGTAGTGCAGAGGACAGCTTAGCAGATGTGTGTCTAACATGAGTCTGGTCCTGCTGGAGGTTTCTGCCTGTTAAAGGAAGTTTGTCCTTGCCACTTTAACTTGCTAAATGCTGCAAAGTGCTCTGCTCATGGTGGATTAAGATGAGATCAGACTGAGTCCTGTCTGTAAGATGGGACTGGATCTTATCCTGTCTTGATGCTGGGTCTTTGTTAAACATAGAACATAGAGTACAGTCTAGACCTGCTCTGTTTGGAAAGATTCTTCAGATAACTTTTGTTCTGATTTAACAGTAGACAGCTTAGGGGGCAGCACAGCCTCAGGGACAAATCTGCTCATCAGCCTTATTGTCCAAGTTCCGTTTTAGACTCAGTGTTAGCAAGCATAGATGAAATGTATAATCAGTCTTTTCTGCAGACTGATTTGATATGATATGTGATCAGGTTGTCCCTGCTGTTGCTTTTGCTATTGAGTATTAATTAATGTTGATGTTGGGTTTTGACCAATCAGAATCAAGCATTAAACACAGCCATGAACAGTAAGACAAGATATTTACAAAAAACGGACAACTAGATAACAAAACTGTGGAAAACAGGCGGACTGTGCTCTGTCCAGATGGCTATCAGACAAACCGATATACACCACAATGTTGAAAGTTAGGGAGTAACTTTGTAAAATCAAATTCAAAGAGAATATCAATATGACTGATCACTCCATTTGACCTTGAGGTGATAGATTGGATATCACCACAGTGCTAAAAGATGAGCAATGTTAATGATTGTACAAGGTTTATCTCTGCGGATGGAGACCTGAGGAGGAGTGTAGAAAATAAAGATGATGGAGGACAAACAAGGACAAATGACCATCACCAGTCCTGGACAATGAATACAGCTTCCAGCAGAAACACTGTCCTATACACTCTGTATTTCTCCTTCCCAAATTTCCCTCCATCGTTGCCCCTCCTCCTTCTCCCAGCTACTGAATAGCAATGCAACACATTAAACAGTCTCGAGAGGGGATACAGCTAACAAGACTCAGCAGTCACTGGCTGCCTACCAATAGGGGCTTATAGCATAAGACTGGCTTGCAAGAGAAAGAAAGAGATTAGAGCGGTATTCAACTAACCCTCTCTGGCCCTCTGTTCATTTAAATGGAAGAAGAGAAAGAGAGAGAGGGGGGTAAGAGAATTGCAGACAGAATGAGATAGAATGAGAGGGGGAATGGGAAATAAATAGATAATCAGACGGAGAGGAAGGGCAGCGATGCAGGCTGATATAGATGTAGACACTGCAGAGGTCCCATGTTTTATTATGTGGGGCCTCAGGGCTGCCAAACACCCAGGGCAAACTTCTCTGCAAAGTTTTTTTTACTTCTCTTTGTGCTTCAAGGTTACATGAGAGATTCTTTATAATATGTTGTATGAAATGTATGATAGGTCTGTGATCCTGCAGTGTGAGACCTTTAGGGTCAGAGGGGCCTGAAGGGTAACGGCTGGTGGAGAAAAGAAAGTCTGAGAGTGTTGAGATGAAAACATGTGAGCTTTCTGAATCTCTGCAGTGCTCACAATGTTTCTGCTCCAGGCTTCAAAACTTCATCAGCTACCACTGGTAGAAAACACCAACATATCTGCTGTGTCAGTGAGTGCTCTATTTGGTACACTGCTCTGTAGTAGTAAACTTGGGGCCCGATCTACTAAAGGTTTGCGTGTATAAAAACACGTGCAAACTTGATAGCGCGCGCAATGCTGACGTACTAACCGGGAGCATCGAGGATTGCGTCTGTCAAATGAGCAAAACAGCACTCGCAAATCATTTAGCGTGTTTGCCTTCATGAATATGCAGAATACATGTAGATCATCAGAACGCGCAAAATACTGGGAGGAGGAGATGCAAATGTAATCATTTAGCACACGCAATGTGATCTATCAAACCTGAAGCAGATAGCGAGCGCTGTATTTGCGTCTATATTTAGCACGTTTGAAAGGCAGGTGCAAACTGGCACAGCGTTACGCACACTTGGCTGCGGTCACTGTAAAGCTCATCATAACATTGCTTTACAACATGCCCGCAAAAGCTGGGCTTACAAGCATTACTAAATGTTTTAGTCAATCAAACCAAGAGAACAAAATAATAATAATAATAAAACAACACAAATTCAAAGCAGTTCAGCACCACGGATAGCGACCGCATCATTCTGAAACTCACTTTAACTTTATCATATAATGAGAGCACAGTAGGTCACTGTAGTTTAGTCAAATTGGCACAGCGGCCCACATGTTCACATACAAACAAAAAACAATATGAAGTACTCGGCCTACTCACCACTGTTTGGACGAGCCTTAAGCTCCGCGGACTTGTCCACGATGCACTATATGTCCATTTTCTTTGATCTGTCATTCTCAATAGATAACATGACATGTCCACTCAGTCTATTCTGTCCAAGCGTGCTCATCAAGGGGTTCTTAGTTAGTTTTAACTTGGAGAATGAGCGCTCACTGAGCTGCGCCAGGCAGCTCTGCGTAACTCCTCATCTCGTGCTTGCAGCCTGCGTGTTGGGGCGAGTTGACTCAAACATGTTCCCAGTTCCATTTAAGCTGGTGAATCTTTGGGACAGTTGCTGGATGATGATATCAGGCATTGAAAACGTTCACCCGAAAGTTGCTCCCTGGGACAGTGAGGCGACTGTCTTCATCCAAGTGACGCCTAACTTTTCTAGAGCAAGAGTGGCAGACTAAGCCTCATCAAATTGCTAAACTCCATCAAAACACTGATTGCATTTTGGAGTAGAGTAGATGCATTTATTTCATTGGCAGATCTTCTGTTTTTTCTCACAGCATTCACCTTTTCAAGGATGGCCTCCCAAATCGCGTTTCTAACGCTGCAAGGTCTCTGCTGGAGTTCACCGATGTGTTTATTTCCCTCCTCCACAAAGACCTCCAACTCCATGGCTTCAAACTTCATTTATCGCTTAAGGCCACTCTGTTCTCTCAAACTCTCCATGGTGACAGCCGATAGCACACGCAAAATCCTCGTAAAATAGGGCGGTCCGCACCACTTTTGCACTCGTTATCATTTGCGCACGCAGTCTTAGTAGATCACCCGCAACACGCCCAGAAATAGCACGTGCAAAATTATTATTTGCACACGCAAATTAGCGCTCGTTATTTGGGATTTTAGTAGATCAGGCCCTTGGTGTAAAGGTGCACTAAATAAGACAGTTTCATCTGAAATCTATCAGCACAAATGACGGACACAACACTGTGCTACTTCTTCTCCTACTTGGCTGATATCCATGAGCAGGATTGTCACTTTAACTCATTTTGATCATAATAAAACATACTGAATTGATTCTAACCACAGACTGTATAAAACATGGAAGTAGGCTGTCTGAAGAGGCGTTATAAAGCATGATGATGGTGGCTGCTATATTGGAAATACAGACTCAAACTAACTTTTGGTAAACCAAGAAACGCACAAGAGGTGGAGTTGTGCCTAATTATGCATAATTCTAAACATGAATGTATTCCTTTCTATTATTGTCAGTGAAATATCAAGGTTTCACCTTATGGAATGAATGTGTTGATTTAATTAAACCCCTCTACATCATTGATTGTGTACAAAAAGAGACTGAGGAACACTTTGCTGTCGGAAACATATCCACAAAGGAACAGAGACCTATTTTATAAGTGATGGTCAGTTGTTCCTTTGTGTGGTATCAAGACCTAGCTTTTTAGTCTTACTTTTAACTGAGTCTTATTCTAGCTTACCTTATAAGTTCAAATTTCAGTCAATTTTAAAAGTCATACACTGTCTTATTTCATACATCTTATCTTAGAGTGTGCAGTCTTTTAGCACAACTATTTCTTTGAGTAAACCCGTTGGCACCAAAATACTAGGTGCAAGTTTAAAGAATGATAATGGAGACACTGTGGCTGGACTGAAAGTGGACATTTGGTCAGTGCATTTTGGGTATAGTGGCTAAAATAACTTGATATTCCAGATTCTGCTGCATGTTTTAGAGTGTTTTTTCCCAACATGGTGCTAATGTGCTGCTATATCAATGTGTTACTCATTAATCTCTGACACATTGAATTTCCCATAGCAACTCCTTCACTTGGCCTTTTTACATACACTATGATCTCTACAGAGGGGGGGATTCTGGTGTCCCAGTGTGTGATTTCACATTGCATTACGGCGTTGTGGAAGCATGAGAGGCACAGCTCATAAACACACAGTGGGAGCTCCACATACACACAAACTCTGGCATACACACACAGCACTGCTCTATCATACCGGCTCAGCTGTTACACATAGCCACCATCTTCCCCCCATTTCCCCTCTGTTACTTTACTTCCTGAACGTCTCTGCCCAACCAGTCTGCCTCTGTGTGTTTGTTACATATTGAAGACAGTGTGTAAAAGGGGAATAATATCCCAAACCTAAAATGACAGTATGTCAGACCCTTTAACACACTATGAGAACCCAGGCCCTAAAAAGCATTATTACAGAGACTTGAGAGAGGAAGTTTTGTTTCCTGGTGTTTGAATGTTTGGAAACTGAGAACTGAGCTGGAGTTTGTTTGAGATAATTCATGTCCCCAATATTTTTTTTTTAACTGTGAAAAACTGCAGTTCATCAAGCGTCCACTTGAGGCTGGCTGCAGAAAGACCAGAAACCACATACACACCCATTCAAAAGAGACATTCTTTGCAGCAGAAATAAACATGTTTACAGCCTGGTTCAAAAAAAAGTTTGGTTCTGAATGGCTAATTTCTATATCAACACATACTATACAGGGGTTGATTTTTTTTGTATAACTCCTTATTTTTGAAGATATGGACTTATGGATTTTACATAATTAAGAACATGGCTGACTTGACTCATAGGCGGGCACACTGAAGCTGTTTTTGAGGAGGCTAAAGACCCGCCTCAACTCCATCCATTGCCTGTAGCTAGCTTGACCGAAAATCAGGTTGAGTCCAGTGGCATACTCTGGCTTTTTGAGGGGCAAGCAAAAAAGGGCACCTCCTTTCAAACCCCTGGTACTCAGTTTATGGAGAATTTAAATGTATTGATGCAGAGTTAACATGAGCGTGGTCTTGGGGTCCTCACACAGTATAATTTGAGCATCTAACACTTAATTCCTGCATCAAAGTGAATAATTTTGTGACCAATTGTGGTGGAAATTAAATTTTGAAAAGGAAAACATAATAATACATGATAAACATAATTAACTAAATGTGCATCCAGAGAGCACTTTTTCACATTACTTCTTGAATAAGTCATGCAGAGGGCCCCTTTTTTTTCATTGAATTCACTGGGGGGGAGGGCATCCAAAGGGCACTTTTGTGCATTTAATCCAACAAACAGGAACCCAAAGGGCACTTTTTAACAATATATTCACTGTAAAGGCATAAAGAGGGTATTTTTTACAATAGAAGTTCAATAGAAGTGCATTCAGAGGGCACTTTAATTACATTACTTTATCGTATGTCCATGTATTATACAGTCTATGGTTATTAGTTTTTCCCTCTTGTGTCTTATGCCTCAATTGCTTTCATTGATCTCTCATTGGTTTGCAGATGTGATTATTTAATCTAATGCCTTATGTTTGTTGCCTGGCTGTCTTCCCCTTCCTCAGCTATACTTCCCTTGTGTTTGTGTTTATTTCACCGCCACACTGCCTCCACCAGTCAGTCCTGTTTGCTTGTTACCTGTCCACTCACCTGTGTCCACACTTACCTCTCTTATAGACTGTTTTTATTACTTCAGGTTCTGTCTACCATGTCCTGCTGTCTGAGGCGTCCGCTATTGGATCTAATTTAGCGTCTTTCTATCCCCTGCTCAGTTTTCCAGCTACTTTTCAGGCACAGAAAATTAGCTGCCAAGTCAGATTGTGTCCCTTGAAACTTATTGGGGTTGAGCCTGACAAACCTAACCCTCTGACAGATTCATGATACTGTGACTAATAGCACTTGCTTGTAAATCATTACTTTGAGTAACTTTTCAGGGTAACACAACACCTGCACAGTGTGTTTCTCTGCTTCAATAACACTCAGGGCAGGGCAGACTGTTAAAAGAGGGGATGTTGACTAAATTTTATATAACAGAAAAGAAGAGTCTGAGAGAATCAGAAGTGTAACTTCTGCTAACAAGCTGCAGATGTTCACCATATCTGATAAAATTAACGTTTTTCTCTAAATGTACTGCCAAAGCATATCTCATGCAAAACATAATTTTATGTAATTTTGAGCAGCAGTGTTTCAGTATAAAAAAATGTTGATGAATTTGAGGCCTCCTGGGTACATTTTGCTGTAACAGTTGGCAGGCTTTAATTAGTTACATTTGGATCCATCTCTGTCAGTAAAAACTGTATAAACACAGGCATTCAAGGGGTTTGGAGCAGAGAGGAAGCAATGCAAGAAAAGTGTTCTCTAAAGACTGACATAGTGGCAAAAAGTAGCCTGATTTATGACTGGAGCATCACATGTTTTAATGTGACAAAGATATGTAATAAGCTGAAGTGGAAGAGCCATCCCTTAAAGAAAAAAAGAGGCACTCAAGCCAAAAAAGTCTTTCCATGCAAACACTCGCCCTCAGGTTCAGTAACGTGGAAGTAATGCACTTTTTCTCCCCGAAACATCATGCTTGAATTATAATTGAAACATATTCAAATGTGTGAATTTACTCAAAAAGACATACGTTGACAAGGCGAGTATTTACAGTTATGGCTCTAATCATAAATTAGCAACACTGAAAACATCACAACAACAAAAAACCGTGCCAGAGCCGCAGTCTGATACGGAACTGAAATGGAAATTACGCCCACTCACGACATTAAGAGATAGAAATGAAATAAAACATAAATAGAGGAGTGGTGGAAATGTTGTTACACAGGATGCTCCCTGAGAGCTGTGCTGGTGCCATCCTTCTTGTTTCTGCCTGGAGGGATTTAATGCTTCACTTTTCACAGAGTACATAAGAAGTGGAGAAGAACAAGTATCTGGGTCTTTCAACTAAAAGGCAGAAGTGGAGAACAGGTACATAAAAAGTTCATAGCCAGAGTTTAAGCTGTCTGCAGGTGAAAGCAGGGAGCTCCTGTGTCTGCCCGGGGTCTACCTGAAGCCTGAGGGGATTTTTAGGGTCTGCTTTTCACTCAGACAGCAAAGGACGGCTTTTACTCTGAATAACCTCTGAAGAGTGTTGGCATGTGATGTGCCTTATCCTTACTGCAGAATATGTCCCTGTATTTGAGTCAGATTAATTAAATCGTGGCCCTCCTTTCTAAAGGCTAATCCAGCATTATAAGAGACACTTCTTTTCTTTTAATGAAGGCAACAGCAATCCAATAATTGGTGGGAAAAGGATACATTTTTCTTACCATATAGAAAAGCTTGTTGTTTTGTTCTGCATGCATACAAACCTTGGAGTCGCTTTTATAGATGTTTAGACAGATAAATACATCAAACAAATAAACAGGAATCCAGGATCAGGATGTGAAAAGTTCTCTTTTAGTTGAAAAGGGTCTGAAAAAGAGTGAAAAATATTTTCAGTCCTGTCTTTTAATATCTAAGCTTTTACAGCTTTGTGTGAGTCCTGTCTGTTCAGAACCTTTACGACCTTGAGTTAACTGTGTAGTGATCGTTCAGCAATCTCATATAACGCACACACCCAAAAGACTGACTATTGTTGGTTCACACCACACACACATGTATATGTCAGTGACACACCTCTACCTGTGAAAAGAACATGGGGAATGGTAGCTTACTGTTCTACTGAAGCTTTTGTGTGTTCTGTTGAAGTCTGTGTGTTTCTGTGTGTTTTGTTATTGGGAGTCTCATGGATTGTAAGTCTGTGACATTTTCCTGTTTTGGAGAGGTGCACTTGCAGCTGGTATGAAAGTGATTGACAACAGATGCCAAGGTTGGACGACGTGTTGTAAGCACGATCACAGCCCGATCTGGCAGACATTAGTTGTCGCTACCTGTGGGTCCCGAAAATTCAATAAATGTATCCTGTGATGTGTGTCAAAGTGAGCAACAATCCTGGCCATGTCTGCGACGTCTCAGGACATCCTTACAGGATGTCTAGCATTTGTGATTTTTCTTTCTGTCTTCTATGATGTCATCCGTCAAGTCGGTGAGGGTGACCAATGAGATCACAGGGCACTCTGCACATGTGAAAGTCACGAGGGTGAATAGACGGAAGAAGAACGGTGCAGTTGGTGCTGCAAGGTGGAAATATTAGAGAGAGGAAAATTTTGTCATGCTCTGGTACCTCCAAGCTTGATCCAAAAGGCAACTGGACATGGTAGAAATGATTGAGGACGTTTCACCTCTCCTCCTCGTTGCTAACAACTCTCTAAACAACCCCCTGTGACTTATGTAAGCATAATGACGACTCTCAGTGGCTCTGTCCACAAGTCTGGCTAGAACTAATGTATCCTTTCAGAGGAGAGTTGAAATGTCTTCTAGAATCTTTACCAAGTCCAGTTCCCTTTATAGATCAAGTTTCAAAAGACCATGACCTGAATGATGGAAAACCTTCTCAGACATCTGGCTTGGGTAACAACATCTCTGCCTTTCGGATGTGTTGTCAAGTGATTATGGTGATGAGAAATAGCAGACACACTTCAGCAACCAACTCAATTCCTACATTACCGCTGGTGTTGTCGAGCCCAGAGCCTCCTCCTTTTTTTTTTTATAACTTATATTTTATTTGCTTTTCTTGATAAGGTTACATCAAAACAAACACAACAAACAAACATTGGTGTCAGTTAACAAACGTTATTTTAGCCTCCTTTAAAATCAACCATTCTCTTCAAACTTTTTGATGGGTTATAAAGTCAGTCCATTTTTTCCATTTTTCTTGGCAGGCAGATTGTTGAAGTCTTAAGTTATGTGTGAAGTTCTCCATATCGTGTAGTTTTTCAACAATGTCCAACCAGTTTCTCCGAGTGGGGGGGTCCTCCGTATACCACTTTCTTGTTATTGCTTTCTTTGATGCCAGTAGTAGTAGTCCAACCAGGTACATGTCTTTGCTTTGTATATTCTCCTGTGTTAAATCTCCCAGATACAGCACTTCACACGTCTTAGGAAGCCTATAACCTAAAATTGCTGTCATTCCTTTCCACACCTCATCCCAGTACTCAGTCATTTTAACACATTGCCAAAATACATGAGCGTGATCAACATCATGCTCACCACACCGTCTCCAGCAAGGCTGTGGAACAGTTGAGAATTTTCCTTTGATTTTGGGTGTGATGAAAAATCTCACAATATTTCTCCATCCGTATTCCCTCCACATTCTAGAGCTTGATGATCTACTCTGTGTCCTACAGGTGTTATGCCACTGTTCCATGGTTATTTTTTTCTTCAGTTCCTTTTCCCATTGAGCCTCCTCCTTTTAACGTCACCATGAAGTCATACAGATTGGCCGGGTACTTCCGTGTAGTCTGTCAAGTCTGTCAATCAGGTCATGGCACAAATGTTTGGCACTGTGTTGAAACTGTACATTTTTTAGGGACATCACAGAGTGGATTTTGGAACTTCTGGAAGGAATGATTTTTGGCTTCTGTTTTCCTTCTTCAATAATAACACATTTAAGCTGAAGTCACCGTGTTAGTGTTTCTCTCTTGTTATTAAGTGCCTGAGCTGCACTTTAGTTGTGTTACTTTTGGGTTCTTTATGACTTCTACTTTTCATTTGGAACATTTGTTTTGTTGACTCTCAGAAAATACCAGCTCATAAAACCCTGACCTTCGACATGGTCCATCTGTTACAGAAGGCTTCAAACTTCAGTGTATTCAGTTTACAAAACTGAGAATGCTATGAAGAGCTGTGTCTTGTTAAGGGGTCAATAATCCATTCACTTCTTCCAAACATAATTTCAGACACACTGACAGAGAACATCTTTGATAAAGGACTGATGTTTGTTTGACTAAAACCACATTCTGTGTCCTTGATGTCCAAAGCCATGAAACTGAATATAACATTAAAAACATGTCTCTCTTCTCTCTTTCTCACTAATGGACCTGAATAAAATGTCACTTTTAAACTTCTATATCCATAAATAACTCCCTCCCTCTTTGCCCACACGCACTGTACTTTCATCATCGTTCTCTTTCAGTGTCTGTGGTCCTTTTTGTTTCTTTATGCATCCCTGTCACTGTGCCTTTGTTTCTGTTTCACCGTCTCTCCCTGTTTTTGTCTCTTCATTTATTTATTTTCCTTCCTCTTTCTTATCCTGTTTCTCCCTCTGCCTGTTCAGTTTAACAGCCTTTCTATACGTGTTTGCTGCATGTGGCTGAGGAACAATGTGTGAGTAAAAGCTTCAGAGCTCTACAGAAACTTGCCACTTATCAAATCAAATGTATCGACTAAAAGCCCAAACGCAACCTGCTTCAAAGTCAGAGCTACACTAGATATGTGAGGGTAATTACCAAATAATGTACTGAGTACTTACTGCAGCTGCCTGGGTTCAACTCCAACCTGGATCCTTTGCTTCACTTTATTGCTCCTCCAAACCCAGCCTTTCCTGTCCCTATGGAAACTTAAGATAATACCTTTATAAAAAGGTTGCTGTGCTTTTCTTCATGACAGCCCTGTGACAAACTGCTCTTTGCATTTGTCAAATGTTCTCTGATAAATTCACAGCATTACTGTGGTGTACCTCAAGTAAGTGAACTAGTATTTTAAGAACTCCTTGCATTAATTTGATGCCAAAGCAACTTCATTCATATGCAAATGGTAGGGCTGATAACATTAATGATTAATTGCAAAGCAATTAAAGTCATTTTTAAAATTGTATGCTGTGTTTTTCCTTTTCAGCACGACATAGATAAGCCTGTTTCCTGTTGCCGTTGTGAGGGAAATAAACACCACCACAATGCTTCTGAATGGCACTTTTCACTTTAAGAAACTCTCTGACTGGGGCGCTGGTGGCCTAGTGGTCTAAGCGCCCCACATACAGAGGCCATAGTCCTCGTCGTAGAGGTCGCCGGTTCGACTCCAGACCATGCACTGCATGTCTTCCCCCCTCTCTACTCCCAAGTTTGAGCTACCACAATGAGTGAAGCATTAAGGTGCAGCTAATCAAACTGATGTTGACAGGCAACCATACCACAAAGGATGGCAGAGCTCTATTTCAGAGTGAAGACGTTAACTGCAGAGCTTGCAAAATGTCTGAGGGACGTCCTCAGGCTGGCATGTTGAATGTAGTCGTATGTCTCACTGTCGCAGGGAACTATAGTTTCATGAACACAGGACCTGTATGAAACAGAGAAAGCAACCAAAGTGGAACTCCTGAAAAGTACAAATACTGTCACATTAACCAGGGATCACTGGACAGTGAGACATCAAAGGTATCTCAGAGTAACTGCACACCATGTTGAGACTGTTGGACATATTATACATGCACTCCTGCATATTTCCAAATGTGTTCAAAGGGTAATTATTGACAAATATTTATATATAAACATTGTATTTCACAGAATAAACACTTGGGAGCTGTCTCCTACCTCTAAGGCATGGTTTCAGAACACACTGATGTTGTAGTGATTGTTAATTTGCAATTAAAACTGCTTTCAAATAATAACATATTTTTAAATATGCAAAAAAAGGGGTAAATTACGATTAACTACTAAAATTTGTAACAATAAGAACACCACAATAAGTAAGGGATAATGTATGATTAGCAGGTTATTATGGGAAAAATAATTCAGCCAGGGTGAAACAAGACCCTGTAGCGGCTACTAACTTAAAGGTGACATATCACGCTTTTTTCATCAATATATATTGGTCTAAGAGGTCCCCAAAACATGTCTTTAAAGTTTATGCTCAAAAAAACACTTTGAAATCAGATTTTGGTCTGCCTGAAAAGCCCTCTTCTTCAGTCCTCCTCAGAACACTCTGTTTTCTCTCTGACCACGCCCCCTCAGGAAGTGGATGTGCCTCGGCTGTCCAGCACGTTGATCTAATGTTTACATGTTGGATGAATATACATGGCTGCTCAGAGATCACGTTACTTCAACCCTCTGAATCTGATCCTGACGGAGAGGCGCCTGTAGCAGGACCTTTCTGAAGGATTGGTCACAGATTTAGTGTTTCTTGTTGTTTTATTTATCAGTATGTCGACGTGTGTCTTGGTACACAGCTACGAACATGTAGCTATGTGGCTATGCTAACTAGCGCTAGCACTTATCCATGACAAATAAAAATCATCCATTAGATCTTCAAATCTGCAGACGTGTGGAGTAAAACCGACCTCTGCCAGAAAGGCAGCAGGACCTTTTCTGAAGGATTGGTCACAGATTCTGTGTTTCTTGTTGTTTTATTTGTCAGTATGTTGACGTGTGTCTTGGTACACAGCTACAGCTACGACATGTAGCTATGCTAACTAGCGCTAGCACTTATCCATGATAAATAAAAATCATCCACTAGATCTTCAAATCTGCAGACGTGGGGAGTAAAACCGACCTTTGTGTTTATTAAGACAGCCTACAACTAGCATGCCTCTCTCCTAAGCTCCTTGTTAGCACACATTTGTGCAGGTAATGAAAAACGGAGGGGGGATTCAGTATTATTTTATACAGTCTATGGGCTGAACAAGCTCCGAGCTCTGACTCCGTGACAGACCAGATATTGTTGTTACGTAACAAAAACACGGAAGTCTGAAACGGCTCGTTTCAGCACACATTTACAGAAAGGTGGAGAAATCAAAACGGGCAGAATGGATTTTTTTCATTCTCGGGGGGTTTGTAGACATGCCAGGGACACATATTTCAGGTAGAGAACCATTAAAAAGTCAATTTTGCATGATATGTCACCTTTAAAATACAACATGTTGGCAAAAACCATCAATTAAAAGATTATTTCTTTGATTGAAATAATTTATGTACACAGTTTTTTAGAAATAGTCCCAGTGTTTCCACGTCAGTTATCGTTCAATGGTGATGGATTATTCTCTGTCTGTTGTGGTCGATTTAACATGAAACTGTCCTCATTCAGCTCTCCTTCTTCCCTGAGCTCTGCGGTTCACACACCTTTAAACTGTTTTCTGAATCTAAAAGCTTGTTTGTACATCAGCTCTTTAGTGATCATGTAGTGTAATTTCAACAGAAGCCACATTTCCTAAACACAACTGCTCTGCAGCGTGGAGATCAAAGTTATGTTTTTGATTTAATTTCTAAGCCCTCCAATTATTTTTCTGGTGTTCAATGTTTGTGTAAATTTTTCATGAAAGGTTCTGTAAATATAAAGTGTTCTTGAAAAGTAGGAATACCATAAAAAGCAAAGTTGACTGATATCAACAGCTGACATGAAACATGGTAGATAGATCTGATTCATCATGAAATGAAACCATGGAAGCAGTGAAAGGAAAGTTTCAAGAATGGATGATCACCATGGGATTTGGCGTACCTATTTTAAGCAGAGTAAGAAGATATTCTGTACGTTTCCTGTGATCGAAATGAGAACATCCTTACATTTATTGGACTAGAATAGAATAACAGTGTGTAAAGAAGGATTGCCTGATGCAGTCTTAGCACTGAAGTTCAGAAGCTTTATACTGCATGAGAGCACATATCTAAAAGAAGCACAACTGATTTCAGAGATGCCACAAAAAATTTTCTTTGCTATCAAGTAAAACACAAAGGCCTTTGAAGAACATAACCGTCTGCTTTTGTTTGCAGCTTAAGAATTAAAGAGAAACCTTATAAATATGGAGAAATGTGTTAAACAAATGTACTTGATGTAATGAAATATGAATGAGTGCTACATTAGATATCCTACTGTTACAATTTTAATGTGTGAATGCATTAAGTGAGGGGAACACTGGAGCACTGTTTGGAAAGCTTATTTCAGCACTGCATACTTTATGTATGGGCTTGTTCTGCCTTTTTCCCCTCTGTAGACTATTTTTGAGCCAGACTCATATGTTTGAAGACGTACCCGTCTCCCTTTCACAAAATCACTGATGCAATGTTAGTATGTTATATTTTGCATTGTTTTGCAATACCTTTACTTCAAGCATCTGGAAAAAAAACACAGGAGCCTGGAGCTCAAACATAAGAATGTCTCTCATTGTGTCGTAAAATAAACATGGTGAATGCTTTTAGTAGGCCTTGCGAAATTATTATTCCCCACATGACAGAATTACAAATACACATTGCATCTACAATAATCAAAGTAGTGTTTGTGTCTGTCCTCAGCTTTGTTTGAAATAAGGCATGCTGAGCTAAACAGTTGGACGTGCACATTTTTCTGTCTGTGCAATTAGAACGACAGATGTAAACAAACAAAAAAAGATATCAGAGAAGCTAATGGAAATATGACAAATATGTTTAAGTGCTGATTTAATTTAAGGGATGTTTCAGTTTCCACATGACTCCACGAAGATCTGTGTTTATGCTTTCATCTGCCAACATTTTCTGGTATAATGCTGTTTCGGTCGCCCAAGCAACAATGGTACACAGGCTTGATAGTGGAGACTGCAACATACAAAAACAGAAGGGCCACACATAGATGCCAATCCAAACCACAAGCTTTATTTGACATTGAAACCCCTCCCAAATTAAAGAACCAATGAAATCGAAAGAAATAAGGGAAACAATGAGGGACTGGAGACCCCAGCCAAGAAGAACAAAATATGTAGAGGTGTTGGGCCAGCCGCACAATGGACCGTCGCTCCCAGCATCAACCCCAAACTAAACTGAGAATCAAAAAATCTAAACCATAGGGAAAAAGAAAACTGATAACTAAACTACCAGAAATCTCCAGCCCAAACTAACACAACAAACAAACATAAACCCCAACAAAGTAACCTTGTTTGGGACAACTAAACAACCACTTGGGACAACAAAAAAGACAAAGTGAAAACAACCGAAACCCTTCCTTGTACGTGTGCCGTCCTGTGTCAGAGAGCGCCCAGCTCCCTCTGCCCCTCTTTTTTTTTTACCTCCATCCTACATGAGCCTCCCACCTGTTCATCAAAGGTAAGATTGTTGTTGAAAGTCACTCCTAAGTTCCTGGCTGATACACTACATATGATGACAGGTCTAATAATACAGTGGATTGCTGTAATCCTCACTTTAAATATCAACCAGCAAGATAAGAAGAATTAAGATTACTTCATTTTGTATAATTAGCAGCATTTTACAGGTTTATGAATAACTGTAGGATAATGCAGTGTATCTGTTATGCTAAGCACGGACGGGTAAGAAATGTGGAAGAGAGCTGCTTTGTAAAAAATTGATAGGTCGACACTCATGTTTAACCCCATCTCATATGAAGTATGTTTACGTGCCATTACACTGTGTTTAGAGTCATGTATTATTTACTCTATGGTTTATTTATCAAGGACAGACACAGTATACATACATACATACATACATACATACACTGAAAACAGCCATCCAGTGCAAGAATCAGTGTTTGTAGCTAAGTGCTAATTCACAACACTCGTCCATAGAAGGGCTTCTGTCAAAGTGAAAGATTAAAACGGTAGGTTTTACAGCAAGTTGCAATAAACACACATTTAGGAGTGACAACAATGGCAGAAAATCAGTCATGAGTGCAGGTTTGTTGCTAAAGAAACCAGGATTTGGAAATGTTGTGATAGTGCAGTCACCACCTGGATGTGGTAGAACAACTTTTCTTTGAATGAATAAATCAATACTTTTCTGTGCTGTGCTGAAGTTACAGGGAGGCATTAGTGAGATGGTAAGAAGGGCTTAAGTGTTCACATACCACATTCCTTTGTTTTCACACAGAGGAACGCAGCAGGGCTCCTGCTCATAAGGAAAGAATACTGTCTTTGCTGAAATAGTGAAATTGGGTTTTTTGTAAGGACAGAGGCATCGGAGAAGTAATTTTCCCTCGTCGCCATAGATCACGATACTGCTGTGTGTACATAGACTGTATAAATAATGGATACGGTATCCGTGACGTCACCCATCTGAGCGCTGTTTTGAAGGCAATCATCGGCGGGAGCCATATTGGTAACGCTGAATTCAACCAAAATTAGTGTGAGGTAAAGAGGCGGGGTTTGAGCCTCCTAGCTAGTGATGGGCAAATGAAGCTTCATGAAGCATTAATTGTATTTTTTTGACTCCTCTAGATGGCGCTCTTGGTTTAAAAAAATAAAGGCTCAATGAATGGCAATTCAGCGTGCTTTCAACCCTTTGTTGAACAGAGAGCGCCATCTAGAGGAGTCAAAAATTACAACTAGTGGTTCATGAAGCTTCATTTGCCCATCAGTACATTGTGTTAGAAAAAAATTCACCCCTCGTAAAGTGTGTGCCGATAGAGAAATTAGCTCTTCAGACCCAAGGCGTTTTTTGTAGTGATGTTCGATACCACTGATTTCCTTTTCGATCCGATACTGAGTCAAATTCAGGCTGGTATCGGCGATACCAATACTTGTGCAAATACACCTAATGTGTCTGGTAAATCTAAAAAAAGTAGTGTATTTCTGAGTAAATTATTTATTTATTTATTTATTTTAAACTCGTAAGTATATCGAGGTAGCAGCCTCATTTACAATATAGCCGAGCTAATACAACAACATAAAAACCAAACAGACACAATCATACAAAATATGTGAAAATTGTGTTTTAAACACACAAAAAAGAAAATAAGCAAAACAATAAAACCACTAAAATAAATTGTTGTTTAATTATTAAGAACTAGAACTAGTAGTTCCCACCAACTGCGTATCAAGACAAGATCTCAGTGGTTTAGTTACTTTCCACTGTGTTCCTGTTAATAATATACATTGCCTCAAATGACTGAAGTATCAAAAGTATCAATATTTTGATTTGAGAATCGATTTTAGAGCATAAAGATCTGGTATCAGAAGTATCGATATTTCAGTATCGATCTGCACATCATTAGTTTTTTGAACCAGGCTGTAAACATGTTTATTTCTGCTGCAAAAAAACGTCTTCTTTGAATTGGTGTGTATGTGGTTTCCAGTGTTTCTGCGGCCAGCCTCAAGTGGATGCTCAATGAATTGCAGTTTATAACACTTCCGCATGGGCTTCATATTTTGAGACGGGAGGTTGACGCTTGTTTGTGTATGGGGTGTATAAAGACTGGACAGTAACCATTACACAGACTATATAACTTTAATGCGCTTACTTGCACGTTTGTATAACTTATATATGCTCTTGTGATGTATTGTTGTTTTCATTATCATGCTATCATGTACCGTTTCCATCTGTTATTTATATTTATCGTTTGTTATGAACTCTGTTTTGACCTGCCAGAGACTTCGGATAAAAATTTGCCTTATGGTTAACTCTGCCATATTTACATTGATGCTTCGCTGAAATGTTCATCAATATGCACTGTCCCTTTAAATAAAAAAAAAAAATTACATACAACTAGATCCAGAAGCTACAAAAATTAAATAACAGCACACCTGTCTTTGATGTTAAGCTCAAAGTATTAAATAAGTAATAAGGTTACGCTGCTGTGCCTCGTGAGTTTATGTTCATTGATCTGTTGATTTGGAAAATCCAAAACGTTACAGTGGATATGACATTGATCTGTGCTTTGATGTAACTCATTTGCAACCTGTGTGTGTTTCCTGCATTTCCAGAGGTAAAGAGGAAGGAGTGGAGTTAATAAATATACCAGTCTTGTAAATAACAACACACCTGCCTGAAGATAATACGGAGAAAATGTTCTTAGAGATGGTTTGCTCCCGAGTGTCAACACACTCTTTCTTAACTTGTCTGATCTTAAAGGGAATAAGAGCAGACACAATGATTGGTTTGATTTATTCGTTTCACAAAACACCCCCCTTTGAATAAACAAGAGATTGGATCCGACCACTTTTCATCCTGTGCCTCATATTATGCCAAGATTGTGTGCTGCAACAAGCGGCTAGAAACGCCCTTATTGACCTTGCTCCATCAAAGGGCCTTTGGACTTTGTGGTCATGCTAGAAGGTCATAAGTGAGGAAAGTGGCATGGAAGTTAAGTTGTTGATCTGTGTTTGCAAGTGTGTATAGGTATGTACCTGTGCTCATCCAAACCTTCCTTTTTTTAACTTCCTATATAATAAATGTACAGGTATGTGCACATGTACAAGTCTGCTCTTGTGTGTGTGTTTGTGTGCAGGTGTGTGTGTATGAGTGTGCAATGTGAGAAAGCCATCATCTTTCACAATACAAACCAATTTCACCCAATAAGGCAAAGGAGAGTGAGACGAAGCGTTCCATTTCAATCTCCCTTGAACACACAAACAAGCTTTTTTTCAGTCTCCCACTTTCCACCATATACACACACACACGCACACACCCACTCACACAAACACACATAGACACGCACACACACACACAAACACGCCCACATACACACACACACACACACACACACACACACACACACAAATAAGCAGTCACACACAAAGCCCCTTCAAGGTCAAAATGTAAAGAGAAGCAATGAGCTGTTTCACCGTGCCATCTGTCTACTTTATATACGTACACATACATCTGGCTTTGTGATGCTTTCTGTATTTATCGTGCTCTTATGTAGTTTTGGCTGTGAGTGCGTATCATTATTTCACCGTTACTTAGCTATGTTTAATACCTGATTCTGGTTAAAACCTTATAACAATGGTGATTAACTCTCAACAGAAAGACAATGCCAGGGACGACCTGATCACACACGGTGCACGGTTTCACAGTGCACTGAAAGGTGTCTGGCACATTTCATCCCTACCTGTTGTCACTGTAGCAAAAGTGCAAGTTTCTGTTAGCGTTTTAAATCTGTACACATTGTAGCAAAACATTAGTTTCTTTCTTAAGTTGGTTTTGAGAGTCTGAATATGATGACAGTTCCTGGACACAGATGTGAGAGCAGCGTAAAGAGCTATCGGGCTCAAATCATCTTTGACAGTGAAACGCTGTCTTGCAATTCAGCTTAAAGCTGGGGTTGGTAGTCTCGGAAAACTAGCATGAATTTGAATGTAGCATGTCCTCATGACTCGGTCTAACCCCTCCCCTCCTCCCTCGGAGCTCCTCCAAAACGACGCCCCCCCCCCCCCCCCCCCCCCCCCCCACCATATGATAGTGACTGATTCAAAACCGGTCCTCACCAAAATATTATCATAGTGAAAGTTAAAAACACAAACAAACATGGCTGCTGTTAGTACTCACAACTGTCATGCTAGCATTATCCAGTTGTACCAGTGACACGATATCAGGAGAAAGTTATAACACATATTATACTGTAACAGATCTACTGTTTGTTAAACATGTTCAGTGTAGATGTTCTTAATTCCTACAGTGTTGACAGTCAGTGAAGGCATCAGGAGAGGTGTAGAGTGTGTGAGCAGGAGAGAGGAGAGACAAGAGGAGAAGTTTTTCATTCATTCAAACATTGATTGTTGTTTGTTGGTTGGTGTGATCACGGCCGACAGTGACCGATTATTAAAACTCAACGTGTTCACGAATCGGCTTGTCATCCCTACTGAATGTCATTAATTCTTTTGCTTGTCAGAGCCCCCGTGGCGAGAGCTTTTTAGACTCTGATCCGAACTACAGTCCTGAGCAAAGCACCTCATCGGGTCAGAGGGGACAGGCCCGAGGTCTAGCGAGAGGAGCAGTAAATAGAGGCAGGGGAAGCAGAGGCAGGGGATATGTACGCGCAGTAGGCGGGCAGAACGGCAGGACGGGATTTGAATGGTTTAAAATTTTGGCACCCAAAAAACGGTGATTGGTTGGTGTTTTCCCAGGTTTACTCCGGCTGTAGATAGCAGTTTTTCTTTGCTCTTTTTTAAGAACACATTATGTATTGATTGCCATCAGGACATGACGATCATTTTAACCAGTATAACAAAAAGTGTATCTAAATCTGATTACCAACCCCAGCTTTAAGACAGCAGAGCTGGTGAGTGAATCTCTAAGTTGCAGATCAATTTGAAGTAACTTAAACCATAACAACAATACCTGCCATGTTAGAAGCTATATGTCATGCCTCATGTATGCCTCAATGCTCAGTATATTGTATGTATAATGTTCACTTTCATTATCTTAGCATCTTTGGTTAAAAACCATATCTAATCAGGTCTTTTATCCAGATGGAGTTATTTAAAGTTGCATGTGAATACTCTCGCTAAGGCACAGGATCTGTATTGTTCCTCCATCAGTGATAGGCACACACGAGTGACAGCAAGAAAACAGACATTTGTTCCCAGAGTTTGTCCTAAAGGCAGTAAATCCTCACAGAAAACACAGGTTCCCCCCATAAAACCAAGAGCCAAGCCTCCAGAGACATGCAGGCTTAAAGGCTAATGTCAGGGGAGCTGAACATTAGCCCTACAAAGCTGCACCACAGCTGAGGAGTCATTGACGTAATGCTGCAACAATATCCAGGCCAGCAGTTCTTCAAAATGTAGCCATGTTTTTATAACATGAAGGAGTTGTGTTCGATTCAGGGTGGATGATGAAAATATATTGAAAGAAAATCTTAATTTAATTCTGACGAGATTGATGAGAGACTTTGAATATTCTCCTCGTTCTGGACAGAGCAGCAGAGTAGCAGAAATTAACTTGATCACTGCCAGGTAGTCTGAAGTTTTACCCTCCATGTGTCAGTACACACACACACACACACACACACACACATTCACGTTGTCTGTTGTTCAGCACTGATTGGGCAACTTGTAGAGGAAATGAATGAGGGAGAAATAATGAGAGGAGCGGAGGTCACAGAGGACACTATTAAAGTAACTTGCATTCTCCTCCAAAGCTGAGAAGTCGTGACAAAAGGTTACAACGTGCCAATGGTATTGAAGTGGTCTGGGTATTTTCAAAGTGAGCAACAGTAGAATGAGACGTTGTTGAAAATATGCTGCCTGTCGGTGCCAACCAGGATGGAAAACTTAATATGTCTTTTCCATCAGCTGAAAAGGTTTCATTCCAGCAATTCTGCAGATTATTTCAGACTACTCTATAAACTCGGCTGTCAGTCTGCTGGTCGGACATTTCCACCCGACAACTCTTTCTGTTTCAAGCCATCTCATACCTCTTAGATAATGGTTCTTTTTAAACAGTGTTTCTTTCTTTTACTGTCGTTAAAAGTCCCAAATGGTGTGATTTCTAGCCGTGTAAAACACGGTTCATTGGGTGTCCACTTGAGGCTGGCTGCAGAAACACCAAAAACCACATACACACCAATTCAAAAAAGCTGATCTTTGCAGCATTAATGAACATGTTTACAGCCTGGTTCGAAAAACAGCTTTGGTCTACGACGCTAGTTTCTCTATCAGCACACACTGTACGGGGGTGAATTTTTTTCTAACGCGACGGTTCAGAAGATATTAAGATGACCAGTTTTTGCCCTTATAAGGACATGGCTATCTTGATTGACAGGCAGGAACACATAGCTGTTGGCTAGGAGGCTCCAACCCCGCCTCTTTACGTCACACTCTTTTGCATGTGTTCAGCATTACCAATGACGATTGGCTTCAAAACAGCGCTCAGGAACCGATGGGTGATGTCACGAATACTACGTCCATTATTTATACAGTCTATGTTGCAAGCACATCACAAATGCAGCCTCTCAGTTATCGATGCAGTGATCTGAGTGGACAGGGATGCTATGATTATAAGGCGCTGCACTGATTGGCTGCGTGAATGTTTCAGAGGGGGTATGGTGCAGACCAGTGCGGACGCATGCAGAGGTGGAAAAACACCAAAACACACCTTGTGAGCCTCCAGAATAACCCACACCATTACAGTACACATCTGACCCTGACCAGCAGGGGGCGACTGTTGAAGTGCTGCTTTTGTGTCTGTCTGCTTGTTGTATGGCCTTCGTCTTTGTCTTACTGCCCACTACTGGTCTGGTGGTGTTGTGCAGACTTTAGGCCGCAGTGTAAATGCAAAGAACTTTGAGCCACAGGATTCATTTAGTTCCTTGAAGAGAAGTTCCTGGTACTTCTAGTTGAAAGCGCCTTGAGTTTGTCAGTAGGTGGGCTACATAAACAATGCAGAGGCTTTTTTTTTGCTTTGGGGGAATGAGGGTTGCTTGGCCGGAGGATGTATATATATATATATTTGGGGGAAAAAATATTTTTCATTTTTGGGACCTTTTTGAGGAGAGATCTTTTTTTATTTTTCAAATGTGAAATTTACTTTCTTAATGTTTATTTCCTAGTTTAGTCTGCTCGTCTTAAAACAAACAAACAAACAAACAAATGCAGTTTTAACATATAATTTACACACAGAAACAAAATTCAATACAAAAACAAGAACACAATTTGCCACTTCTCTGGTGCCTGCAGCCATCACATCATCTAAGGTCGGCAGAGTGACTTGCTGAGTGGGAGACAGCGTGTGCATGTGTGTGTGTGTGTTTACTGTAGGTGTAGCTAAATGTGCATATCTGAAAATCAGGTGAGCTTTTGTACCTCAGAATGTATCGCTCTGTCAGTGGTTGTGAGTTATAAAAATACATTTCAGGCTTTTTGCTGTTTAGACTGTAAACCACACAGCCTGTGCAGGCTCTCCTCTGCTGTATGCTTAACTTGTTCCTGAGTGCGCTCTTCAAGCCAACAGTAATTGAGCACAGGTTTATACAGATGGTGTTTGAGAGAAGACATGAAGACAAGACTGACTAGAAAATGTAAAACTAGACAAAGAGAAACAGAGGAGCTGACAGCAGGGGAATCTAGCATGTGAGTGTATTTGTGTCCTGCAGCCAAATCAATGCCTGCACAGTTGTGTTTAGCCTCAGAATCCTCAGCAGAGCTGCTGGGTTGGACAGCATTCATGGATGTGGTCCATCGTTTTGCTCTCGGCTGCAGGCTCACAGGGCCTGAGTTTGGTGTTTTGAGTGATAATAGAGTTTCTCTGAATTTTTCTCTGATTTACTTGAAAACATTACATCTTAACAATTCTGGACCATTGCCCCCGATCCATTATCCAGGTATCTTATTTAAATATTATTGTTTAATGGTATCATTATTCTGCAAGTGGGTCTATAATAATTACTGAAGTGACTTGGATCTCTACTATAAGATTTATTTATATTCTTATTCAGTTTGACATCATTAAAATGTATACAGTAAACAAGCACAAGTGATTTTAACAAGACAGCTGTAATATTATTCACAGAAGTTTTTGCATTGGAATAAATCAAAGCAGGTAATGCCATTTGTGTTAAGAAACTACTTGGTATTAAGCATCCTTTCTTCAGTAAGCTATTATGAATGGCAGCATATTTGAGTACCAGTGTAGATTTTTCCATCATGTGGCATTTGTTGGTCTTGTTGGTTTTTCACTGATGTTTAACTGAAGCTCTGGTTTAAATTCAGTCAAGAAGACTATTTTGCATTCACAGTCCTCAAGTATCTCACACTCATCCGGTCTGGAGCAGTCATTAGGAAATCAGCTGTCTAATCAACTGGTCTTATCCATTCAATCACACAGTGTCCACCCACATCATTAGCCAATCATTTCTCTGCTCTCTGTTTGAATATGATTCTCTTCTGTCTTTAGCTCTAACAGCCACCACCACTGGTGTGTGGACTCCACGAGGAGGGGTTTGCACTACTGTTGCTCGAGGCAGACATCTGCTGACCGCAAAAGGATCTTCATGGAGAGTCAGTGGTGGTTCTAGACCAATTTTACTGGGGGGGCCAGGCTGGGGCCAGGGTGTGGTCAGAGGGACACATTCAAACCTGACAAAAGAGACTGAGAAGGGTGAGGACCGGCTGAGAACAAACTGGCAAAACATCAGTGCATCTCTATATACTAGACATATACTACTGTGTACTATATCAGAATGCAGACTGAAAGCAGCTGTTTGGCTGTTTACACTCAACATGAGTCCCTTAGCGCTCTAAGGGACTGGAACCAAGTGCCACACACATGTGTTCCGCCTGTAACATCGGCGCGATACAGAAGCTTTTTTTATTGTATAATATTATTTTGGTGTGGAGGGGGGGCCACAGGGGGTCCAGGTTCAGTTTTACAGGGGCACTGGTGGCCCCTCCCCAGAACCACCACTGTGGAGAGTCCAAGAGGCAAAGTCATACCATTATATCAAGTGTTCAGTATGTAATATTGTCTCATTGTACTTGTGTCTCCTGATTGAACTGAAGTACGTCACTTTATAAATAAAGCAGCTTTTGAAGTGAAGTCGTAAGGATGCTGCTAAGTATGACTGAAGAGGAATTCTCCACAATTCAATATTGAGTCCCTAACTGGTCCATCTAAGAGGATAACAAAGTGTAGTTTCTTAACTTATCTTTTTTGAATGCAGAAGATTCAGTATTAGCTTGGCAGAGATACATCCTTTAACTTGATATGCATGTCTTGCATGTGTGTACACTAAAGGCACAAAGTGGCCCCCAGTGGTCAGGACCCTATCGGGGAAGCTATTTTATTTTATTTTTTTAGTTATATTTTAGGGACTTATACACCTTTATTAGAGAGGGGAGGACACTGGATTGAGCTGGAAACAGGGAAAGAGAGTGGGGGAAATACATGTGGGAAAGAGGCTTCAGGCTGGATTAAAACCTGGGCCAGCTGGTTCATGGGCACGCAGTTTAGTCCTTAGGCCAAATCCGCGACTAGCAAATTCATTTTTTACCAAACCAGCTCTATATTACTGTTGCAAAACATAAAAAATAATGAAACAAACTAAACTTTGGGGAAAACCTGCACACTGTCAAACTTGCAAATAAAAAGTTAAATTGCAATGTTTCGGTACTAGACCTTCATCGGGCAAACGGTTTGCCTGTGCAATTCCGACAGTGTCTACTGTCTAATTCTTGCAACTCGAATTTTGTGAGCTTCTTCACACTTCTCTCCTTCGCACCTGTCCTATGAAGTAGATTTGCAAAGCCTTTTCTTCATTCATCGAAATATAACCCAGCTATTGTTACAATTGGAGATAATTACTGCAGATCTGGAAACATTGGGTCCTTTAATAGTGTAATTTATTCTTTGAGGTATATAACCATGTCCCTCAACCCTGCTGATAGACTTATCCTTGAAATGTGTAACAATGAATTCATATTACACAGAAAAGAATAATACAGAGTGACTCACTGTAAACAGTAAAAACAGCAAGGACGCAAATGTCCTATAGAGAGAGTCAGTCCAGCGGTCTGTTTTAATACTCGTAAGCCTGCTGTGTTTTCCATCATAGATACTGGTAAAGCTTTAGGGGATGAACACACACATATACACTACCACAGCCTGTGTCCTTACTCAGACTGCTTTGTGGCCCTAAAGAGAATTAATACCTTAACAATAAAAAGCTAATCATCTAATAAAACAGCGGACCAACACATGATTTATTCCTTCAATAAAGTCTTGCAGCACTGTCGTAAACAATGTAAACACAGTGTATATAAACGCCCGGCTGTGAGCTCGTTGTGCCAGTGATGGACACGTTCTGTGCGCCTGACACAATAAACTGAGGTAAAATTACCACAAAATCTAAGAAAAGAAATAAAAAATGAAGTGCTGCTCCTGTTTTATTCTCCTCGGAGATTACAGTGTGACTCTTTAATATTCTTGTCAAATCAGCTCGTATCCTCAGACAGTTACAACTCAATGATGACTTATCTCTTCAATAAATACAAAATGCTGCTCTTGTCAAAACACAAATGAAGCTGTTACAATGGCTCCGTTCATTTAAGATTGATAACTGAGCGATGATATCATCCTCACAACTTCATGATGTGCTCAGCAAAAGCTTTTCATAACTTCACAATATGCAAAGACAAAGCCTTGTGTGCCCGTTTACAGTCACTCTGGCTGTGAAGTGATATCTACAAAGATGATATGTTTTAATGTTCCTGAGTCCCCGGTCTACAGAGTCCATCCTTCATCGGGATCCTGTGTTGGTTTGAGGACAGCTGGACGGGGAACAGACCGAGGCTCCAGACAAACTCAAGTGAATTCCCAAGTTATTCTGGCAGGACTGTGGTCTGTAATGATCTGTGTTGCGTTGCCAGAGCCTCCACGAGCTCTGTGATTGATGGGAATTATAAACACTTCTGAAAATTGACACACAAAAAAACAGCTCATAAGAAAAACACTGAGCTTCAGTTATTCTAGAGCTCCCAGGACAAATAAAAATCAAGTTATGTCACATTTACTTTTAAGATTGCCAATGTCAGAATTAAAAAAGCTCAACAGATGTCACTCCAGCAGGGAAAGGAGCTGCCAATTGACGTCAAAATGTAAGTAATAAATGTCAATTTTGGCTTGTTTTCCACACCTCCCGGTGCTGTTGTTTAAAGAGTTTATAAATGTGGCCTTCATCAGTCTGTACCACATCAAATAAACATGTTTCTACCAAGCGTGAGAATTTAAGCCAATGAGGAAGTGTTAAAAACTGCAGTTTCTCAAGCGTCCACTTGAGGCTGGTTCCAGAAGTACTCAAAACCACATACACACAAATTCAAAGAATGCCGATCTTTACAGCAGAAATAAACATGTTCACAGCCTGGTTTAGATCGGCACACACTGTACAGGGTGTGAATATTTTCAAAACGCGGCAATTTCCAAGATATTTAGATTACGAATTTTCCATAATGAGAGGCACAGCTGACTTGATTGACAGACAGGAACACTGTAGCTGTTGGCGAGGAGGCTCAAAGCCCGCCTCTTTACGTCACACTAGCTTGACAGCAGTTAGGTTGACTTCAGCATATCCAACATGGCTCCTGCCTTAAAACGGCGCTTCAGAAACAGATGGGTGACGTCACGGATACTACGTCCATTATTTATAAAGTCTATGGTTTCTACAATCTGTCACTGATGAGCTCCAACCTCTGGGGTCACCTGCTCTATGGAAGTGCTTATTGGAAACAATAATATAAACAAAGTAAGACACACAATGCTTAATCTAAAGGTATACAGCAAGCTGAGCTGTTGACATAAGATAGAAAAGGATCCCAGATATTTTTTTAAAGTTATGAGCTTTACCACCCAGGGTCAGCCGAATCTTTTAAGTTTGAGAAAATAAAGCACACTCTTAATCCTGCTCGGATGGGTAGGTGGGACAGAGGACTTCAGAGTGCTCAAGGATAACAAGTCCTTCTTGGCTGGAGAAAGATTAGATAGAGGAGGAGACACACCAAACACAAGCACAAGCATTAGGAACCAGTCTTTCCTCAGTTACATTAGATAATGTTCCAAACACCTCAGACCAGATCACATCTAGAGAGGGACAGCTCCAGAACATGTGAGAAAAAGTGGCCTTGAAACATCATAGCCTCAACTACGCACACACAGGGCTGCTCTGCTCTGTTCGGCTTCCATAGACGTTTTAGTAAAGGGACACAGCTGGTCCTCTCTTGCTACCTGTGTGTTTCTGTGTGTCCTGGAGGATGAAGTTAACAGTGTGACTGGTAAGGTATCAAGGTCTTCTAGGAAATTAAAATCAAGGTGCATCGCTATAAGAGCTTCTTGTACATTTTAATACATGCTGTGTTGACATTGTGTTAAACAGAGTTAAAATGCCTCCTGGGGTTTCTAATGATATCAAACATGTCAGAATAGCTAACAGCAGATGCAGATAAAAAAGGACTGAAGGCTTCTCCAACGTGCCAATACGACGCTGCCTCGGGTTTTCTTTATATCTCACTGTAGACATGCCAAACCTCAAAAGAAGTATCAGAACCCAGGAATATGAGCGTGACAGTGACTCAGATTAGGTTGTTTACTTAACTCTGAAGCTATTTAGGGGAAATTAACTTCATCCAGAGCTGAAACTATTCCAGCAGAGGCATCGTGCTTCTCTTTGCACCTCAGACAGCAGCATGCTGATTGGTGATGCATCATGCTCTGACAGTGCGCACAGAAACAGTTCATCACCTGAAATATTAAACTGAGGAGGAATACAGAAACCTGCAGAGGTGTCCACAGAACTCTGCAATGTCAGTATAGATTACAAAAAAGACTTTAAAGTGATACCTGACTGATTTTAGATGCAGATATAGTTTTACCTGATGCTCATCAAATTCAAATATCAAAAGAAGAACAAGGAAATGGCTACAGGGTCATGGACAACGAGCTACTGGAGCACAAATTGCAGAAAAAGTTGATGTTGGCTCTTCTGTTTAGAAGTCACTGAAGGCGATTGTTTTATGCTTGACATGAGACTCTGATACCTCTCCTTAGTTATCAATATGTGCTAAAACTATGAACCACTCACTAAAGGGGTCATCACATTTTCAGGATTAACACTTAAGTGAGATATTTACTGGAGCAGTGTCGTGCCATGGCTGCCAGCCCACAAAGTGCTGTAGCACTGTACTGTACATTAATAAAGAGGGAAGAGGAAAAAAGAGGCACCACATGTGATAAACTATAGACCCATGCTGGTGTTGTTAAAGTGTTAACAAACACAAACCAGACAGCTCTGCCAAGTTTGGTCAACCTGAACAACAGTGTATTTAGCTCCCTTCTGTTTCACAAAGCAAAGTTATTTTAGCACAGAGAAAAAGCACAAAGTAAGCACATCTTTGTTTTCTGGGCAGTGCACACACAGACACAGGGGTGTGTGGATGGGTCAGGGCTCAGTTTGTCACGTTATCCAAAAACCAAAAGGAGGAGGACCCAAAATGTAGATTAACAAAAAGGTTCAATTAACAAAAATAACAGGAGGAAACACAAAAACGTACTTAACAAATTCACGGAAAATACAAGACACAGGAAGGCATAACATTCAGTTTAGACTGAACTTAACACATCACAGAACACGCAACACAAACAATGAACGGGCACAGAAGGGAGGAAACACAGGCTGTTTTCGAAACGGCCTTCTACATACTACCTACGAATGTAGTAGGCAGTAGGTACTGCCTACTACATACTGCATTTGAATTTAGTCTGTAGTATGACTGTTCTGTTGGATCTGGTCTACAGTATGCTGGGCCAGACGACACTGGATTTCCGGTTTCGGAAAGCGTAAGTAAACAATGGCCAAGCTGATCGCAAAACTGCTTCTTTAGCATCACTTATGATTTAAAAAGTTAAGAAGTGGTTTATATGGAATTTATTAGTTTTCACAGCACCTAAAAACCGAGTTCCCCCTTAAAAAATGAAGAAAAAAGAGAAGCTGTTTATTGTGGGAAACAGTACACGAGTCAGACTGGTCCAAAGCATACTGTGAAATTTCCCAAATCAGTAGACATCCGGGGAGTTTTGGCATACTGCAGATTTTGCTCTTTTTCACATACTAGTGAGACAAACGAGACACAAGTGGAAACACTCAGCACATAATCAGAATGGAGGGGAAACTCAGGAAGTTTCATGATAGACTGGAAACACACAAGCAGTACAACACAAGACAAGGTACCAAAAGAGACAAGGAGGATTTATGAAGCTTACAAAATATAATGGAAATCTAAAAAAGAGAACAACAAGGAAAATACAACAACCTTGCTCATAGAGTCAAAAGAAATGAGTGACATACTGTATTTGTGTATGTTTTTTTTTTTCTCGTTTTTTTTTAAATCCCTGTGTGTTGTAGTCCTTGAGTCCAGTTCTCAGATTCAAGTCTGATTCTAGTCCTCATTTTCAGAACTCAAGACTTGACTCAGACTTCAGCACGGGTGTCTTGGACTTGGACCTTGGCATCGACTAAATTCAGACTCAGAAGATAGGGGAGGTGGATTCTGACTCATGCTTATATAAAGACCGTTCTATTATTTGTAATGTCTTTCTTTTATCCAAGACTTTAACAATTTCTTTGGCAAGGAAAGGCTCTGGTTTTTACCAGCAAGCACATTTATGTGCTGTCTTGACTTCAACAGACTCTGGCAGGATGTCTGAAGAGGTGCCACAAATGGTGTGCTTTACTTTCAAAGATTTTACAGCAAATGAAAGCAAGATCAGAAACTAATGACGATAACACGCTCAAGCTGTAACAAATATCTGTTCAGGATGCTCCTAATGAAAGGAAGCTAGATGCTGAAGTTACTATGACTGTAACTATTAGCACACTGAAAGCTAACGGTAATGATCCAAGAAGTTTGAACAGATCAAATTCTGATTATGAAATGGTTGTAGGTATTAGACATCTGCAGTGAACCAACGCTCAGCAATGTTACTTTATTGATCATTTTAATCTCTAGACACTCTGAGAGGATCAGTCAGAATCTAGAGTTGATAAATGAAATGTGTTTTCTGCACATGCAAAAGATCCCATGATCCTCAGCTAATGGGTGATTCAACTGAGACTCAGATAAAGGGGACTTTACTCAGAATCTTGTCTGGTGAGTTGCACTTGACCGCTGACAACTTAATATTTGACTTGGATTCAAGGTTAGGTGACTCGACTACAAATGAGTGATGGAACAGTGGGCGAGGCTGCTGGCATCATCATTTGTACATCATGAACATAATTAGTTCCTCTGTGCTCTAAAGTGGATGAGTAAAGCTGCTGGAGAATGACGTTGCTGCTGGTGTGTGACTTATTCAGGCACTTTGGGAGGAGGACCCTGAGAGTTAGCAGCCTACACTTACAAAACACATTCCTTCATCGTTATATTATTGGATGTTTTCCCTGCTGTGCACCCATTTTTATTCATGAGCATGAATTAGTAATCCCCCCCATGAGGTCTCCATGGCTCAATGCACAACAACGAGAAGGGCCAAATTCAAACAGTTAAACTCAGCTTCATTTTGGCAGAGCTTCTTTTGTTTCTTCTATTTTAATGCATTCTGTTTTTCTTTATTATGAAACATTATAAATGTCAAAGAAAGGAATGCACATTTCTTAGATGACCTTATTTCAAGCAAGTAAGCATATTTAAATGTATACTGTATTGTCATGTACGTGATTTGTAAATAAAGTACATCTATTTTTTTCAGTAATACAGTGGCGATGAAGGAGTCTGAGTGTGAATGATTAGGTAAGGGATGATGTATGGTTAGCAGGTTGTTCTGGGAAAAAGAATTCCAACAGGGACTACCCTGCAGGGGTTCTTTTTCCCATAACAACCTGCTAACAATACCCATCTATCCCATTTATGTAACCGGTAACTTAAAGTTTCTCTCACCTGCTCCACTGCTGTTGCTAATATTGCTGGACAGGATCCAATATGTAAACGTCCGTAGCCTGCTGATTTAGCATGCTAACCGAAGCTAACGTTTTAGCCACATTGTTTACCAATATGATGCTAATGGAAGCTAATGGTTTTACCTCACCTTACGGTCTATTGTGTCAACAAGCAGAAGCAATACTCTTTTCTTGGATTGATTTGACATGGCGTGTCATCAGTTTGTCTCTGGTGTTGCTCATGTTAATGAAAGTTAATAACCATAGTCAAGGGATTGCAAGGGGTTTTGAACAATTACAATCAAGCATCTTAAACGGCTGGAAGATCAGGTAATAAAGTAATTATACATGACTCTGTGCTCTGTTTGTGTGTGTGAGTGTGTATGTGTTATGCCCGGTCTAAGGGTGGCCGAAGCATAAAGTGAATAGACCCATTTCCCCCAAGTCCCAAGCAGCCAATACCTTCAGGGTGAACCAAAGCCAAAGTAACAAACAAACATTTCTAACTGTCGTAAAGCAACTGACCTAAGAAATCAGTGAACCAAAACACATGTACTAACCTCCCTGCCTAACAAAAACAGGATAAAAAAGGTTAAATAAACTGGCGGTTCACCCCTGCACAACTTAGCAGGAACACACTAACACATGGGAGAACAAAAGGCTAACATGGCTGGTTGGAGGTAGAAGGAGCTGGGATTACCTTGTCCTGCAGTGACATCATCGCTCAGCACATACAGGGGCAAGACCTCCGACCCAGCAGTTAACATCAGCTGCCAAGCTTAAGTCCAACAGAATCATGCCCCGAATAATGAGGGCACCTGTAAAGGGCAAGAGAGACAGCACCATGCAACATCCAACACAGACACACACTAAATAAGCATAGAAATAGACAAATTATGACCACAGTCATAACAGTGTGTGTTTTGGGGGTGCAGGTATGAAGTGTATTTAAAGGTTAAAAACCTGGTAACATATTGCATTTTCTAGAGAGTGTAATTAACAGCGGGACGGTGAGGGTCCACCTTGTTTGTGTGTACTATAATTTTTTCTTCTGATCCAGTTTGCTCTGTCTTTGTTTTCTTCTGCTCAGAGGGCGATTTGGACTCTTTCTTTATTTCAGCTGCTCTCATCTTCAGTGGTAAGTTTTGTTAAATTCACAGCACACAGGAGCTGTGATCCTCAGATTGTGCGTAAAAAGAGATGGAGGACCAAATGGAGTGACACAGAGAATATCCCCAGCCACACACTCATACTCATAAACACACACAGCTGGTGGCTCTATGCTTGTATGGGCACACACACTGGTAAACTAGTCCTCGAGGGGGAGTTCGTAAGTAAATTTGCTTCATATAACAGATGGTTCAGAAGCCTGAGAGAGTTTCCCTCTCATTCTACATATCTGTCCTCCTGCGTCTCCCGCTTTTGCTTCCTTCCTCACTCAATCAAGTCTATCTTTTCCTCTCTTCATCTCTTTCTATTTATTACACCGTCAGTCCCTCCTCATCCCCCAAACAGCAGATGATCCGACATTGTTTCAGAAGACTCTTTTTTTCCTTCACTGAGAGAGGAGGACTTAGTGGAGCTCTGGGATATTTGTTTTCAAAACCATCTCTCCCACACCTCCTAGAGAGAGAGAGAGAGAAAAAAGGGGGGATGGATTAAGGTAGAGAGGGTGTGATGGCAGGAAATTATAGAGAGCCAGAAAGATGAGAGGGAAGAAGGAAAACAAGGACAAGAGGCCGACATGATGATAATGCTGAACAAAGTGCTGAGTGTTAGAGTTTCTCTTAAGAGGAAACCGAGCGGGCCTCTGAGATGTTTGTTTTCCAAAGTGTACCTCTGAGCTTTAGGGAAGAATGGGAGGAACAAAGAGTGATGAAGGGAAGAGGAGGGGGAGAGGGAATTATGGAAGGGAAAAGGCAGCCTGATACAAGCTTCAAAGTCAATGTGAAATGTATTTACCTGCTAATCCCTCTCAGGATCTCCCTTAAAGTTAAGTCAGGACTAAAATGTTCACACCTCTACAAATAGATTACAGCATCAGATTTAAGTTATAGATGATTATTATTGGGTTTGTGAAATACTTGATCGTGATTGGTCAAAACCCCATAACAATGGTGTTTTATTTATTGGCAGCAAAGTGTTGCCTTACAACTTGATCCAACACATCACACTGACACATAAGTACAGGTACAGAAGTCAGCCACATTTAGCCTATGCCTGTTGACACTGTGGCAAAACATTGGTTCTGTTTTCATTCTATATTTTAGCACTAATATTAATTTACCAACCCAATTCCAAACAAGTTGTGACACTGTTTAAAATGTTGAAAATGGCATATTGAGATGGTTTGAACATTTTTTTGGGGGGAAAAAAAGTGCAAGGTTAGCATATCAAATGTTGAAACTGATCGTTTTGGTGGTTTTATGAAAATATTTGCTCATTTCAAATTTGAAGTCAGCAACACATTTAAAGTTGGGACAGGTTAGTACAGTGACTAAGTATGAAAAGATTATTCCAGAGTCTCAGATGTAAAGATGTGAAGAGGTTCACAACTCTGTGAGAGACTGCATGGCAAAATGTTTAAGAATTTCAGCATAATATTCCTAAATTTAAAAATGCGAACAATTTGGGGATCTAATCATCTACAGTACAAAATATCATGAAGAGATTCAGAAGTCTGGAGACAGAAAGGAACAAGACCAAACACCAGAATAGAATGGCCATAATCTTTAGGCCCTCAGGCAACACTGCATTAAAAACAGATATGACTCTGTAGTGGAAATCCCTGCATGCGCTCAAAATCTGTTAAAAAGCATCGTCTGTGAACACAGTTCATCTATGCGTCCACGAATGCAGGTTCAAACTGTACCATGCAAAGAGGAAACCATATAAACATGATCCAGAAACACTGGGGATGCTCCTCGGCCTGGGACCATTTAAGATGACTAAAGCAACGTGATGAACTACACACATTGCATTCAACTGAAAAATAATAGTTTGGACCCCTTATCCTTAATTATGAGAAAGTTATCTCAAAATTATATGATTTTTTCCTTTTATAACAGAATAAGGATCATCAAAATAGGAGGAAAGGATCTTGTAATCTCAGTTACGTGGCTCCAGGTAGGAGAGACAGCAATGATGGCGACACCAGTGTAAATCGACTTCTATTTCCTTTTTGCTTTCACAGACTGGGAAATAACAATAAAGCTCAGAAGTGAGGATGGAATCAATATAGTTATGTTTACACTGCAAAGGCATCTCAAGTCAATAGAACATTATTGTAGTCACTCTCTTCTTGCAGGAGCATGTAAACCAGTACAACCAATACAACCATGTGCCTCAACTGAGCCAGATTGGATGGATTTTAATTGAGTTAAGTTGTATCCATAGAGCATCCCATACTGGTTAAAGTGCTCCTGCAGGAACAATGACTCTTCCAGGATCTTTCAGGTATCTTTAAATAGCTCAATATCATGAAATGACAGATTTTTTTATCTCTAAGGTGGTTGTTAAATACTCTGGATGGCTTGTGTTTGTCAAACATGCTCTCAAAAGTTAATTTCTTTTACTCCTACTAGACCTGCAAAAATATCTGGTGGTTTAAATATTTCTTTAGAGCTTCACTAACTCGGTTTATTTGCTTCCACCCAGCAGATGGAATTACCCAATTTACCCAATTTCAGTTTATTTAGTGAGAGATTTTAAAATGTCTTCTTACTTAGGAGTTAACAAAAAATGTCTCGAGAATTGTTCAACACACAAAACAAGAAAAAGAGAGGAAATGTAATATTAACGACAGAAAGAGGCTGAAAATGAAACACTGTCTCGAACACACACAGGTGATGTGGCACTTTTACATGCTCATGTTCTGTGAAATGAGGATTTATAACAGGGCAATATCCCCCTCTTTGCTCTGCCTTGTATTTCATCTCGCTTCACTGAGCTGGATTTATAACTCCAGTACAAACCTGTAATAAAATAAATATCACACCCTGTCTAACGAAGGAGGAGAGAGAGAGAGAGTTGTAGGCTGTATCTATCAATTTTACTGAGGCTGATTTACAACTCAGGTGTAATGCAATAAAGTCAAGTGTCTGTCTGTTTGATTGTTTAACTGATGCCATCTCAGACTTCATCCCAGGAGAGACGCAGAGATGAAACTTCCAAACAACCCAGGGCTTTTGAAGTGATTGTTTCAGACCTTTGGAGATCCCTGAGAGTTTTCACAATTGTTTTTCATTGTTGCATCAATGTCGCCACATATTTAACCGTAGACGGCAATAGGTCTTTCGACAATAATGCAGAGTGAAAATACAAACCTCTGTTATAACTGTGTGAGAGGAGAATTATTAAAAGTGGTTCCACACATCCTGAAAAGCATCTACTTTTTTCTTGGTGAAATAACTTTGAGGAGATGATGCAGCATTTGAACACTTTCCACAAGAGGCCCACACGTGTTTTAATCAATGGCTCAACAGAAAACGTGTTCAGACTGTCAATGATGGAGACGAAAAAAAAGAAGGGATGATCTATTTTAGACAGTGAGAACAGATAATGTTTATTCTCCTCAGGAAAGGCTTCAGTCTTCTTTCTGATGGTGGCGTTGTGGGCGACGTGATCAGAACTTGAATGAACTGACTTCAGCTTGTCGACAAGGCCGCCATCTAAATCTGTGTTATGATGCTTGTACAGACAACACCAATCTGAGGGGATTTTAGATGAATTAATCATTAGTGACTTTATGTCAAAAATCTCAAGGACCAGCTGCCAACACTAGAAAAGCAAACAATACCATGTGTTTCCCGTTTTTCCTCGAAATTCTGACCTTGCTGCAGTGATGCCTTTCTCAATGTAACACAGTGTTTTTAATTTATGCAACTGCATTCTTAAAGGCTTGTTGGCAAGCTGCAGTTGCTGGATACCAAGCTTGTGGTATTTTTGATCCTGAAATCAAGAGGAAATTAGGAAATTGTTAGGAAATCTCTTACAAAACTTCTGTGAGGCAAACAGCCTTGAGACTGAAATTAAAGTGAAAAACTTCACCAACAAAAACTGGAAAAGGTGATATAAAGCTTTTTGCCAATCTATCAAAGGTATCCAAGAGATTTTAGGTACGTGGTGATACACAAAAGACATGAAAGTATGTTACTGAAAGAAAAACAAAGTTGTGCAAAGTGCAAGCTGACATTGTGGTAAAATATTTGAGGATTTTCATCTACCCAATGAAAAACTGTTTTATTTCTACGGTGCTTGTGTTGATCACGACAGAGAAAGTTGGTTTGCCGAAGCCGTTGCAAGTGGACAAATCTCTTTGTCTTAAACACTATGAGGCACAATACCCAGGAATTTGGTCAGGGATGCAAAATGGATCAAGCAAAAGCACAAGTAAGGCAATGTGAACTTTAAGATATGAATATCCCAAAGTAGAACAAAAAAGATACCTTAAAAATGCTGCTGAAGACACAAGAGACACATCAGTGGTCAAGCAATACATAAAAACAAAGAAGATAGATGATGATGCATTTTATTTATAGGCGCCTTTCTTGGCACTCAAGGTCACCTTACAACATTAAAAACTAACAGAGTTTAAATAACAAACAGCAAATAAAACACAATTTTAAAAGTTTTAAGTGAATGGACAGAGGAGTTGTGGTCAGATGGAGTAAGCCAGTTTAAACAGATGGGTTTTGAGTTTGGATTTAAAATGTGGGAGTGAGTCAGTATTACGGAGGTCAGGTGGGAGAGCGTTCCAGAGCTTGGGAGCAGAGCGGCTGAAGGATCTGCTCCCCATGGTAACAAGGCGAGCAGGGGGGACAGTGAGGTGGATGGAGGAGGAGGATCTGAGGGTGCGGACGGGTGTGGCAGTATGGAGGAGGTCGGAGAGATATGGAGGGGCGAGGTTGTGTATGGATTTGAAGGTGAGGAGAAGTATTTTGTAGTGGCCAGTGAGCCAGTGGCGCTGTTGCAGGATGGGTGTGATGTGGTGGATGGAGGCGGTGCGTGTGATGATACGGGCGGCTGAATTTTGAACCAGTTGTAGTTTATGGAGGGTTTTGTGGGGGAGACCAAACAGAAGGGAGTTGCAATAGTCCAAACGGGAGGTGACGAGGCTGTGAACAAGAATGGTAGTGGAGTGGGGAGTGAGTGAAGGACGGAGACGGTTAATATTGCGGAGGTGAAAGTAGGCAGACCGGGTGACGTGGTTGATATGGGAGGTGAAGGAGAGGGTGCTGTCGAGGATAGAAACTACTTCAGCTATCTAGCCGTCTTTTAACTCATCAATCAATGTAAGGCTGAGTTGCTCTTTCTTGTTTGTTCAATAACTGTGGTGATTATGATGTTATAAACTTTGGCGCGATGATGTCAATGAACATGACGGTTGGGATAGTACATGATTTTCGAAATAATCGAAGAGTTACTGCGACAATGTTCTCATTTTAAAGTTATATTTTTTGGGACTTTTTGCCTTTATTGTATAGGACAGCTGAAGATAGACAGGAAATGTGGGGAGCAGAGAGTGGGGGAAGACATGCAGGAAACGGTCGACTGGCCGGGAATCGAACCGGCGACCCCCGAGACGAGGACCGTAGCCTCTGCACGTGGGGCGCCTAGACCGCTAGGCCACCAGCGCCCCAACAATGTTCTCATTTTAAAAGTAAAATTTGTCATCGTTTTCACCGGTGTCTGGTTGTAATACGGTATTCCCGCCAGCTGGTGGCCATAGAGCGTCTTAAAGTTGTTTGCTAACTGCGTTAAGTAACAGAAGAAGAGGAAGGCTAACTGTATTAAATAGCAAAAGAACAAGAAAACATTATCAACAGTCACAGCCTTTTTTCTCAGTTTCTGAATCTCACATTACTAAACAGTAGTGATGGGCAAATGAGGCTTCGCAAACCACTAGTAGTATTTTGACTCCTCTAGATGGCGCTCTTGGTTTAAAAATAAAGGCGCAATGAATGGCAATTCAGTGTGCTTTCAACCCTTTGTTGAACAGAGAGCGCCATCTAGAGGAGTCAAAAAATACAACTAGTGGTTTGCGAAGCTTACACGCGAAACATACACGCCACACTGCGCCACAGAACCACGGACATAAAGGTCAAGACAGATGCTGCCAGTGCCTGCTACTAGCAGCACCTCCTCCTGCTGCTGGTTAACAAAACTGCCACACAAACGGGTCGTTAACAGGACAGGGATTTTGGCTTAAAATGCCCTTCCGTACATGACAGGTCTGTCACAGCAGCTGTCTGTAAATAGTCCCTGTGAGGCAAAATGGCACAGGTTTTGAAGAGATTCAGACGAAGATAGTACAACACCTAGCCTGATGTCAGTAAAATACACCTTAGCACCTTTCAACTGCTCAAAGAAAGACTAAACTGGAGCTGAACATCATTGTGACTAAAATCATTCATGATGGTTCAGCACTTCTTTTGCAGAAACTTTCTGTAAAAGAAGGGTTTCTGGAAAAAGTGGTGCATGCATGAAAGTATGACCTTTAAATAAGACAGCACAAAAAAACCCTGATAGTTCAGGCTGTTAAATGTATGATGTAGTGAAAAGTGTGTAGTGCACAATACCCCAAGTGTCAGACAAAGATACAGAAACTTGTTTAGCTGTATAACTGTTGTAGCGAGTGATTTTGACCATTCGATGAACATACTTTCTTTTCATCGTGTTTGTGCTGATCACAATGCCGTAGATTCAACAAGGTGAGCCCAAGCTAACACTTAACAACTTGACACAGCTAAAGAGTTCTCCATGTTGTTCCAGACTAGCCTTTGTGCACTGGCAGAGTGCACAGGGAGCGCTTGACGTAGAGAATGTCTTGCACAAGAGGTGTACAAACAGCAGCAGCAGCATTGTAATCAGAGTAGTGGGAGGCAGACCCCTGAGGCTTTTTTCAAAGAGCAGGAAGGTCGCTGTTTTACAGTCACATATGGAACACAAACAGAGAACAAACACTACCATTTATTTCTGTGGATGTTTTTTCCTTCAAGGCATTGCTTGTTTATGGCAATGTTTCAAGGACTTCCTCTGCTGAAACATCTGTTAACGTGCTGCTCATACAGGTGAAGTTAGTTAGAACAGAGAGGTAGAGCCTTTGCAGATCATTGGCGGAGGCTTATTCATCATTTCTGTATTAGACCCTGGAGAAGGTGGTGAGTATATTCAACAAATCTCCATATGCCCTCCGCTACACTGGCATCTACTCTTATCCTGTCACAGAGAGTGTATGACACCTGACTCATTAACATGCAGAGCAAGTCATCTCGTTCCTCTCTGCTACCTTCAACCCATCTCCACTCCTCGCCTTTTTTTTTTTTACTTCACTTCCATCATTCATTTAACCCCTGCCCGTCCAAGTAGTTATCTCCTGTACTCACTCCCCCTCTTCCCATCTCTCTTTTATCATTTCCATTCATTCATTGTTATCCATAGGGGCTGATCATTTATCTCAATTTGAGGTAACGGTGAGTTCAACCCCCACAAAAGTCCCCCCCCCCCTCATCCCTCTCTCCCCTGTTTCCTGCATTTTGCATGTCCACACTCTTACTGTCTCCCTTGTTGCCTCTCAACCTGTCTTTTGTACTGAGCCTTGGGCCATGCACAAATACACATTACTGTACATCATGATATTTTTGCAGAGAGCAAAAAGCATACATAAAGCACCTGCTTACATTTTTCCAAAGAAATGTCTCACCATTGAACTAAACCACACCGTCCAGATGTGCTTCCACAGACCATGAGTTCAGGTGCTCTGCATTTCTGATCAACGTGCATCAGCTAACCCTGCATCTGTGTCGGACAAGATCAGTCTATTCATTTCTCTCTCTCATTGCAGCATTTACATCATTTTTTCTTTTCTGATAGTCTATAGATTTATATAACTCTGTTGTCAGTGTGCACTATTAGTTATTAAGTTCCACCAGGGACAGGTGGCAGAGAGATAAGAACATAGGTCGTTATTCTGATCCTTGTGTTTAGGTCTAATTGCTCTGTGATCCACTGGTAATGCCTTGGGGATCCAGAAGGGGGGCCGACGTGTGTGTGTGGTTTTCCTCGTTTTTATATCAACATTATTTCCCCTATTTAAGCCAACTACCGTACACAGAATCATTGTTGACATAAGGACACATGTTAGTAATAATGTTCCTTATGTTACTATGATGTTATGTTTATGAAAAAATATGTTTTCCATCTGTTTATTGTTAAATGACGTTTTGCTAATTCAGATGATGTGTATAATTTTGTTAAAAAGATACACTTGTTATGGTACTTGGGGTCATGGAACTGAGTGTGCTAATGTACATGTTTAAGCCTTAAAACATGTACATTTGTTTATTACAGTGTGCATTGTAATATGATACATTACGAGTGAAGGCATAAGTGACATGTCTGTGGTTTTCCTCATTCTTATACCTGTCAGTGTGGCTTCTTAGTTGTAGGGTCCCAGAGCTGAGACAGAGACAAAGTGGAGATTTCAGTCAGTTTATTACATACAAAACTGAAGGAAACAGAAAATCCAGGATGTTGGCTCCAAACGCTGGCGTGGGAAAAAAGCCTGGCGTGCTGGGAGATGGCTGCACACAGAAAAAAACAAAACACTGCAGGTCAGGCACAAGGGAAAAAATCAGGACACAGACAAAGACTTAGATAAATGACTTGACCTTAGTTACCAGTGGCGAAGGAATAATCGGACACTGATGTGGCAGGAGGACCAGGTTTATGTGGTTGCACAGATTGGGATTTCCCACAGGTGTACTGAGCCACACCTACACCATACATACAGGAAGGAGGGGGCAAAGGCAAAGAGGAGGGCTGAAACAACAAAGGAGAGAAAACATTGCCACACTCGTGACAATACCAACACTATTTCCCCTCTTTAAGGGTACAACACACCATGGCCAGTGGCCTGTTGCACCAGTTCTGCATAAGTTGAGTCCTAAGTTAGGGTATAAAGTCCACCCTAAACTATACGTTGATACTAGATAGTTTGTAACTTAAGTTGTGTCGTTGTTTGCTTGCACCATGGCGACTTAAGGTTCATTTTAACTAGTGGACCATAACATCCAAACTAATCAAAATATTGTTGCAGATATGACGTTTACACTTGGTTTGGCCAATCAGTGAACAGCTTTTTTTGATGGGGTGTTTGTGTAGGTGCTAACTCCCGTTAGCCTCATTGCCTCTAAACAAGCTAATCAGAACTGCTGTGACTCCTGTTAATCGACAAACGGCAACATAAAGGTCAAATATGACAAATCATGTTGATATGGTGATAGTTCATCTATACTGTAAAATAACGGTGACATCCAGTGGTGAAATCGTCAACTCCAACATACGGTACATTAATATAACGGTACTTTAATGTTGTGAAGATGTACGGCAAATATCGTCACTCGTGGGAAACAAAAGTGCCAGTTAAGATCACAGTCATCATACGCTTAATTCATATAACCTAACACGGAGAGTGTTGTCGATTCATCACAGCTGGTTGAACTCGGCTTCTCTTCATTCGTCCAATGATCCCGTCTTTGAAAACAGTGCACCATGACAACCAGTCTTTTACGGAGGAGAGAGTAAACTCCATCCTAAATTAGAAATTACCTTCAAACTAGGATACGTTTGAACTTAGGCTCAGCTGATGCAACCCACTGCAGACATGTTATATGTGGGAGTCAGGGGCTACTGACCTTTGGAGAACAGATGTCTCTACAAAAGATGTCAATGAATAACTTATCTTAATAATGTAGAGTGAAACAGCTTTATTATTGACAGGGCTCAGTTGTTAGCAGAGTGCTCTCTCTCTCTCTCTCTCTCTCTCTCTCTCTCTCTCTCTCTCTCTCTCTCTCTCTCTCTCTCTCTCTCTCTCATATATACATATGTGTGTTGTTGAAGTGCACAGATAAAGAGCAGTATGCTGTAAGGCTTGAAGGTAGAGGTATGTTTATTTTTGCATGAATTCCCATAAAAGAAACATGTTTCATCTGCATACAATTTCCAGCTCACATAAACTGCGTCCTCCCGGCAAATGGAAATAACTAACACATTCTGGCTTTGAGTCAGGAATACATTGTTGCTTATTAATATATAACACTGGCACTTTTTTGAAGCAGACGTATTGATGGATGAATTAAACATGTGTTTTTCGAGGTATTGCGTTATAAATATTGCAACATCCCGCAGTGTCCACATTTGTGTGCTGCTGTCCTTTAATGAAATTCATGATTATTATTGAACAGGGTCATTTACAGCCGAACAGACTAGAACATCCTTAAAAATGCTTCAGGCTGAAGGCACCTATGTTTGTAAAAGTGTCTGTGTGCAATAGAAGGAGGAAGGAGGAGTGAGTGAGTGAGTGAGTGAGTGAGTGAGTGAGTGAGTGAGTGAGTGTGGGTGTGAGTGAGAGAGTTGAAGGGGGATGACATGTCCGTTGGCAGTGAGCATCCAGGCAGGATATTGGATATGATGATGGTATATTGGTTCCTAATCCTTGAGGGGATTTAATGCATCTGGTGGTGAGTTCACATCCTCCCCGTTCACACAGAGCTCTGTCATCTGAACTGAACTGGTTGCAATATTAAATGAAACTTACTGAGGAAATACTGCAATGCAAAAGAAAATCTTGCAAGAGTTGGAAGCAAACCAGACAAAAATATGTATGCCCAATGAACACTGGCATAATAAAACACTCCTCCATGCCAATGAGTTATGATAGCTGTGAAAAATATATGGATTGTAATAAATTAATGCATATTTGAGCAATTATATCCAGAATTATAGATTCTGTTTTACCAAGGGTAAAACTACTGGTAAGAAAACACCATAAAGTGCCTGCATATGTTCTTTTTTCAGTTTCTCTATTTCTGGTTAATGTTTCAGGTTTATCCTAAAATCATGAATGTATGCAGCTGAAGTAGATTCATACCAAACATTGTGCAAGAGAACTAGAACGGCCTCATGACTGAGTGGTGAAGCCGACCAAAAACAGCAAAAATGGTATCAACTTGTCTTTTCTAAGGTGAACAACGCTGGCTCTGCTAAAGAGACCAGGCCAAAGGTGTCATATCTGACAACCTTGACCTGAGGGGAAAGGAGAGAACCAAACAACAAACTAACAAGGGCTGATCGAGTGGCTGAAGTCGCCCAGCGGCAAATTTTGGAGAAAGGCAAAAAAAGGAAAACTCCCCTCTGGTCCAAAAGCAGTTTTAAGAGGTTTGGTAAAACAGATGACACAAAAAGTAACACAGGAGAGCTGTGGTGGAATTGATTCAGAATTTTTAATAGATTCAACATTTCTAAAACCAAAGCCAAGACATAATCAAAATGTAAAGTCTAAAGCTAACTCCTAGCCTGGCAAGGGAGAGAAACACCATGACTCATTGGTCCGTATAACCTGCAGGTTTGTCTAAACACCAGGAAACAACTCTTATTGGACAGAGCTGAAATCAACTTCATGTCTGGTATTCAATTATCTACAATTATCAGATTCATGATGATTATGCTCATGAATACTTGTGACGAGTTAGAAACATCAACTATTAACAAGCCAAGTATTCATCAAGGTGCCCTCTGTGACAAACCTTAAACAGATCATTTACACATTATTGCCTGTGGATGCCTCACATCTTTAGCATTTTGTTCCTTTAAAGGCTCTGGTTTTGCAGACTCTGACATCCTTATGAAATCATTGGTGTTTGGTCGGTTCGATCCTTCTCCCCAAAACCCTGGAAAAAGGAGAATTGTCCCCCCTGAATATTCACTTCATCGTAAACACTACATTTTGAATCATAGAGTAATATGCATTTTAAAAACTTGCCAGTTGCAGACACAAAACTATTTGTCTCAAAGATTTTGAAGATGGTATAAAAAAATGGCAGCGAGCAAAACAAGGTTGAGCAGTTACTTTCAGTGAAACCAAACCAAGGTGGAGTTGAGAGCCCAAGGCAGCCAGTTTTAAAACCCAAAGCAAATCCCACTGGGCGTTAAGATTACAGAATTTTTACCTAAACAATATTTTGTTAGTATTTAGCGCGTTTTAAGCTTTTAACCTTTGACAATCTGGAATTTAATTTCAAACCACGGCTCACATCTGTAAGGAGATGAATGACGACAGACAATAGATCACATTTCACACTTTACGTTTTAATTTGGTTTCTTTTTGTTTACATTTTTAAACCATGTGACCACTTTTGCCCACCATACACCTGTTATCTATGTGAAAATGATGCGCTCTGTTTCTTCATTTTGTACACGAGCAGGACATGGCGGAGCAATGCAATGTACCTTCAGAAGGTAAGTGGACCTGAGGCTATGTAAATGAAGTTCAAAATAAAGCTCCAAAGTGTGCAGCCTTGCCTGCGCTATGAAACAAAGAGGGACATAGGAATGCTGGCAGTGTTTACAGTGTGATTTGAGACACTCGCAGAGAGGGGAAAGCATTAAAGGTGACATATCACGCTTTTTTCATCAATATATATTGGTCTAAGAGGTCCCCAAAACATGTCTGTAAAGTTTTTGCTCAAAAAGTCAGATTTTGGCATGCCTGAAAAGCCCTCTTCTTCAGCCCTCCTCAGAACGGTCTGTTTTCTCTCTGACCACACCCCCTCAGGAAGTGGATGTGGCCTCGGCTCTCCAGCACGTTGATCTAATGTTTACATGTTGGCTGAATATACACGGCTGCTCACAGACCCGCGTTACTCAACCCTCTGAATTTGATCCAGAATCTGATCCTGACGGAGAGGCGCCTGCAGCAGGACCTTTCTGAAGGATTAGTCACAGATTTAGTGTTTCTTGTTGTTTTATTTGTCAGTATGTAGACGTGTGTCTTGGTACACAGCTACTTACATGTAGCTATGTGGCTATGCTAACTAGCGCTAGCACTTTTCCATGACAAATAAAAATCATCCACTAGATCTTCAAATCTGCAGACGTGGGGAGTAAAACCGACCTCTGCCAGAAAGGCAGCAGGACCTTTCTGAAGGATTGGTCACAGATTTTGTGTTTCTTGTTGTTTTATTTGTCAGTATGTCGACGTGTGTCTTGGTACACAGCTACAGCTACGACATGTAGCTATGTGGCTATGCTAACTAGCGCTAGCACTTATCCATGACAAATAAAAATCATCCACTAGATCTTCAAATCTGCAGACGTGGGGAGTCAAACCGACCTTTGTGTTTATTAAGACAGCCTACAACTAGCATGCCTCCCTCCTAAGCTCCTTGTTAGCACACGTGTGCAGGTTATGAAAAACAGAGGAGGGGTTGAGTTGTATTTTATACAGTCTATGGGCTGAACAAGCTCCGAGCTCTGACTTCTGTTACAGACCGGATATTATTGTGACGTAACAAAAACACTGAAAACTGAAACGGTTTGTTTCAGCACACATTTACAGAAAGGTGGAGAAATCAGAACAGGGGCAGAATGGATTTTTTTCATTCTCGGGGGGTTTGTAGACATGCCAGGGACACATATTTCAGGTAGAGAACCATTAAAAAGTCGATTTTGCATGATATGTCACCTTTAAAACCATTAATTAACACAACTTTGTTAGGAATTGCCCTTGAGCAAATCTACTGTTTGTTTCTCCCCCAATAGTGAAGTGAGAGGTAAGGGTTAGATAAGATATAAGATATATGACTTTGAGGGCATCCCAGCACTGCACCTTTAAACCATGTTTCAGATGTCCTAGAGGAAAGTAGGGAAGTCACTACTTGAGTGGTTTTAAAAAGCTTTATTAACTATTTTTTGTTGATAAATTAAGTTTTACATGTCCTTTATTTTCCCTCAGTGAATGCCAGACTGTTATCTTTGTAACATAATCCACTGTTTGAATACAAGTAGTGGATTTGAAGTACATGTGTTTTTGGTCAAAAAGGAATAAGCCAGTTGACACGTATCAAACTGAAGGACATGCTGAGAATTATGGAGTGACCCATTCTGTTTTTGCAGAATTTGAACATGGCACATAAAAACTCAACATCTTAAATTGTTACGTCTACATCGAAGCGGTTTGACATGTGTTGTTCTTTTTGAGAGACTGTTGCACATGGGTTGTGATTGATGAGCTGTGTGCAAAGCAAACAACATGATAATAACAGTGATGTGTAGCCGAATATTGTCTTCTGCGGTTTCATGTAATACTGTGAGAGTGTCCCCTAACAGCTTTTTATGTCGCAGTTTCACAACATCTTTGCAGGATCACAAAATAAAGGCGAGTAAATCGAGTCCAGATAAATAGAAGTGACAGATTGACAGTTTTTATGTGGAGGTTTTCAGTACCTCTCATAATATATATAAATAACAGTTTTTAGACGCGTTGCCCACTCGTTCTTTATATTGTGATTGATTGTCACTTCTTTGGATGGAGGGCTTTTTAATTTTTCACTGAATGCCAAACTGATTGACAAAGCTTTTCTTAAAAGCACTGACAACTTGTGACAGTTTAAACAGATGCAGTTACAACCTATTAAGATGTGTTCCTGTCCAGCTTAAGACCGTCCCATCAGAGCTTTTGACAGGTATCTTCAGATGTTTCTCACTCAGGCTCTGTGTCCCTGTTTGTCAGCTTTGTTTTGGGCTATGCTAGCACCACGGGTTGTTTCAGTAGAGCTAGAGCTGTGGATTCAAAAGGCAACGTCATATCTGATGACTGTTGTTTTCAACCTCAGAGGTACATCAAAACATAAAACACGATGAAAGAATTTTGGGACACAGGATCCATGAACCACAAATGGCTGGATGAATAGACACAGTCAGATTTGAGGGATGAGTTCAGCAACATGAAGAAGCTAACAGTGGGAACAGACACCATCATAGAAGCTGTCCTACACCAGAGACTGGAGTAAAGGGCAGACATAACTATAATGACGCAAAATAAAAAACAATGCTGAACAAAGTGTACATGTGAAAACTTATCAAAACATAAGACGGTAAATTGCAAATTTTAACAACGCAATGCGTTTGAATATTCTTATTGACTTTAGTGAAAGCTAGCTCCGTCTAATTATCCCTCTCTCAGGCTAACCTTGCACCAACACACACGCACACTTGTTCAGTGTTCTTTAACTCTGTGTTTCCTGCTGCGAGCATTGAGTTTTTAAAGGCACTGTGAGGAGTTTTCACTTTGTGTTGATTATCTGACCCCTTTGGATGAAAAAGAGTTGCCTGAAATAAAGACTGCATTTCCCATGAGCACCATCACCCACTCTCATATAAATGTGACTCTCACCAAAGCGTCCATTTATTGTGGAAGCAAATTAATGCATACAGATGTTCTTTTTAACTCTACTTTTATATGTTCAGGACAACTTTGATCAGGATGCATAGAGATGAGGTCATGTTTTTATTCATAGCTGTGTAAAATTACGAAGTGTAACATAGCAACACCTAAACTTTAATTTACTACCGTTAAGTAGTGATGGGAAAATGAAGCTTCGCAAACCACTAGTTGGGTTTTTTGACTCCTCTAGATGGCGCTCTCTGTTCAACAAAGGGTTGAAAGCACACTGAACTGCCATTCATTGAGCCTTTTTTTTTTAAACGAAGAGCGCCATCTAGAGGAGTCAAAAAATACAACTACTGGTTCATGAAGCTTCATTTGCCCATCACTACCGTTAAGGCTGGTTTATAATTCTGCTTCAACCCTACGCAGCAATGGTCAACGTGGACATGAGCACTTGTGCATCGGTGTCTGTTACGCCTAACGGGCCCCGCAACTATCTCTGATTACTTTTTTACAGCGATTCTGAGCGTCTTTTGTTTATTTACAGTTGATACATGTTAATGTTTCTCACACAGACATGATTACAGGGAACAAAAGAGAGGAGACAGACAAGGAGATGAAATACACGACCGATGTGTGGCTGATCTCCGGGTTCCCAGAAGTGCTCTAAATGCGGGAAATACAATGACGCCGAGCAGACCAATCACAGGGCTTGCGGTCCGTTACATTGATTCTACGTGTAGTGACATTTTGGAGGAGGTGCGCGTCAGCTACGTGCGTAGGCCTCTGCGTAGCTCCCGTTACCTCCGGGCGTAGGCTACGCCTGTGATTCAACACAGAAGTATAAATCAGGATTTATTTAGCTTACAAAAGGTGAGCAGACACATCGGTCTAACATTGTCCTGGTGTCATCATGTGAGCTCCAGTGTCCCAATAATTACAAATAAATAGTTTTAATAATGTGAATATGCACACAGTTTAACTGTTAAGTCTTTAAAGAGCAGTGAAGCATTCACACGTTGGCGTTAACATTAAAACCAGTTCACAGACGTTTAGCTCTTTTAGTGAGTGAAGTACGAGAGATTCAGAGTATATACGTCTTTTAGCTAATCCAGCATCAGCCATGAGCACAATTATTATTTGTTATTACCATTTTATTACTGTGATTATTCATTTAATTTTTATTATTATTATTATTATTATTATTATTATTATTATTATTATTATTATTCAGTCCCTCCAGGAAGTTGCGATTTCGCGATCGCAACTATCAACGCAAATTCAACCAATCAGCGCGATTTTTTCGCGGCCCTGCAATTTTTTACAATCAGCGCAACTTTCCCGCAAATTTGACCAATTACCTCAATCTCAGCCCCTGCACGTCATCGGTTTTGTCATCAATTTGACTTCCTTGGAACATAAACATAAGTCCTCACTTGATCGGCACTTTTCAAACAGAAAAAAACACGCACAGAGAACGGGTGAAAAGAGGGGACGGCAGGCAGGACAAGTGACCATGACAACGTTATTATTTATAGATTGAGGGGCTCAGTGTTTGCTTGGTCTCTACCTGCAGCAGGTGTGCTTTATGAACCAGCTCACCTCACCTCCATGCATCTGTCTCATCTTCATTGAGGATTTTTATCCCCCGGTGTGCGTTAGTGACAAAGACACAACCGGGGGACGTCTGTTTACAATTTGATGTTTGACGTTGTTGCCGTGGCTACCGTAAAAAGCTTGGCGTCTACAGCTTGATTTAATCCAGTTTGGTGATACATCAGACACATTCAGTAAGTTTTGATCAACTCCTTGTCATCAAAGATGCAGATTCATTTCAGAGTGCCGTGAACTGACTGTGCATCAGTCGCTGCAAGGTGCATTCAGGGACCGTCGTAAATGTGCAATACAGCCCTTTCATGGCATTTTTCTGTGAATCAAGAGAATCAAAATACAGTCAGTGGCCACATCAAGAATGCTTTCTAAAAACAACTGTTATTTAGCATATTTACTTGCCTCTGAGATGTTATTGGGGGAAAAAGCAAAAAAAAAAATCACAACTTTCACCGCAATTTTTTCAAAAAGCTGTCGCAAATTCAGGCTTTTTGGGCCACAACAATCACAAAAAAATCCCGCGAAATCCTGGAGGGACTAATTATTATTATTATTATTATTATTATTATTATTATTATTATTATTATTATTATTATTATCTAAAGAAAAATACTCTTCCTGCTAGCTAACTCACTTCTCTCTGCCAGACTTTACCAACAGAGCTCTACACAGAGACACTTTGGGGTGAGTGCCGAAAATCGACTCAGCTTTTTCACAAAAAACCAAACCTGAACACAGGCGCTAAAATTCATAATAAAGAAATAACCAACTTTATCACTGATAATATGATTTTAATTTGTAAGTCATGAGGCGGCATCATTATAAGAGTAACACTTTTTTAAAATCAGTTAAAAACTATTCTCAACACCTTTGAGTCTCTTCAGTTCATTTTCTACAGGCTAATTTCTGCTGTTTGTTTTCACCTGTAGGTGGCCCTACTCTCTGTGTTCCCCCAGTAAGGGTAGCTTCAATGAATCAGGGACCTCATCTATGAAATAACAGGATCAAATTCAAGGTTACAGTCAGAAGTAAAATAGGAAAACATGTATATAAAATATAACGAAACATGATGTAAAAATACTGTGCTGCAACACCTTAATCATTTCCATTAGTTTTGTAATTTAATGTACATGAATACACCGATCACTCCACCCAGTTAATTAGTATAATTACCCACAAATGCTAAATGAAACACTCTTTATAAATGTTATTGCATTAATCTATGTAAATGTGCTTGTTTATATGGATGTATGGAAATATGCTGCCCCTACGCATCACTGAGCTCCACTGCTGCAGAGTCTTTTGTAGTAATTACTTAACCTTTCAAATTTGTGGCAAGCTCTGTTAGAATCAAAAACAGCTATTTAAATCTCAGCACAGACGGGATGAAAACACTCTGTTTGTGCACAAGAGATGCTCTTCAAGGACAATCGCTCAAATATGATAATGTTCACCTTCTCAAAGGCACTGAGCATCAATCAGTGTAATGAAGACAAAGACAGTTTTGTGGTGAGATTAAAATCCATCACATTTGCACTTAGTTTCAGGAAAAGGTTACAGACAAGGTTACAATACAATTGGAGACTTCATACATATAGAAAAGTTACATGTCACACAATCTAAGGCCGTGTACAAAGTGTAAAAGCAGGGAGCACTGCTGTTTTTATTCTTTCTTTATTTGTTAGAAGAGTGAAATAGTTTGAAGTCCTCAGTTGTAAGTTTGCACGATGGATCCGCCTGATGACAGACATGAAATCTGTCCATCCATCTGCTTTTTTAAGTTAGCTGATCCCCTGTCCACCACTAGGAGAGCCTTCAATGGGCACGTGAGCATCAGAACTGGACCACAGAGTGGTGGATGAAGGTGGTCTGGAGGAAAATTCCCTAGATCTCAATCCAATCAAGCCTCCTTGTTTGATCCATAGAGGCCCCAACTCAACTGACTGGACTTGAAGGTTCTGCTGCTGATGCCAGTTACAAAAGGAGGAGTCCACGTATCATCAGGTCAGGGCTACTTTTGGGCATGTAGTCTTCGTGTAATGACTGATTGGTGTAAGTCTTGTTTTTCAATTCAATCTCCATCCAACCTCTGAAGTTGCCAGTCATACAGGAGGTTGAAGTGGAATCTAAGGCGATGATATCTGGAATCACTTTTCCAGATATCCACTGCCTACACTGATGAAATACTGGCTCCTGGACCCAAAGGCTTACTTGCTTAAGACAACAGCCTCTGGGTTCAGAAACTGATATATGAACAAAGCGCCTGCTCACTGTTCTTGAATGTGTCAAGGTACCTGTTGGCCCACGGTACACTGTTTCATAGCAACATGTACACCACCAACACCATCACCTGAGGCAAGCTCATCTTTGGTACAGTATCATCAACTCCAGTTTAAGATGAAATCATTATAACTACTACTTGTCTCATCACTATCATCGCTCTCTCTCTCTTTTTCTCCTCTATCCCTCTTTCAAACCCCAACTCGGTCGAGGCTGGCTAACATGAGTCTGGTTCTGCTGGAGCTTTCTGCCTGTTAGAGGAAGTTTTTCCTTGCCGCTATAAGTTACTAAATACTGCGAGGTGCAATCAACCAATCAGACTTTATTTATAAAGCGCTTTTCATACAATGACATTGTAACACAAAGTGCTGTACATAAAAACAACTTTAAATAGTATACATTTAAAAAAAGAAAGGTATTTATATAACATGTATAAATGGATGAAAAATAAAAAAGAAGTTGCTGAACAAACTGAGGAAACGCTCTCATGATATCTCAATGAGGAAACACTGGAGGAAACAGGAGATGTTAAAACTCAACACAGGAAATTAAACTTGCCAAAATGAAATACATTTTTAATATAATAAAACACAAAATCTAAACCATTAAAAGAAAATAAGATGCTATGCTTAATGGATAAATACAATAAAATGACAAATAAAAAGTGACTACATTTTGAATTATATAATAAATAAATAAAGTAAGTAAGGTGAAATAAAACTGTTATAAGAATAAAAAAAGACCTGAGGGCTCTCATTGGCTCATTTGATAACAGCAAATCTGATGAATAAGAAGGAGCAAGACCATTTAGAGATTTAAAAACCAATAAATAATCTCAAAATCTATTCTAAAGTAGTGGATTAAGATGAGATCAGACTGAGTCTTATCCTGTCTTGGTGTTGGGTCTCTGTTAATAATTTAACATAGAGTATGGTCTAGACCTGCTCTGTTTGTAAAAGCGTCTTGAGATAACGTTTGTTGTGATTTGATGCTATACAAATAAAGATTGATTGATTGATTATGTGCAGTGGACATGGCTTGATCAGGGTAGAAGTTAGTCACACTTGAATATAGTTGGTGTGCCATTTCGTATATTTAAGCTGCAAAGTTTCATATCTCTCCTTCTGCCCTATCATTGCCATCCCTTCTCTGCACCATTCCTGCACTCGTACTTTCAGCCTCCCCACCTCCCCAACGTCCACCTGCAGGCTTTGACGAGGGGGTTTAAAGTATTATCTCATCACTCCTCAAATTCCTGCTTGAAAAAACAAAAAGCTTGTGAGAGGGGTGAGGAAGCAGTTGCTTAGATGCCAAACACAAACAGTGCTGTGCTGATGCAACAAACATTTCAAACTTGAGGTGTCTGACTGAATTTTAAAAGGCAACCTTGGTAGCAATGCAACTAACTCAGTCCCAAGATGTGTGTTAGATTTTTAAAAACCACCAAATCGGGGTGCTGGTGGCCTAGCGGTCTAAGCGCCCCACATATAGAGGCTATAGTCCTCGTCGCAGGGGTTGCCGGTTCGAGTCCCGGCTGGTCGACCATTTCCTGCATGTCTTCCCCCGCTCTCTGCTCCCCACATTTCCTGTCTCTCTTCACTATCCTATCAAATAAAGGCAAAAAGCCCAAAAATATAAAAAAAAAAACAAAAAAAAAAAAAAACCACCAAATCAAACCTTTTTAAAAAGAACTTTCACTCTTCTACAAACTGAAAGTCTGCGGGTGTCTGGTGCAAACACACCATGTCTCTCTGGACCACGGCAGCAGAGCAGCAGGCACACTAAATGTTTGACTCCTACCTCATGTAAGAGGCACCAGGATATAAACACAGGTGACTGAGCTGTTAATCCAGCCACTGCCTGTTATTGTGTGCTCACATAACAACACAAACGGGTTAAATTGATTGAAGGATCACACACTAGCACTCTCAAGGCATTAAGAGTAAATCCATGCAAATAAAACACAGGAGAACTCACTGTCTCAGGTTACGTCTCATTAAGCTCAGAAACAGACACTGTGAAAGTCGTCACACCGGATAAATACATGGACTTAAAGTCCCTTATAGCCCTATAGACGCAGCAGCTGTTACTTTATTGACTTATTTATTTTAAATGGTTATGAAACAGTTGAATACTAATGCCTCTGCATGCTCTTCAGAAGCTTAAGCATGCATATCTTATTTTCCTGCATAGATATACAAGCAATAAATTAAGATGACTTCTTTTTGTATTCAGAAACTCAAAGAGAAGCACTTTCAAACCAAATAGACAAGTCCTCGTTCTGCTGTGAATTGTTTTATTATTGTGGTAAAAAATACTGTGTTGACTTGTTACTTTGTTAAATGATTTATGAAGAAAACCATTTACATTGTTTACAACATTTGAAAAACCTCGCACATTAATAAATGATTTAAGTTATATTTCCGATGTTGACTGGAAGTGCTTTTATTTTGAAGAACAAAAGTAACATCATTGTTTTCCCTTTGCTAACTTGATTGATGTTGATTCGACATTACGGTGCAGAAGTCAATTATTTACCTTCTTCCTTTCTGTAAACAAGCAAGTATGAACAGTAAACGGTCCAGCCTGAATGACATCTCTTTACGACCCTCATTGAAGCTTCCACTTCATGACACGTTCACTTTTTTTGGCAGAGTTTCAGCTTCATCTCATAAATAAGAATAAAGTTGAAAAAGTTAATTATTTTCTGCCCGTTATTTATGAAAGTGAAACATTTCGATAATTATGGCCTACAGCTCAAAAAAAAGAAAAACTACACATCAGAATATTAGATTTTGAGTAAATGATTATTCAAATACTGTGTATCTCAATGGTCTAGTTAAGTACACTCAACCACAGTCAGAGGAAGACTGCTGATGTGATAGCCGTCAGGAAGACGATCATGGACACCCTCCACAAGGAAGGTGAGCCACAGAAAGTCACTGCTGAAAAGACTGTTCACAGAGTGCTGTATCAAAGCTGTGTATGTAAATTTGACAGGAAGGGAAATGTGTGGTAAGAAAAGTTGCACAAGCAACAGGCATGACTCAGCTTTAAGATGATGGCCAATAAAAGTTGATTGAAGAACTTTGTAGAGCATCACAAGGAGTGGACTAAGGATGGCGTCAGAGCATCAAGAGCCACCACACTCAGGGCCTGATCTACTAAGATCCCAAATAACAAGCGCCAATTTGCGTGTGCAAATAATAATTTTGCACGTGCTATTTCTGGGCGTGTTGCGGGTGATCTACTATGACTGCGTTTGCAAATGATAACAAGTGCAAAAGTGTTGCAGACCGCCGTTTAATGAGTATTTTGCGTGTGCTATCGGCTGTCACCATGGAGAGTTTGAGAGAGCAGAGTGGCCTTAAGCCATAAATGAAGTTTGAAGACATGGAGTTGAAGATCTTTGTGGAGGAGGGAAATAAACACATCACTGAACTCCAGCAGAGACATCTCAGCCATAGAAACGCGATTTGGGAGGCCATCTATGAAAAGGTGAATGATGTGAGAAAAAACAGAAGATCTGCCGATGAAATAAACGCATCTACGCAATCAGCGTTGTGATGGAGTTTAGAGAGCAATTTGATGAGGCCTGTCCCTGCTTTTATTTTTCACTCTTCCGTCAACGTTGCACTTTTTGAGCGCTCATTCTCCAAGTTACATAGAGCGCATCGTGGATGAGTCCACAGAGCTTAAGGCTCGTTCAAATAGTGGTGAGTAGGCCGAGTACTTCATATTGAATTTTTGTTTGTATGTGAGCATGTGGGCCGCTGTGCCAATTTGACTAAACTTTATAGCTGTTGATACAGTGACCTACTGTGCTCTCATTAGTTGAAACAGTGAAAGTGGGTGTCAGAATGATGCGGTCGCTATCCGTGGTGCTGAACTGCTTTGAATCTGTGTTGTTTTATTTATTTGTGTTGTTCTCTTGGTTTGTTAGACTTCATGTCTGTTTGATTAACTTCAAAATGTCATAACTGTGTGTAAAAACTGTAGTACTGCTTGTAAGACCCGCTGTTGTGGGCATGTTGTAAAGTTATGATGAGCTTTACAGTGATCACGGCCATGTGTGCGTAACACTGTGCCAGTTTGCACCTGCCTTTCATACGTGCTAAATATAGACGCAAAAACAGCGCCCGCTATCTACTTCAGGTTTGATAAATCACATTGCGTGTGCTAAATGATTACATTTGCATCTCCTCCTCCCAGTGTTTTGCGCGTTCTGATAATCTACATGTATTCTGAATATTCATGAAGGCAAACACGCTAAATGATTTGCGAGTGCTATTTTGCTCATTTGACAGACGCAATCCTCGGTGCTCCCGGTTAGTAAATCTGCTCTGCGCGCGCTATCAAGTTTGCACGTGTTTTCATACACACATAGTAGATCTGGCCCTCAGACGTCTTCAGGAAAGAGACAACACCTGTCAGATTCCTCATTATCAAGCCTCTCCTGAACCAGAGACAACGTCAGAAGAGTCTTACCTGGGCTACAAAATAGCTGGACTGTTGCTCAGCGGTTCAAAGTCCTCTTTTCAGATGAAAGTATATTTAACGTTTCATTCATTTGTAAATCAAGGTCCTAGAGTCTGGAGGAAGAGTGTAGAAGCATAGAATCCAAGGTGATTGAAGTGTGTGAAGTTTGGGGTGCCATGTTCTCTGCTGGTATTGGTCCTCTTTGTGTTATCAAGTCCAAAGTCAACACAGTTTCTACCAGGAGATTTAAGAGCACTTCATGCTTCATCTGCTGATGAGCTTAATGGAGATGCAGACTTCCTTTTTAGCAGGACTCACCAGGCATCTGCCCACAGTGCCAAAACTACCACCAAATGGTGATCATGATATTGTTGTGCTTGACTGGCCAGCTATCTTGCCTGATGGGAACCCTGGCGAGAGTCTGTGCGATATTTGTCAAGAGGAAGATGAGAAACATTAAGCCTGAAAAAGAAGATGAGCTGAAGGTCACTATGAAAGTGAGTTGGGCCTCAATAACACCTCAGCAGTGCACTCCTGCATGGCCCATTGATTCAGTAATTCATGGTAAAGTAGTCCCAACCAAGTATTAAGGGGTGAATGAAGATACTTTTAAGAAGTTGGACATTTTTGTAATTTAAATCCTTTTTTTTAAATTGATTAAAACAAAACTTTAAGATTTTGAAATACTAGACTCTGATTTCCACAAGCTATGGGCCAAAAAAATAAAAAAAGACAGGCTTTACATATTTAATTTTCGTCTTTCACAACTTTAAAAGTATAGGAAAGTTTAGCTCTTTATACTAAGGAACAAAATGACTTTTTACTATTGTATAACTTTTGAGATTTACCTGCATATTAATCGTTAAAAGGGAAGCAGGATGAGATTTTATATGGAGGATTTTATTTTTGACACTACATCTTGTGCCTAAAGATAAAATACCACAGCGGGGTCAGCAAAGAGAGAAACACAAATGAAATATCAAAATGTGAATCTAGACAGCAGGGGCGAAAATACCAGGCAACCTTTGACACAACTGATGGATTTAAAAGATTGAAATGGATCCGTGCAACATGTGACTGTGCACAGGTCATAGAGGTCACGGTGTATTGTGTGGTGGCCTTGAATAAAGATCTGTAGGATGGCTATTCTGTGGCCATCTGCACATTGCTTCTCTGTTGTTTACTACATGCTGTATAATGCGGAGGTCTGTGTCTGAAGGGTTACAAAAAAGAATACCAGAACAGATGTTTTTTTTGTCCCTGCTCTGAAACAGACGCACCCAGAGGAAGATTTTCAAGACATCAGGCGCCAGAAACACTACCTCCTCTGTCCACTGGTGTCGCCAAATCAAAGCAGGTGAAAAGTTTCCTATGACTTATTCAATAAACACGTACTGAAGCCTACATGAGCACAAACACCCTGAGAGCTCAAGTGCACTGCAATGTGATGCTGCTCCTCACATGGGCTCCCTCTCTCATATTCCCTCTTCCTTCAGTGTGTGTGTGGGTGTCACTCTCTTGCTGTATGATCTTTGTAGCATGTTTATTGATGCTACCGACCCCAGCTTGGCAAGCTGGGATCACATAACACATGTGACACGAAAACACACTCAACACTCACACACACACTCCTCCACTCACAGTGGTGGTGTAACCAGAGCTCAGTCACCTCTGCTTCAGAGGAGGATTTATACAAAGGCACTGAGTGCTGTAAAATTATACTGTTGTCATGCTTGAATGAGTGCAATGACAGTTTGGGAAATTGGCTTGGATGTAATTTTTGACTGCTGTGGCATCGACCTTATTCAAGTCATCATTACCTGCCCTGATCTAAGGTCACAAACCAGGCTCTGCTGATGTGGATTTAGAAAGAACTACACACATTTTATGTTGAAACTTTATTTTTTTAGGCCACCGTATGACACAACACACACTAACAGCCTCCCTTATGGATTATAACCTACATAACACACGTATGATTGTTCTGTTATGTACGACAACCCAAGGGCAAAGCCGTGACGCAAATCATCGTGCCAGATACCTGCATCGCTGCTCACAGAAAGGTTACATTTGATCAGACTCGTTTTCACTTTCCTTCAATACTTGCTCTGTGTAATGAGTCTGGAGTGTCATATGGGGGTGTAATGAAGCATATTTAATGACCACATAAAGGGACACACTGATGCCTTTGTATGTTCTCTTTAAAGAAATTCTTCAACTGGAAACAGGTAGGAAAGGATACGGTGAAGTGACAGTAATTTATTGTATTTGTGTCACTGAGCTGAGAATTTATGGTAATTAATTTAGGTCCTCCCCAGTATGTCTCATACAAGGATACAAGGGGCACCTGACCCAGGCTTGATTTAGGTGGCACCATGGTCAAGCTCAGATCAAGCTAGCCAAGGTTCCTGAGATTTGTAGGGTGGCAGAAAACCACAACCCAGAAACATCACAGCCATACCTCTGAACATTTGTCAAGCCAGGCACACTGGGTTGACAAATGTGGCTGGTCTTCAGTGAACCTTCCAAGGGGGATCATGAAAACTCTTCTCAGTCAGGCATTGTTAAGTGGTCTGCTGTGGAAGAAAAGGTACTCATCTTCAAACTGATCATTCTATAGGAAGAGGTGTTTTTCAGGTGAAAGAAGGCGGTTTTGGTGATGTGGGTGATATGTTTTCAAAGTTGAGGTTGTCACAAATTATGCACAGGTTTCGATTATGGGGGGATGGAGTCAGAGTGGTGTTATTAAATGAGAGGGAGAAGTTTTGGGTGGTTTTGGTGAGGGATTTGGGGCCGATGATGATCTTGATGGTATCTGATTTGTCGCAATTTAGTAGAAGAACGTCTTTTTGCATCCAGGTTCTAATTTCAGTGAGGAAGTTGGTGAGTGTGGTGAGGGTTGCAGAAGAAATGGATTTGGTGGAGATGTAAATTTGGACATTGTCGGCATAGCTGTGTAAATGGAAACCGTGTTTGTGTATGATGTTACCGAAGGGGAGCATGTAGAGGATGACTAGCAGAGGACCAAGCACCGAACCCTGGGGGACACCTTGTGACAGAGGGTCAGTGGAGGAGGAGCAGTTGTTGATACTGATGAACTGTAGCGGAGAAGAACCAGAGAAAGCTAGCTACTGGCATTTGTTCTGAAAGAAGGACATCAGTTAAAGCTAACACCCCTGTATAGGCCGCTGCAGGGGGGTGGCATGGAGACTTCTCCTACGCTACTCCCCCCTACCAGGAGATGTATTAGCTTTGGGGCAAAATTCATTAATCAGCAGTTACTCTATAAAAATATAGTTGTCAAGAGTGACTTATTACAGTATCTGGATCTTTCTATCACTTTCTCAGGCTTTGCAAAATCCAAAAGAGGGTCCTTCATTAGGGACTGATATAAGTTTGAGATTAAAGCAGAATGCTGAAACTTTCTCTATAATAAAACCTAAGCTTCATTTTATTAGTTGAGAGTTGAGTTATTAGGCCAAAGCCTCAGTAAACAGAGCACTGTCTGTGAATTCAGGATTAAAAGGTACTCTTTGCTGAATGTGATAATTTGATATGCTAAAAATGTCTGCACCCCTTTTCTTTCTCTTCAACTGAGATGTTTTATCTAACTTTGTTCAGAATGATAAATATTTGTAGGAATAAATGGTCCACTTACCTAACCTTCTCTGCAAGTGATGAGGGTTCCATGTTCGCTGGTATTCATGAGTGATAGCTTTAACTCATTACTTCTAAATGAGCAATGAAAAATGCTCTTGAATGAGCAAATGGTGTTTAAAATTACGTATTTATTAATTGGAGATCAGCACCTCCAAGTCTGAGGCCATGGTGCTCAGTCGGAAAAGGGTGGCCTGCCCTCTCCGGGTCGGAGGGGAGTCTTTGCCCCAGGCGGAGGAGTTCAAGTATCTCGGGGTCTTGTTCACGAGTGAGGGGAAAAGGGAGCGGGAGATTGACAGACGGATCGGGGCGGCGTCTGCAGTGATGCGGGCGCTGTACCGGTCTGTCGTGGTGAAGAGAGAGCTGAGCCAGAAGACAAAGCTCTCAATTTACCAGTCAATCTACGTTCCGACCCTCACCTATGGTCACGAGCTGTGGGTAGTGACCGAAAGAATGAGATCGCGAATACAAGCGGCCGAAATGAGCTTTCTCCGCAGGGTGTCTACGCTCAGCCTTAGAGATAGGGTCAGGAGCTCAGACATCCGGGAGAGGCTCAAAGTAGAGCCGCTGCTCCTCCGGATCGAGAGGAGCCAGATGAGGTGGTTCGGGCATCTGGTTAGGATGCCTCCCGGGCGTCTCCCTGGGGAGGTGTTTCGGGCATGTCCAACTGGGAGGAGGCCAGGGGGAAGGTACAGGACACGCTGGCGAGACTATGTCTCTCAGCTGGCCTGGGAGCGCCTCGGTATCCTCCCAGAAGAGCTGGTGGAAGTGGCCGGGGAGAGGAGTGTCTGGGCTTCCCTGCTGAGACTGCTGCCCCCGCGACCCGGACCCGGATACGCGGAAGAAGATGGATGGATGGATTTTAAATTTTTATTGCCTACATTTTTATTACCTTTACTGTCTAGTTTTTTGTATTTATATTTCAAACCTTTTTATTAGTGATGGGCAAACGAAGCTTTGTAAACTACTAGTTGTATTTTTTGACTCCTCTAGATGGCGCTCTCTGTTCAACAAAGGGTTGAAAGCACACTGAATTGCCATTCATTGAGCCTTTATTTTTAAACCAAGAGCGAAATCTAGAGGAGTCAAAAATACAACTAGTCGTTCACAAAGCTACATTTGCCCATCACTACTTTTTATTAATTTGGTCATGATTTTCTGCTTCATTGTTTAATTTTTCACTAGACTTTATTATGTCGACCTTAAATGCTTTACTTGATAAAATGTTTAATGTTTAACTGTTACCAAGTGACATTTATTTTTTGTTCAATAATAAAACAAAACTTTTCAAACATTTGCAAATGCTGAATAATTTTCAAAAGATGTGCTTTTTTTGTTTTAACTTTGACATACTTAACATGTCCATACTTTTATTAAGACTGTCTGACTCTAAATGCAAGTTTCAGTAAGGTTCCAGAGTGATCAAACATTCAATAAACACTGAGTGAGAACCACTGCTCTGACATGGAAATAAGCCTGAACTTGAACCTCAAACACACCCACGCGCTCGCACGCACGCACACACACACACACACACACACACACACACACACACAAATAGGCATATGCCGCACTGAATAATTTAAATCTGTCTGTCCTCTTTAATATTTAACGCTGAAACTCAAACTTTACTCATAGTCTATAATGTGAGACAGACCTTTAGTTTAACTCCAAGAGACAGAAGCATGAACAAGAACTGAGGAGGAGGAACATATACAGTTCAAGAAATAAAAAGCCAACAAATCAGCAAAAATCTGGTGGACCATGGTCAGATATTATGGATTTAAAGGTCAGATATAATAGTATTTTTAGAACATGTCCTGGTTGTCGTTTAAGCACTTTGTTGAATTACAAATAAATCACAAATTCAGCCTTGATGGAGAATATGCATCCTCTCAGTTTGTTACCTCATTATCCATGCTGTGATTGAAGTGCGCAGGGACGCTATGATAATAATGCTCTGTGCTGATTGGCTGCCTGAAAATTGCCAATGGGGTCAGCTCTGAGTTGATCATGGTTGGGGGGGACAAGAGACTGACGAGAGACACTTTACCAACTTTTATGACTATACGTGTGAAAAATATGAATGAATGTTACCAGTTGTACTTTTGCGACATCATACTTCAACAAAGCCTTGAAAATTATGTACTCATTGGATGTTAAATTATGTGTTTTTATCACATTTTCATTATCATAATACTGTCAATGCTACAGCTAAAATATGATGTCTGAAACTGTCATACAGGCCGCAAGAATAAATTAGAGCTAAAGATTAGTTTCAGGGAATAACCAGGTTTAGTTTAGTCAGAGCTAACTTGCAGTACTGTAAGTGATGTAAATCTTAATTTGCGCATTGACTCCGAGTTTCTTTTTTTCTTATCTGTCACTTCTTTTATTCATTCATTTTGAAAACACAGTTGTATTGATTTTAGTCTGTATTTAGTGATTAACTTCATATTTGTTGAATATCACAGTTTGGTGAGTTTGTAGAAGCAGATGGCAGACTTGTTTGTGTGGACTAAACAGACTGGACGGGAGGGCCAGTTCTGTCCTGGGCTGTCCTCTGGACTCCATAGAGGAGGTGGGTGAGAGGAGGATGTTAGCCAAGCTGACATCCATCATGGACAATCCCTCTCACCCCCTGCATGAGACTGTGGGTTCCCTGAGCAGCTCCTTCGGCAGCAGACTGAGACTCCCACCCTGCAGGACGGAGCAAGTCCTTCATCCCATCTGCAATCAGACTGTTTAACACCAGCACTGCTGTGTCCCGTTAATCAGCTGTTCTCATCTTTCATTCCACTACATGGAAGTTACTATGTGACTTGGCACATTCACAAATAACTACTGTATCCATCTGAATTGCACTGTTCTTTATACTGTGTATGTTTGTTTTTAAATAACCTGGTGCAATTTTTATCGTGCAATAACTTATCTTATCTATTTATCAGATAGAAGTGTACATAGTGTGTATGCATCTGTAATAGTTGTCATATTTTATTTTATTTTATTCTATTTTACCATTGTCATTGCTATTATTATTGATTTTATATTATTTTAACTATGTTAGTACATTGTTGTATTCCCCTGTCCCGTGTTGTAAGCTGCTCTAACAAAAGAATTTCCCCCAATGGGGGACCAATAAAGTATGTCTTATCTTATCTTATCTTATCTTATCTTAAAGACCCAACATCAAGACCTGATGAGATCCAGTCCCATTTTACATACAGGACTCAGTCTGACCTCATCTTAATCCACCATGAGCAGAGCACTTTGCAGCATTTAGAAAGTTACAGTGGCAAGGACGAACTTCCTTTAACAGGCAGAGACCTCCAGCAGGACCAGACTCATGTGAATTGTTTCAGTTGCGGTTCCAACCAAGGATGTGCACATATAGTCAACACGATTGAATGTTGTTAACCCTGCTAGTCGACATGAGAATTACTAGTTGGTTGAAGAAGTTTTTCAGAATGAAGGCCTTTAATACAGGTATTTCTTGTGTCTGAGCTGTAGTGCAGCCACCTGCCACTGTAGTCGGAGCAGTATCTCTGGTTGATGACGACGACTATCCAGTTATATAAACCCCAGTTGACAGAAAGCATCTCTTGGCGTAAACACCGTTGAGTTGTGGTTCATAACTACATATCAGTGTGCGTATTTGAGATGCCAGAGGTCAACAGAGCAGCTCAGCCTCATCTTTTTAATGAGTCAGGCCCATATGTCAACACCCAAACCTCTCATCGTAGTTTGCAGTGAAAACTGTCAAATGGCGACAATTTGCATGAAGGCGTGGCTCTTTAAAAATGCATCAGAATTAAAAATGCAACACACTAATGAGCAGAGATGATGACTGCCCTTGTATAAAGTAACACAAGGACATTTGAGATGAGAAAGTGAAGTGAAATCTGCTCACAGTCTACAGACTCAAAACAAGAGGTGTTGATTTTCATGGAAACTCGCCACATGAATACAAACACCTGATATAGTTTTAGTGCATGTCCTGAAATTTTGTCCATTTCCATCTTAACCACATTTTAGCATTGGTGCAGCAGAGACTTACACTGCTGTAGAAGTGTGCTTGTCCAAATAATTCAGAAGATGATGAGTCAAACCAACATCTGCTAACGCTGAGCATACACTCGAGACATTTGAGTCATCCACCACAAAATGTTGCAAAGACTGAATATTTTGCAGGGTCAGGAAGTTTCTGTTGAGATTGTTCTCCAACATGCTCATGGTGGAAATTTGGAAAAAGACATAATACAAATGGAGCAGAAGATGGAGCAGATTTGGCCACAGCTGCTCTTTAGTGCAAAGTCTGTAGTGACTGAGGCTGTAATGTTTGCTGGTTTAACTTAATAGGCTAATATATCTATCAGTCCGCTGACCCCTAACTGTCTTATGTCTAACCATCATGCCAACGTCCAACTACGGTATGGTTAATTGACTGGACTTATAAAGTCTTCCGAGCGCTCAAATCTGGAGTCAAACCGCCAACCTTTTGTTTGAAAGATGACAAGCTCCACCACTGCCTAAATCACACTGCAGCAGCCTTTCCAGAGATCCCTCCACCTTTATATTCCAATATTTAAAAAATCTGAATTATCTTAAACATGTTTGATATCACGGCCCTAAAGGCCTATGGGGTTCCATGGGACCAGCCTTTACAACATCATCCCTTCTATATGCTTTTTGCCTACAGGCAAACTTTTAAGGAGCTTTCCTTGAATAGAATGTGGATAAATGATGTTCCAGAATTGAGATCTGATTTTGATTGGGACTTGGTCCGGGGTTAACATTTTATAGACCTCTCGAAATCCTGAACATCAACAAATTCACCTAAACTATAGACATAGAAATTAACTTACTCCCAGAAGGCTGCACTCACTGGAGATCCTGCCTGACTCCAGATGTAACCTATGCCTTTAAGGGGCTCAGGGCACATTTACTAATGTTTTGGGAGTTCCCCCCGATTGCTTGTTTTTGGAATGACAACTCCTCTTGGTTATCTACAATATTCTCCCTGTCAATACCTGTTTTGTCCACAGTGTTACTCTTGAATGATCTATCCTTGCTCCCTGTTGTTGGGCAGCAGAAAATATCTTTTTTTTTGCCAGCCTCACTGCTGTGAAGTTAAGAAAGAAGTTAGTTGCGATGAGGTGGAGACACCCAGATAGGCTCATGGTAAAGAGCTGGATCCTCACTTTCCTGGATATAGTTTACTTAGAGCTTTCAACTGCTTGGATGATTTCAGTAAAGGAGTGTAATATTCAAATGTGTGCTTCATTTGCTGAAAAACTGAAAGAACAGATCTAGCCTCTCTTAGGATCTGTGCCGTGGCCTGGTGCAGCTGGTGGTCTCAGTTTCTTCTAGGGTGGATTTTAATTGATTTGTATTTTATCTATTTCATTTATTTATGTATGTATTTTATTTATTTTATATAATTTATTCATGTATTTATTTTAATTATTATTTGTTAATGTATTTATTTAATGTGTGTGTACATTACATTTGTGTGCCGCTGCTTAGCCATTGTACCTACTTGCTACTGCAAATGTGATTACAATGTACACTATTTGTAATTTTTCTATAATTTAAATAAAAAGATTTGATAAAAAAACAAACATGTTTTCCATCAGTGGTGGAGTGGCGTGTGTTGTTGCCTCAGCATCTGTGCATTTGTTCACTCCGGCTTCCTCTCACGGTCCCAAGACATGCTCGTTAGGTTAATTGGTGACCCTAAGATGTTCGTAGGTGTGAGTGTAAGTGCAACTGGTGATCTGTCCAAGGTGTACCCTTTTAACCCAATGACAGCTGGGATTACTCAACCCCCCACCCCCACTGGATAAGCTGTATAGAAAATGGGTGGACAGATGGATATTCTGTATCTGAACTTCCAGATATGAGTAAGATTATCTGAAGACAGTGCAGACGAGTTACATGAAGACATGACACTGAATAACAGAGAATACAGCAAACGCTAATGACTTTGAGTCATTTGAGAGGTTGATTGGTGTAAGGTCAGCATAACCTTTTTAAGCTCCATGCTGGTCAAAATATCTCCCATCCTCATAGACACTACAATATATCGATAGGATCATTACCACTACTACTTCTAAAACACCTCTACCACCTCCATCATCATGTTGTAATGCATTGCTGAAGGAACCATACAAGGATGTTACTATTATTAAAACCAAAATGAGAATGCTTTATATTGTTATTAAAACTCTGCATGACTTGACACTGTTGATGCTGTTTTTCTAATCGTTTGCAAGTACCCGCATTTTACACGTCAGTCTCAGAGGACTAACAGAGACAAACACACACCCACACACAGCACACACACCAACACACATCACGTCTCCTTTCTCATTCTCTCCCTCCCTCTCTCTCTGTCAGTCATCTCTCTCTCTCTCTCTCTCTCTCTCTCTCTCTCACACACACACACACACACACACACACACACACACTAATCAGTAATCCCCTCCTCTCCCAGAGCGGTCACTCTGCGTACCGCTGTCTATCTCCTGGACACAGAGATTACAGCAGGTCCAATTGTCCTCTCTGCTTAATGTCCTTGCACTCAGGTACTTACTGGTTGTACCTTGAATGAACCTTATGTAGACCAAATGAGATCAGCTGTAGAGAGATTTCAACAACCACAGCTTTAATCATACAGACTCCACTCTGTTAGTGGAAAGCCAAAAAAAGGGCCAGGAAATCTAATTCTAAGAATGAATTCAGAGCATTAAAGTGTGATGTTGACATGATGTTTTTATATCCAAATTAAAGCTCTATGTAGTGTTTCCACCAAAAAGCCCTGTTCTTGCGAATACGAAAGCAAGAATGTTTGTGTTACCTCGCTAAATTGGTACCCAGGGGCCCAGGGCGCAAATTTTCAGGAGGGGGCGGGATGTTCCCTTTAAAGGCCACTCCAGTCTGTTGTAATCAAACAAGGTAAAGCTCAACTACATTGAATGGTGTAGCTGGTAATGCTACAGGGGGCAGTGCTAACTTCCTAGTACAACCTGACAGACATAGGTTTACACAATCTACTAGATAATCCGACCTCCTCACCAACTTTCCTCAAAGTGAGCTCCTGTTTATTCCTGTTACCATAAAAAGTAGGGAGTGTCACAGTCTGGGGAACGCCGCACAGGGATATAATCAATTTGTCCAGTATTTTCCAGATGAATGAACCTCCACCTGTAAGTACGTCACATCATATGTCACCAGAGGATCTGCACACTGATTGGCTATTGCGGCGCAAATGAGTTCAGATATTACAACCCGCGAAAATGTATTATTGCTTTACTCGTGTCGCTCAATTCACATCATTTGCGTAACTTACAAGAAGTTGCGTCTACTGATGTTTTTACATTGACTCCACACACCAATCAATTCACTCACACGAGTGAATTTATTTGCGTTTGGTGTGACACTCATTAGCCTCATTAGACACTTAAAGAAGAAAACAATAAAAATCCAAAAAGTTACAAATTCATAAAGGATCTTTTTTTGTGTTAAAGAGAACTTGATAACTTCTAAAACTACATTTCACTGATACATTTTGACACAGTTTTTACAAAAGTATATCTACGAGAATCACACAACACATCAGAGTGCTATCATATGAATTACTGTTTATTCGCTAATCAGGTAAAATCCAAAGCATATTAAGTAGATATATTCATCTACTTTATCCTCTTTTAAATCTATTTGAAAGACAAATTTTATTGATGTGATTTTACAGGAGATGTCAACTGAGCATGTTTTAATCCATACGTTTTTATCATTTTTCAGGCAGTCACACTGTTTATTGTTTTACTCTTCTATCATTTGTTGTTTTTAGTCTTCAAACATTGTTTCGTATTTTATCTGTTGGTAACCTTTTTATCTTCCTTTCTGTCATTTCTTTTTCTGTCACCTCCCTGCAGTTTTTTTCTAAAACTTTTAGTCATTGTCTATTGCTATACTACTACTACTACTATTACTACTATATCTACCTAATACAATATCTCTCACTTTCTGCTGAGACAGAACTCATTAGCTTCTTAGGCTAACTGCATAGGTTTGTACTTCCATGTAGTGATGGGCAAATGAGGCTTCATGAACCACTACTTGTATTTTTTGACTCCTCTAGATGGCGCTCTCTGTTCAACAAAGGGTTGAAAGCACACTGAATTGCCATTCATTGAGCCTTTATTTTTAAACCAAGAGCGCCATCTAGAGGAGTCAAAAAATACAACTACTGGTTCGTGAAGCTTCATTTGGTGTAGTCAGCTTCCATGTTTGGTTACTGTAGTTAAGGAACAAGGAAAAGTAGAGACTAACAAGTATTCTTATACCCAAACATATTTTTTTAAAGTTATACTTTTGGAACTTTTGCCTTTATTAGATAGGACCGCTGAAGAGAGACAGGAAACATGGGGAGTAGAGAGTGGGGGAAGACATGCAGGAAATGGTTGCGGATGGGAATCGAACCGGCAATCTGTATGACGAGGACTGCAGCCTCTGTATGTGGGGCGCTTAGACCACTAGGCCACCAGCGCCCCATACCCAAACATGTTTTATTGATTTAGTAATGTTGCTTTGGTTGTGATGAAATCCTGCTGAACAGTAGAAGCAGATTGAAATGGACACGACTGAGCCCAGCCTCAGCACACTTACTGATATTTAGATCTATAGTCTGTGGGAGGGACTGCAGTCAGATTGAGAGGGTCTTAAATTACCTTTATTGAACACCTGTATTACATGAACGAGCCAACAAAAGTAAATACCATCAAGCTGTCGACTCTGAGTGATTATTGTTTTGCACCTGTGCTTCAGGTTTTTTATGTACTTGACATTTCAGAGATTAATATATTGGATTTTCCAAAAATTCATCAAGCTGGAGTACCTTTACCCAAATCAGACAGCCCTGAACCGGTTTGGTAACAGACTTCACTACATTAGACGTTATTAAAGCAAACTGACCTTTTTCTGTCAGGACAGAGGGGAGTAAGTTGACCACTTTCGCTCTGTGACAATCATTTTGGTAATTTAATTAACTCATGTTTTACTACCAGACAGTGTCAATAGCAATCTAATGAAAATATACCCATTGACCCTTTTGTTACAAATAACATGAGAGACGATATGACACAGAACATGTACGCACTAACAAGTTTTTGTAGTCACATATATGCATGAGACCAACCTATACACAAAAAATATCAATCCACAGCCAAAACAAAGATACAATACTGTTTAATAGAAAAATGTTCAAATAAAAAAAAAAACACTATTAAAAATTCAGACATAACTTTGCATTTAGAGGTAGCGATTGGAATCTAAGCTATTGAATACAACAGGACAGACTACTAAAGAATCCAGTCAGCTCACAGCTCTAAATATGTTCTCTAATAATAATACTAATAATAACGCATTTTATTTATAAAGGAATTCAGAGAAAGAGGTGTGAATGAATGGATGAAGGAATCTGTGAATGGCCTACGAGCAATGTCAGCATGTACTGTAGATGCATCAATGCCATAAATCCCAACACGTTTCTCACAGTTGCCAGGCAGCATCTGTTTTGTTAGTTATACTATACATCAGAGAATGTGCTTCAGTAATGCTTCAAATCGACATTCTTCACCTCTTAATATTTACACTGTGAGGGAAATCACAGAACTAATACTTTAGTGAGCTTGTCATTCATGTAAACAAAGGTTGTAGGTTGCATGTTAACAAATCACTAATGGAAAATAAGGCAAAGTCTTTTTAATTTTTGTACATGATCTAAAAACAGCTTAAATAATACACAAGTATATGTCATGTTTGATGACAGAAGAGGATCATTTTTTTGTGCTTTTCAAATTAAATGCAGCTACTTCTTAGTAAGGTTTTAGGCCGTAGGATAAGACTGTTATGTAGCTTATCGTTGACTGAAAATAGAATGTACCACATGCCCTCAATTTAGCACATTGAGAGATGTGAAGCCAAAAGACCACCTCCCTTGGTGCTAACGTATTGTGCGGGTGCAGGTAGGGCATGCTCAGAAGCGACCGGGTTGGTTAGGAGCTGAGGACTGATGTCACACCCTCACGCTAGCCAAAACACACATTGAACTTGCTGATGAAACATGAAGATCCCTCAGTCTGGTACAGTTCAGACCAAAACAGGTTATTGTGTTGACTAGAATGTCCAATGACTTTAATCCATAACCTTATTTATTATTATATTAATCTGCTAAAATGTGCATTCTGGCTTAGGCAATGTATTTATGTCTTTAAATAGTACTTTATACTTCTTTGTACAGAAAGTAAAAAATTCATTGTCCCTACGGTCTTGTTGTTAAGTATAGGTGTTCCAATCACCACGTCAAATTCCTTGTCTGTGTGAGCTCTCTTGGCAATAAAGCTTTCTTGAGTCTTGGTTATTTGCTCTTACTGTATGTTGGTGTTTGTTACATTTCCTCTTACAGCTCCTGTACTCTGATAATCCGGTACAAAACACAGCAGGAGCCCACATTTTTCAACAGAGCTGTCAATCATAATGTCACACATTTTTAAATCAAATAACTAAAACTAAACTTTTTACACAAATCAACACTTGGACATCAATCGGCATGATAAGAACTAATTATCATGTCAGACGCCATGTTTTAAATGTAATAGTTTAACCCTGCTTCCATCTGTTAGAATGGAGGAGGCGGGGTATATGAACTATACTGCAGCCAGTCAGCAGGGGGAGCTCCATGTCTTTTGGCTTCACAGTCAGTGAACACTTCAGGCATCCATTTTATTATTCAGTCTTTGCAGCTTACCAACCACTATTGGTCTAAATGAAAATACTTCCCATTGCTGTAATGGTAGAAACCTTCAGATAATACAAGTTCAAAGATACATATATGAGTTTTGAGGATTTATTTATGATTTACTTTTATGGATATATGCATTTTGTTCTTTAAGTATAGCTACCAGTTGGTGTCTAATTAATTAAAAGCTTTGTGAGCATGCCTCTTAACCTATTAAATATAAACATAATGACACTATTAAGGTCTACCATGTGTTTCTTAATGATAAACCATGTTAAGTATTGTGTAGCATGTCAGATTCCTCCATGAATGATCATAATTACATCACCAGAACAGTCTAGTACTCTCTCTCAATGAGTCTTACATCCACATGGTCCTATTCATGCTGCACAGTATTTACAACAGATACAGAATGTTTAAGCCTTGTGTGTAGGCATCCCTTTAAAACTCTTTATCAGTCAGCACTGAGTGTTAAAGGCTGCTTTTTTCAAGATGTTTTCATCATCCTGTAGGCGGCACTTCGCAAAAATGAGGCAACGTTTGAGAGTTTGGCCCTTTTGAGAGTGCCGTGCACGACCTTGCAGGAGTCTTTGAACACCAGGATAAAACCTGCTGAAGTAAAAAAGTGAAAAGTACTTCAAGGAAACTTACAATTAAGAATTTAGACCAAACTGAGAGCTCATTACCTGTATCAGACTAAATGTTTTTATTTTGTTACTATTATGACTTGCATTTTTCACAAACTGCAGTGAGACTAGGTAATATTTGTTCATCATTTAGTGACTGACACTTTACCTCCTGCTCTTGTGTGCCACTGTCCTTCATAACCCTCCCTTGTTTAGACCTTACTTTATACGTTGACTTTTGATTCTAAGACACTCCTTTGTTGATTTTCCTCCCGGCTTGGTTTTGACCCTCACCTTCCTCAAGCTTGTGGCTCACTACCATTTTTGGCAAATCTATGTCATGCATCTAAATTAGGACACAAATCACAAGCCCTGTAACACTGTCTTGTATCCTGACTTGAGCCTTTAGTGAAGGTGAAGTGATGGGGAGAATATTTAAACGGGCCTCTCCTCTATACCTGGCTGCAGGGCTGTCAGGTTAGCTCAGGCAGCATTTATCAAAGCAGCGCATGAACACACCAGCACAAAGATTTTAACTCTGATGATGTGTCACATCATCTGACCGAGTTTAAATTTAGATCATATTTAACATTTTATCTTACTCTTATGTAGACATGGCCAGCACTAGACCCTCAGTGCAGAGGCATACTTGAGTAGCCATGCTGGTAAAGATCATTTTTAAATTTAACAGCAGTAAAAATGTTTCTTAGCTGTATCCGATCATTCAAAACATTGTCACTTAGGCCAAAAAAAGGCCATGTATAACATGAACAAACACTGAAGGCACTGTGTCAGGTTTGTCCTGAACAACAAAAAAGGAAACAGGTTGCCAGTCACTTTGAAACATTTCAGCACCAAGGACAGCGCTCGTCACTTCAGAATCAAATGTAGTTCAGCACCAGAGCTAATACAAACAGACACATCAGTCCACATTCTTTCAAATACTTAAAAACATAAAGAAGACAGTGTACACCACACACACTGTCACAGTCATCGAGTAGACAACAGATTATGTCACAGATTTAATCTTAACCAAAACTTCAGTCAATCATGACTATGGATATCAGCTCACCAGCTGTCCCTTTAATCAGCTGTAGTTTAATGTAGTTAGTGTTACATTCAACATCGAGGTCCTCTTTTTAAAACAGTATCCCTATCCCTCTGTATTCTCTTATACTTGTGAATTATTGATAAACCTGTTTTTGTTTATTCAAATTGTTTAATTTACAATTTCTTGCTTGATTGCTTGTTTTCATTAGTTGAAGGCTCATCCCCTTTCTCCTATTTTCGCTGATTTGCCCACACCTGATGTTGTGACATTGATTAGACGATGGATGGTAGCCACACTTTTTAAATTCTTCTGCCAGTCTGTTCAAAGTGTTTGCCTGATGAAGGTCACCACCAAAATGTTCCAATTAAACTATTTTATATGCAAGTTGGACAGTGTGCAGGATTCTTGTAACTCAAATTTTGTGAGCTTCTTCTCACTCCTCTCCTACGTACCTGTCTTTTGAAGTCTTCTATTTTGTGTTTCATTCTCTAGACATATTTCCTGCAAAGCTCTCCATTGTATCAAAAGCTGCCTCTGTGTGCACTTCTTCTCTTCCATGTCTGTGTTTTTTAAATGCACCCAGTTTGTATTGTCTCTCATTTTTTTTATTGCCAAACCAAAGTGAAAAAATGACATGTATAATATAGAGTAAATTATTTGATGACAACTCAGCCATGTGGCTTCCTGCCGACCAATCAAAGTCAGCCACACAGTGTCAGTCAAAGACACTGATATACCAGTAAGGATTAGATTAGAAGCTAGCAGTCTGCTGATGACAGTACTGGTAATTACGGTATTCCAGCACTCTTATGGCCAAAATCCACCAGATCCGTGTCTGGTCCGTCTCCAATTAATCATGGCACCAGATCTGTTAGGTTTCTATTCTAGTCAATGTGTTAACTTCCACTGGATCCGCTCTGTTTCATTCTGGCTGCGTCTCTGATCCAGCAGATTGGAGCCCTCTGGTACCGATACGCAATACTTCTATTCTTGCAATATCAATCTCAACAGAGCAGATGGAGTGGGACAGGAAGTCAGGCACCAAAACAAAATGAAAACATCCGGTTAAATTTCAGAATAAATCACTCTGTGTTACCACCAGATCGTATTTCACTTAACTACAACAACAAACCGTCATGATGAGCGGAGCCAGGCCTGGGGTCAACAGGTCAGAGGTTTTCAGAGGACTATAAAGACAACATGGATGAGGAGAAGAGTCATTAGTGCAGTAATTACCGGAGGAAAACCTTGGTCACATGTGTCCAGCAGTCCAGCTTTGTGCTGCGTACCCTGTGGGTGTTCTGATGAAAGAGAGAGCACGGAGAGGGACCGGACATGGATCTGGTGGAAGTCCTGGGTTAGTGTTGGCTACACCCAAAGGAGTGCGTGCCACATCCTATGCCCTCACTATCCCCCAGCATATGGAGCCCCTCAGATCTCCCCTCTGATCCTTCATGTTATCTCTTTTAAACTCTGTTATAAGTCCCCGTCCTCTTTTTGTCTGGTTGTCGGTATCTAAACATGGATGGTACAGTGCTGTCTGTTTGCTTCCCTGTTGTTATGATGCACTTTTCTTTTCCCAGTGATAAAAATCTGCTGCTTTTTAGCACATCCCTGAGGGCATGACTTCTTTCTTTGTTGACTTGTTAGCATGCTGCGTTGATACCCTCAGACTACAGAACCTGTCCTTCGAAAAACTACTGCATAACTACGACTACAACCATTTGAATTTCATGACAAAAGCATTCTGGGGATGCATTTTCTGCAGACTTGTGTTGTCAGCTGGAAACTCATTCCCTTAAACTTTAAGGCAAGTGAGCTTAAGCTGTCCTTTGATGCTTTTGATCTTGTTTTCATCTGGTGTAGCATGGACAGTAATAATAGGATCCCGCTCTGCTTGAGAGGCTGAGAAAACGGAGAATTTCTCCTACGTGCTAAGTCTTCTTATCAAACTTTCAGGACTCTGGCAAAGAGCAATTAATATTCACACAAGCCATGTAAGCACTTTTGTTGCATTTGAAGACCCCTGACCACTCACTGTTCCAGCGCTTCACTGCTTTTAACGACATGTTATGAGGGATTAAGATGCAAATTGTTGCTTTAATCTTTGGAGTTAAATAAGCTTTCTCGGTTCGGAGCTAAGTAAGTATGTACTGTATGCTGTTAAAGCATGAGCACTGTCATCACTATATGCAAGGCTCAGCCCCAGTGGCATCTCCAAACACAGAATTAATTTCATGTTTAATGTATGTGAATAGTAGATTGTCAAATTATCATAAACTTCAAATATATATTTGTCCATATTTAATGTACTGTAGGCCCTAAGAGCAGAGCCTCACACACACACACATTCAGTATAATCTGTTGCTGCTCTTTAATCTGCAGGGATGTTGATTTAACCAAATCATGATTGAAGTCTTCGGCGTTAAATGTTTTCCTTCTGTAATCACAAATAAACAAACACATGCACACAGAAACACACAAACAAACACACACACTCGTCCCTGTACAGTTTGACGGAAAGCTGCATAGCTGATGTCTTCATAAGTCTTGTGTTTTCTGTGCCAAGTCAGCTCCACAGAAGACGAGATGAATGTAAATCCGAGCCTATAGATTATCCATTCTCCTCGCATAAAAACTGCCGGCCACAATCCCCCATTCACCCTCTTTATATTCCTTCCCTTCATATGGATTTCAGCAGTCAAATCGTATTATGTAGAGACACCCTGGTGGCTTGCTGGGCAAGGATGTGTACTGTGCTCTTGCAATTTTGTGGGTTAAATCTGACACTCTCCCCATAAGCCATTCCCTCTCCCCTGACAGAAGCAGAAGTTGTTTTAAAACTCAAAAGCAGATTGTACATACAGAATATAGATCCAAGTCTGTACAGTACAAAGTCTCCCAGCTCCAATCGCATTATGACAAAACTCAATGCATCATTGATCTGCTTGAACATCTGTGTTACTTTGGGAAGTCTGACAGTTATGTTGAGGATATGGGGGTTCATGTACCGGTTAGGATGTGAAGCACATGCACCCATTCTTACGTATAGGAGATCTCAAGGGAATACAATTAATGAAGTTAGTAATTTACCCATGAAAAACAGATCTACACTACAACACTGCTGGCTGGAAACCTTCCCGTATTGGGACTAACTGGCACCACTTCTTGGTAGTTAGTTGTTACAATAGTTTGTACAATGTGTACCCATGAATATAGAGATTGCAGTTTTGAACACATATTAACGGAGAGCTTTGTTTGTTCAGCAGCTAAGAGCTTATGTCAGCAAGCTAGTAAAAATCATTTGCTGAAGCACCCTCTTCTTAAAAATAAAGGTTGCCAGGCTGTACGGTTGTCCTTCCTGGGTTCATGGAGATGAGAGATGAGATGGTATGACTGAAACGAAAATGTAAAATAAAAATGTTACTTGAATCAGAGTTCTGTATTGTGGTTGCACATGGCCAGAAAAAGCCCTCGGGAAGCTTGCACAAAGCAAGCTGTATGGGTTTTGTGAGAAAGGCTCATGGACAGTGTGGAAACTTATGGAGATCTGTGAAATCACTGCCCGGCTGCTGGTCATCAAATAAACTTTCACCAAAAGTGAAATGTGAAATGTATTCTAGAGGCTTAAAAGAGACGTTATCAAAAAGAGCACAACCAACTGACCTTGGATTCTTCATCCAACAAGAGGAACTAAAGGAGTGATCTGTGCTGGATTTACACTTCTGCATTGAATCTACAGCACAGGTTAATGTAGTTCTATACTTACACAGAAGCTTATGTAGCCATATGTGAATCTCCTCACCAATGTAATAACACAATGAGTACAACAATGGGTACTGCAAGCACTGGGATTGGTATGCTGGGTAGCATCATATTTGCTGCATTTACATCATTTCAATCTCAGTGGTAGCTCAGTAAAGAGCAGAACTTTTGGTTACCGATTGCTACAAAAAAATTAAACCATGAGTGGAGGTGATGACAGCATCAGAGTTAAAAATTATGACATTTGCCTTGTTTATTTTTAAAGGTGTGTCATCTGCAAAACTCTAGGAAGGAGAACTGAACAAGGACAAAAGTTAACATTTATAATCAATGATAATAATAATAATAATAATAATAATAATAATAATAATAATAATAATAATGATAATGATAATGATAATGATAATAATGACAATAAAGTAAATAAATACAAAATAAAAAAGAAGTTTCTGAATGAACTGAGGAAACGCTCTCATGATATCTTAATGAGGAAACACTGGAGGAAAATAAGATGCTAAAACTCAACACAGGAAATTATATTTACCAAAATAAAAAACGTTTATGTGATAAGAAAATACTAAAATATTAAACCATTTAAAGAAAACAATATGCTATACTTAAAATAAATAAATAAATAAATAAATAAATAAATAAATAAAGTGAGGTGAAATAAAACTGTAAGAAGAATAAAACTCAGTTAAAAGCAAAACTAAAAAGGTTGGCCTTGAGTTTGCTTTTAAAAGTGTTGATGCTCTGTGCAGTCCTCAGATCTTCAGGTAGGGTGTTCCACAGGTGTGGGCCGTGATGATAAAAAGCTGCCTCACCGTGAGTCTTTGTTCTAATTTTTGGTACAATTAAAAGTCCACTACCTGCAGACCTGAGGGCTCTCACTGGCTCATATAATAAAAGCAAATCTGGTAAATAAGAAGGAGCAAGACCATTAAGAGATTTAAAAAAAACAATAAATTAATCTTACAATCTATTCTAGTTGGGTGATCAGCTTCATACTATAGTCGTGGATTCTATTTCACTTTACTGCCAACTTCCCTAACTTGAAAACTGTCAACCAGACCTCTTATTTGACACTTTGATATAATTTTAGAGTGTTCAGCTCCATTCATGTGTCAGGTAATAGAACAAGCGCCTTGTCCTCATGTCATCAGACGGAGGAGTGTGGGATTAACGTATCGTGGTTGGAGCAGAAACACTGTTTTATCAGCATGTGTGTGATATGGAGTTCAGTTCTGCTCGTTACTGAGCTACCATTGAGAAACTGCTTTTTCTTTTGTGACCTAACCAGACGTCCCTTTATAAGAGGCTTCCTGTGGACTAGCCCTACAATAAACGTCTTTTCTGTCAGATGACAGAGAAATGTAAATTCATGCCTGGAGATTATACATTCTCCTCAGGGGGAAACTGTCACACCATTCTTTCAATTCAGCCCAATTGTATAGTCAAATCCATTATCCGCTTGGAGCCCAGGAGAGGGAGGGGGGGGGTACTTCCAGACGACAAGGCACACATTTTCCTTTCAATCTCCTGTCTCCACCAAGAACATTCCTGTCACTCATTTCCATCATAATCCGCTGGCTTCTATGTTTTCTGTCAAGAGCGTGACAGATGTTACACACAGGGAAGGAACAAGAAACTCATTCACTTTGTTTATTTTGTCGCTGATGCCTCTTCCTGAGCCACACATTTTCAGAAGTACTCCTGAGGGCTTTAATCAAAGCTGAAGTGGGCTTACCTTCGAGATTTCACAGGAGGACATCAGAGTTTAGACCTGAGCCGGAGTGAGTTCGCACACAAGGTGTTTTCTGCTGGTCAAGCTTTGCCCTAAAACTGTCACCGTTTGAGATGTTGGCACCTAGACTTCCCTCTCACCAAAGTGGCTTTTGATTCTTCCACTTAAAGTCGTAAAAAGACGTTTTTCTGTCAATAAAAATCGTCAGAATACCTGCAACGCCTGCTGATGGGTGACTCAGCAATTAACTGTTTTAAGAGTTTTGAATTGATGGCTAGGCGTTGAGATAGGCTACACTAAAGGCTCTTTTTCTTGCCTCAGTCCTCTCCCACATATCTGTCACATGTTTGCTCTGCATTGTTTTCTCTTTGTCCTTTTTTCTGACTTACCTTTGACTCCTCCTCTTTTCTGTCTCTCCTGCTCGGATGTCGTTACGTTTTCTTCTAACCCCTTCAGCAGCTGCTTAAGCTTGAAGTCTTCTCACTCATCCCTCTGGTTAATGTGCATGACCTAAAAGTTCCTGGTTGGTCCCTCCTGGATCACACCCTTGCTGTTGCTGCATTTTTCTTTGGGGTTATTCCTGGACCTGCAGTTTTAGTGGTAATGTACACATCTGTGTCACTGGAGTCTGGTTATGCTGTCCAGTCAATAAAAAAAACATCATTAAGTGTCAGCTAATCAGACTTCTGAATTCGCTGTGGCTGTTGTATAGTTTAATTAAAAAAACATTGATTGTATATATGACACCTCACGCTTCAAGAGGTCATGGCTGTAAACTCATATATGAGTCTACTTGAACATTGTTCTGCTCACCTTTTTCTCTTTCCACTGCGGTCATGAACACATTCTGCGTTGACTTTTTTCAAATGCAGCAATTAAAAGTAAATAATGCTTTTCCAGGAATGAAACACTCCACAAGTCCCAGGAAAACAAATGGAAAGGGTCATTCTCATGATTTAATTAAGACTCCAGGTTTGTATCTTACAGCAGACCAAGCAACATGATAGTTGGTTTGCATGAAGTCAACATACAATCATTGAATTCACAGGGAATGAAGATGCATTCATTCAGAAGTTCAAGGATTCAGTGGGTGTCTTTCAGCAACATCTTCTTAACAAGAACGTTGAGTCTGAAGAAGGTCTCTAAGAGAAGTCTAACATCGGACTTTCACCAGATCCATGTTTGGTCTGTCTCCAATCTGATGCTGCATAAAGTGCAGCACGGACAGCTGGAGTCAAAGTTTCCCAGCAGTAATTACTGTATTAATGAAGATCCTTCTCCTCTCCTCATCCATGTCGACTTTAGGGTCCTCTCAAAACCTCTGACCTCTGCTTTGCCTTGGAATCCATCCATCTCTTTTATTTTTTCGCTCCAGGACAATGGCGGAAACATGTTTGGTTTGTGCTTTTGATCACGGCAACCCAGCCCCCGGCCCCTCGCCCCTGAAGTAAGCAGTTTGCGGTTCTAGACCAGCAAAGAGTTGGAGCCGCTCTGGAACCGGTTTTCCCGGCTTGGAGACGGTTCACTCGCAGTCGAAACACAAAAAAACGAGTGCTGGCTCCAAACCGGCCCTGAAACTGCCTCGGTAAAAAAGGGGTAAGAGTGGCTAGAATAGAAACCTATCACCTCTGCTTCATGAACCTACCAATTAGCCAGGGAAGTGTTCGCACCTGTTTCCTGAAATTGATGAATACAGTGTCCTCATAGTTTTAAAGCTAGTGCCAGTTTTTCCTTATTAGCATAAAAAAAACAACCCTCCAATATAAGAGCATGAGACTGCTGTGTTGTTTGCACACAGGACTGAACAGAGAAGTAGGGAAACATCAGGAAAGCACAAATACAATTCAAGACCTATTGCACACTGGACTCTAAGTAAACAAGTATTTTGTTTTGGAAGCAGAGGTAGAGCTGCTGGGAGTAAAAAGAAAACAGGCTGATTATCACAGATTAACAGGTAGAGAATATAAAACACATTGGGGCCTTTCTACTGGCAGTTTTAGGATGAGTTACTGTAACTGTACAGTACCAAGTCTCTTTTTGTTCCTATGGATTGTTTGCATGTCATCCCAGATTGTATATGTTACACCTTCAGGATGTATAGCTTGTCATTAACCATTGTTTTACCTAAGGTGCATTGTGTCCATGTCCTTGTCACCTGCTTCATGGCAGTCATGTGCAGTATATGCTGACTCCAGCGGATCATGCGAGTGTCCCTTAAAGAGTCTCTAGTCCTTGTTGCAGTGCTCACTGGTTTGACTATACCCATGACCCTTTGCTGCCAGTTCTTCCTCCACTCTCTACTCCCCACATGTCCTCTCTCCCTTCAGCTGTCCTGTGAACAAAAGCAGAAAATGCAGAAAAAATTACTGAAATTACTGTTCCAAATAAATTAATGCCTAAGACATGTTCTGGTCTCAGATATCCCTAAACTAGTCACTTGAGAAAAATGTGTGTGTGTGTTATCTGCCTTTTGCTCTCCACACCCTCTGCAAACATGAGGACCTGTGAAGGTGGAGTATTAATCATATTGAGATGGTTTGATAAAGTACCTCATGCTCAGAAAGATTCCCTCGAGGGCCGATGGTGATATTTTCAGATTTTATTTTATGGAGTTTTTCCACTCTTTTAGTGCTAAGATGATTTTTAATTCTTTTACCCATTTTTTTCTTGCTTTGTTTTCTACAAAACTGAGATTTTGCATTGTTATAAATATTTGAAGAGTTTCCTTCAGCCTATATTCTTTCTTTTAATTCAAGCATTTGTATTGCTGTCAGCTTGTAGCCATAAACTGAATTTCTCATCCAAATCAAAGCTGTTGGAGGTCTCAAACAATGAAGGCCAGCCCATTGAATAAGAAGCCCTCCCTGAGTTTAATGATATCACCACAAGGTCTTCATTTTGCTTTTGAGCAAATCAATCAATCACTCTTCAGAGACTCAGCCTCTCTAGAATAACCTTCTCAGACCCAATTATGTTACCTAATGCGAATTAACCTAATTAGTTGGTATGTGTTCCTCCAGGTGTTTTAAAAAAAATGTATTATATTGTATCTTTCTCAATATTTTGTTGTCTCTCTGCCAACTATTTTGAAACATGTTGTCAGCATCACATTTTAAATGAGCGTATATGTAACATTTTACAGAAAACAGAAGAGGATGACTCAAAGTCCAGACTAAAATTAAACATTTAATAACAAAATAATTAAAAACCTGATAGAGAAACAGAAAATAAGTTATTTTCTTCAAAATCAGTGAGAAACAAGAGAAAACACAGAGACTAAATACTATTGGGGCAATCAGACACAGGTGAGACAACGAGACACAGGTGGAACTAATGAAGGTGCAATCAAAGTGGAAGGAAACATAAGGGCAGGAAGTAAATACACCAGGGGCAAGACCCACAAAATAAAACAGGAAGCACATGGCCTGTACACAGACAAGGGATACACGTTATGAGGGTATACAAAATGGAAGAGGAACACCAAAACCACAGTCAGGAAATAATTTAAATATAACTATGGGAAAAATAACACCAAGACATGAAACAAAAGGCAGTAAAACATGACTGTTATAGGACAATAAATATTTTCAGTTTCAGCATGTGATATGTTGCTGTTGCACTATTGTCAATTCAAATTCATATTTGAATTATTTGCAAACCATCAAATTATTTTCTTATCAAAATTTAACACAATGTACCGACTCTATTCGAATAAGGATTTTAACATTTTGCAGATTGGACCAAACATTGTTGATTGAAGTAAAAGTAGATTACACTTACAGAGTCAGTGACATCCTTTAAATACCTTCTTAAGACTCAGTTTAACAGACTTGTTTTTATGTGACTTCAGCTTTTTAACAGCTTTATTTCTGCTTCAATTTTATTTTTTATTCAACTAGTAAATTTGATATTATTAATTTGACTATTTTCTGCTTTATTATTTCCCTTTCTATTTATTATCTTTATTAATCTATGATTTTCTTTTTTCTCTGATGTGATGCTGTCTTCTTCTTAAAACCTCTTTATTGTCCTTTAATGCCTGTATTTATTTATTTATTCAATTTAAAGAAAAACAACTCTATAATAATGATTTATTGGTCTTCTGTTTCATCTCTTTCTTGTGTTTGATTTGCATCCATTCTTTTTAACCTCTTGCTTTATATTTTGTTTTTTTTGCATTGTTGTTTCTACACTCCTCTGTCTTTTAAGGTTTATTCAGTCATCTGAATCCTGCCTTGCTTTGTTTGTCAAAGAACTTTGTAAACGTTTGTTTTTAAAGGTGCTATATAAATAAAAGTTATCATTATTATTATTATTATTATTATTATTACTTAAATAATATATTTATTAATGTCTTCTTTTCGCCTTTATTTGTTAGGACAGCTGAAGAGAGACAGGAAACATGGGGAGTAGAGAGTGGGGGAAGACATGCAGGAAACGGTTGACCGGCCAGGAATCGAACTGGCGACCCCTGCGAAGAGGACTGCGGCCTCGACGGCTAGGCCACCAGCACCCCTATTAATGTCTTATAAAACACATAAAGGTGCTCAATGAAAGTAAACACAATATCAAGTAACTTTGCTCCGACATGTCAGCACTCCGATGTGCGTCAGAGAGCCTTTGAGTGTTAGATGTTGTTCTAAGGCTAAGAACAAATCCCAGAGGAGAAAAGAACTTCCCTGAATGTCAGAATCTTCTTGAACACTGTGGTTTTGTAGATCAAAGGGTCATGATTGAGATGTTGGCAAGTTTTGTTTTTTTCTTAGAACCTAACATAAATAATGGTATTTCCATGATTGAGCCTCAAGGGGTAAATATTTTGGGGCTAACGATGGAAACAGTGACTATTTTGATTTCAACGCCAACACTTCCTTTTCCAATGTTACCGGCCAACTAGACTCAAAATGGTGATGGTGGTAACACAATGTCCCCGTCTAAATCTCTGAATTCTTCATTTTCAGGCAGATATATGAAGTGAAACTGCAGACGATAGCTAACGGGTTTTGGTAATAGTTTTCTCTATTGTCTGCATGGATTGTTTTGCTTAATAAAGTCAAATCTTTGACTTTTTCTGGCTCATTTTGAGAAACTTGAAATATTAAGAACTCTTGAAGCTATTTTCACTCAAAATGAAGTCTTTTGCCTAAAGATCCACATTTGATGTTGTTTCATTAACATCTTATCATAAAATATGAACACATTTTGGTTTCTTTGGTCACAAAATCTCACAAAGTGCTGAGTTATTCAGCTTGCGGGCGGTGAATTATAACGAACTGCTGAAATAAACTTTGAGAACCAGGAAGGAAGAGGCAGAAGAGAGTGCAGCCACCAGATAATTTATTGTATTTATTAAGAGAAAGGGATAAAACTCCTGAACTTCTTTTGGACAGGATATTCTAGACGATGCTGGCTAAATCTAGGATTTGGCATTCAAACACAGACTTGTTAAGCTGTCTCTGAAAGGATTGATAAATGATTGAAATGTAGAGTTGACGTGTGCCACTACTACTCAGAAGGAGGTAGGACTATCAAAGTAAAGATGGAGGGAAGGAAAGAGGGAAGGTTGTGAAGGAAGGTTTTTATAGGTGGGGACAGAAAAAAGGTAATGGGGCGGAGCAAAGAAACAGACCAGAGAGAGAGAGAGAGAGAGACAGAGGAAGAGAGAGACGAGAGAGAGAGAGAGAGAGAGAGAGAGAGAGAGAGAGAGAGAGAGAGAGAGAGAGAGAGAGAGAGAGAGAGAGAGAGAGAGAGAGAGAGAGAGAGAGAGAGAGAGAGAGAGAGGTTTGCAAATGATTTATTCCTCCTGCTCTACCACTCATGTGTCAGGTCACACTGTATGAGTGCCTGTGGATCAGCTTAAAGGATGCTGTTCACTTCAGGTCATCCATCCATTTTTTATATGAGAGATATTAATGTAAAGTAAAAAAATCTGAAAATACTTCTTTGGACGTTATCTTTGAATTTTAAAATATACACAGCTACATCTGCAGGGCAGAAAGGAGAGCAGTGTGAAGTAGCTGAGACACACAAAAACAATGCTTCAGGAGAGGGTGTATTTCTACCAGTTTGTATTTCTACCAATCATCATTTAGAGTTCAATCTTACTCTGCATATTGAAAGAACAAGTCTGAATGTTTGCATGATGGGGCTAATGCAACAATCACCACCGTGTTTTCTCCTTGGCAGGCTCGCTGCGCTCACATCTGAAGGAGGCAGCTGAGGTACTCTGAGCATCTGAGTTGAATGCCCAGGCTCCTCCTTTTAGAGGTTTTCTGGGAACGTCCAACTGGAAGGAGACTCGGGGTAGATACAGAGCTCGCTGGAGGGACTTCATCTGGCCTGGGACTGCCTTGGAATCCCTTTGGAGGGGCTGGCAAAACGTTGCTGGAGAGAGGGGTGCCTGGGTCAACTTGCTTGGCCTCATGCCACACGACTCCGGATATGAGGAGGAAAATAGATGGTTATTATTTTTAATGAGCAAAGCAGGAGCTGATTTTAAAAACAAAACTAAAAATACATTTATTTAGGCCTCTTGATTTTATGAGCTAGATATTTTCATGAGTTATTATGAAAGTTAGCTTCTTGAAGTATGACAGTCTGGTAAGGAGGCACATAAAGTAGATCTGGAACAAGGACAGGGTCCAGGTTATGTTGAAAGACTCTTAAAATGCAAATTTCATCTTAGTTACTTACACATACGCTAACAAACGCAAGGTTTGGAAAATCATAAATCTTTGAAATCAGGCCTGCTCAGTAATTACTGAAACATCATGTGTATATTGAATTATTACACCCAGCTTTCTAATTAACCACAGAGTACTTGACTTGATTGTTGAAAACCTCATAACAATGGTTATTAACTGTGATACAAAGGGAGACCCCTGGGACAACCTGATCACATGTCATATCAAAGGAGTCCCATCACTCCTCCTCTGTTTGTTGACACTGAGGTTTAAACAGCAGTGTAAGCATGCTAAATATTTTAATATTAGAACATATCCTGCATCCAGGCAGCAGAGCTGGTGAGAGCATCTTTAAGGGGCTGATTGATACAAGTAAGGAATAATGTATTGTTTGCAGGTAGGTCTTGCCTCACCCTGTCTGGATTCTGTTTCCCATAAGTGCCTGCTAACCATACATTTACATTATATAAACAGTTTTTAAAAATAGTCCCAGTGATTCGACCGCAACGTTAGCATTCCTTGGTGATTCTTCTCTGCCTGTTTTGGTGGATTGAACATGAAACTGTCCTCATTCAGCTCTCCTTCTTCTCTGAGCTCTGTAGTTCACACACCTTTAAAAAGAAACTAATGTCACAACTTTGAACCCTGCTGCTATCATCACCACCGCTCATGGTTTAACTTTCTTTGTAGAGATCACTAACCTAAAGTTTCTCTCACCTGCTCCACTCGTTGACAATATTACTGGACAGGATCCAAGATGAAAATATCTGTAACAGTTCCCCTCACCTTATGGTCTGTTGTGTCAACAAGCAGAAGCTAAATATGTCTGAACTCCGTTCCACTGATTTATTATTATTAATTTTTTTCAAAGATCTTTTTATTTAGATTTTGACACATTACTAAAAAGGATCAATGCAAACAATTCAAGGAAGTGACATTTTTGTATAAGAAACACATTAAGTAAATGAATAAAAAAAAAAAGCCAATAACATGTGATAATAACTTAAAATAAAAGATTGATAAGTACTCAAGCAGGGAAATAAAGAATAGTGAAACTATAATACGATGAGTAGGTGAATATCAAAAAATAAATAATTGAAAAAGATAAAAGAGCATAAGTATAAAAATACAAATATACATCCATATATATCCAGATACACCTACATACATACATATACATATATACATACATATACATACATACATACATACATGCACATACTATAATATAATAATATAATCATACAAGAAAAAACAAATAAATGAATAAATAAACAAACAAATAATAATAATAAAAGGAATGAAAGTACCAAAAACAAGTTAAGAAGTAGAATAAACAAAACAAACAAAACAAACAAAAACAAACAAACAAACAAACAAAAAACACCACATATGACAGTGTCAAATAGGAACAACAGAACATGTTCTTCATTGAATATAGTTGTTGTGCTCTCGAAGGGACTCAGAGCCTCAAAGTATCAAATAAAGAAACAGTCTATGAGGAAGGAAAATTAAGAAGAGATCCCAAGAACTACAACAAGCTTCATTGAGGTGTGTCCTTCAACTGCAGGGTTTTTACTAGGTCAAAGAAAGGCAGCCATACTTTAAAAAAAATGATTGGTGGATCCGTGCAGGGTATGTCTGATCTTTTCAAGTCTGCTAAAATGAAGGGCATCCCTGACCCAACCCTCATAGGATGGAGGAGAGGCAGATTTCCAGCACAACAAGATCTGACGTCTGGCCAACAAAGTGAGGAAGGCTATAAAGACAGTTTTGTTTTTTTGGGAGGACCATCGCATGAGGAAGTACCCCAAAAAGTGCAATTAGTGGAGTTGGTTGCAGGGACACTTTAAGTGCTTTTGAAAGGACATCAAAAACATGAGACCTGATTTATTTGACATGACGTGTAATCAGTTTGCCTCTGGCGTTGCTCATGTTAGTGAAAGTTGATAACCATCATCAAGGGGTTGTCAGGGGGTTTGACCAATCAGAATCAAGCATCTCACACAGCAGATCAGTAAGAGAGTTGTGTTATAAAGTAACTTAAACCAGGAGGGACAGTGACAATAACATCAGTGTTAGAAAGTGGTGACTTCTGCCTCTTTAAAGTTAAAGGTGTGTTTACTGCTAAGCTCCATGAATCAACACGTGCAATTTAATGTTTATTTGTCCTATACAAGCAGGCTGATAGGAATCTCTTGCAATAAAAAAATGACAGATAGAGAAGTCAGAGGGACTGTTTTCTTAACTGCATACATAAATCATTTTTAAATAAATAACATCTTTGTTTTGTGTCAGCTTGTTTACAGCTTCAGAATGCAGCTGGGTAATAAACGTGTTAATAGTGAGCAGACGTAAATAAGAATCCCTCAAGGTGAGACAAGCCCTGCTCACCATGTCAGGACTTTAAGTTACATAAACACCTGCTCACTGCACATTATAACCTATTTATCATGTAGTAAAATGGTGATGGGGAGAAATCATATTAACCTTTATAGAACTGTTAAGTTGAATATAAAAAGTGGAGACAAGAAGCCAACTTTTGTTCGTGTATTGTTGAAATATTTCTGTCTATGTTGCCCTTTACATCTGTGTGTGCGATTGTGTGTGTGTGTGATTGTGTGTAACAGTGCATGATCCATGTTAGCTGTCTTCCCTTGCTATAAAGGGGCCAAGCCGGGAACCTGCTGTTAGCCGGACGTTTGACAGAAAACAATGCATATTCATCCCTCACCCTCACATACACACTGGTACACACACACACATGCACAGAGAGAGACACACACACAAACCAATTGGCCCCCTGTGGTTCAGCTGCCACCGAGCCTTATGGACGATTAGTCAAGGCCACAGGCTTCACCTTTTAAAAGTATTCTGCCATTTTCTTTGTCCTCCTTTTAAAGTTTTCCTCTTTCTGTGTGTTTCTTTGTTTCCTTGCTTGCCTGCTCCCCCCAAAAAATTGATTCTTATTTCAGTTATGTCTTTTTCTCTACCTTGTCTTTCACCTCTTTTTCCCTCTGGACTGTTTTCATCCACTTTTTTTACCACTCAAATGTCTGAATGTTTGAATGTAATTCCACCGTGTTTCTTCTCCACTCTGATTGTCTTCCTTCTGTTTGCGTCCTGTTGTTGCCCGACAGCTCTCCGTCCTCTTTCAGCGCCCTGTTTTAATGTTGTCTTTGATAAACTCTGTTAGACCGAGATTACTTTTACAGGACAATCAAAATATAATTACTAAATGCCCTCTGTTACACCGTCCCTTTTACTTGTGACGGCCATTGTGCTGAGAATGTTTTTGCAGCAGAGTCCGGGACTCATGCGAAGGCAGATTCAGAATTTTCAGACATGCTTCAGTAATGATTAGTTTAGCTCCCGTCTGTAAATCTCATTTGGACTTGTGTCTAAACAAAGCGCTCCTGCTGTCACCCCGCTCTTCGCTTTCCATTCCCACCTTCACATCTCTGCCTCCCTTTGCATCATTCACCGGAACATTTAAATTATTTGACAACTTCTTCGTATCGCAAAACTATAAACTCAATACTTCCAGGGGCGGTGAGAATAACCAGGCTTCCATCCAATCGTATTTATGTAAATGACAATGTATCACATCTCCATAAAGTTTCCCCGGTGCTGCGAGAAAAGTTTTAGTGCCTGCTTGAGGTGCAAACAAAGTTGCTTCTAAAGAAATTATTCGCTTTAGAGACACATTTGACACGATCAGCCAGACAAATTATTCATTCTCAATGCAGCGGCGCTGGAGAGGGAGCGTGAGCACAGTGAATTATATCTGTAAGTTATCTGCCGGGCTCCCTGGTGATGTTGTCACACTGTCTTTATTTTAGGGACTGAAATGAAATGAATCACAGAAACTTAAAGCCTAATCATGACAGAATAATATTTGCTGCAGGTTTTCTTGTTTATTACAACATGGATTGGGCTTCTATTGTTTTGGCAATTGTTGCTGTTTATGCATATTTATTTGTGCGCTCTGTTTAGTTTCTCTGGCACCGACTGGACTCAAACCTGAGCAAATTAAATTACAGCAAACAGCCTCCTCTCCAGTAACATCACGCTTCTTTAAACACTTAATTTCCTGGGATCATTTTTAGTTATGGTATGTTTTATTGATCTTTGAGCCTTTGAGGTTCTGAAGTTTTTGATCTTGATTTCCCGATGGTATTTATTAAAGTCTCATCTTCACCTGGGCTGATATCACGGCTGGCTTTGTGTTTGTTCTTCTTATGAACACCAGTGGAAGTTTGATTGACAGCTGCAGATGACAGGAGTCTTTCTGTTTCTATTACTGCTCTCTGCTGCGACTGTGCTGTAACCTGGCTGACCCTGAAGAGGACAAACAGAGAATTTCCGATTTGGACAGTTACTGAACCTGATGAAAACACATTTCCTGCAGGTGAGGGCAACAGATCTGTTTTTAGTCTGGTTAAATCAATCTCAAATAGAAAACTTTATAACAGCAGCAGTCTCTCTTTCTGCAGCCAGGATCTTCAGGGGCAGAGCCAGACCTTTTTCACAGGGGCATCCAAACTGGGGCTCAGACTTTTTCAGGGCCTGCATGACGCATACACAAGATACAGTTATTTACCACTTATGTCTGATCATATATACTTTAAATCTGAACATTTAAGTATCACAGGGATTTTACTGTACTTTTTTTTTTTTACTTTAAAGTGTAACACAACAAAATAGTAACATACTGTATGTATCCTCTTGGGTACAATCTTTCAGGACTCAAAAGGATGAATGTTGAAAGCCACAAGTTAAAGAGAAGATGCTTAATTTAAACCAAGAAAGCAGACTGATGCAACATGGACTTAATTGTGGATTTTGATGGAAACCCTTTGAAAAGGCCACATGGCCGATCACAGTTTAGGATTCTGCCATGCCCTGATCTGTCCCTGAATGATTGAGACTTAACATCACCTATTGTCGGTCTGTGATGAGTTCATGATGTGACTTTATGTATAGTGTAACACATGGTGGAGGTGCGGCTAAAGGGTCTGTCAGTTGTGATCCTTGTGTGTGAGATTCTTGCAAATATTTCACTTACACCTGTATAAATATCAAGACTCAATCAATCCATAAGGGAACAGTGTTCTATCAGGGGAGTTTACAGACTGTTTTGGCAAAGGCTAGCCCGAGTGAAGGACTTACTGTACTTATGAAGGGGTGCTGTTACGAAAGTGCAAAGCCTTTAGCTACTGTACAAGTCATATCTATTAATTTATCTATTCTTATATTTGTGCCTTCATTGATAAGATAGCTGAAGAGAGACAGGAAGTGTGGGAAGTCTTGCAGCAAATGGTCGTGAGTCGAACCAGCATCCTCTGCGACCAGGACCATAGCCTCTGTACATTGAGCGCGTTTAGACAGCTAGAGTGCTTTTTAGTTAAATAAGTTCCCTAGCAGTTAACTTTATAAGCTATAAGCCAAATTTCACTGAAATGTGAGGACAAATAAAGCAGCCTGCTGCAGCGCCGAAGTTGCAAAAGTTTTTTTCCCCCCAAAACCAAAATAATAAAACAGAGTAAAATAACTTTATCCCTGAAGACAATTTGCAATATTTTCCTCTCTGGCCTTCAATCTCTGTCATCTCGGTTTTATTCTTTCAGGTTTTATCATCCGTGTCTTCCTCTGTCCTTCCTTTTATTCCCCTTCCTCCTTTTCTTCCGTCACTTATTAAACCCCTCCCTCTTCTCGATCCCCTCCGATCCTCTCCCTCGGCCTTACTCCAAACTTTTGTTTAGAGTTGGATTTTGTTTCTCATCCTCTCACTGTGTCAAGTTCAGCTGTTGTTTGGACAAGTCTTTACAGTCCTTGTAATTTAGTGTTTTGGTGCTGTTATGTGAAACCCCTTCCTCTGCTCTTTCTCCATGTCCGTGTGTATATGTTATCCTCTCCTCTCTGGCCTTGTTCCATGCTGTGTTTTTCCTGACACATCACAGTGAAGCTTTAATTCTGCAGCAGGTTTGACACTGAGTGGTCTGGAAGTTTTCAAAGCCTCCATCAGCTCTTCTTTTCCTTCCTGCATGTTCTGTTCAGAGATGACTTTAGTGGAGCAGCTGGGATTGCGTGTGGCTCGCACGTAACATTTCTTGTGTTTATACCTTAATAAGAGTTTCCAAAGGATCTCTGACAGCACACTGGGTCACTTCGGCCTTTTAATGATGGTTGTTTGAGGGCCACAGAGAATCTAGCAGGAGACTATGGGCCTGATCTACTAAGATCCCAAATAACGAGCACTAATTTGCGTGTGTACATAATAATTTTGCACGTGCTATTTCTGGGCGTGTTGCGGGTGATCTACTAAGACTGCGTGTGCAAATGATAACGAGTGCAAAAGTGGTGCGGACCGCCCTATTTTAATGAGGATTTTGCGTGTGCTATCGGCTGTCACCATGTAGAGTTTGAGAGAACAGAGTGGTCTTAAGCAATAAATGAAGTTTGAAGACATGGAGTTGGAGGTTTTAGTGGAGGAGGGAAATAAACACATCGGTGAACTCCAGCAGAGACATCTCAGCGTTAGAAATGCGATTTGGGAGGCCATCTGTGAAAAGGTGAATGATGTGAGAAAAAACAGAAGATCTGCCGATGAAATAAACGCATCTACTCTACTCCAAAACGCAATCAGTGTTTTGATGGAGTTTAGAGAGCGATTTGATGAGGCTTAGTCCGCCACTCTTGCTCTAGAAAAGTTAGGCGTCACTTGGATGAAGACAGTCGCCTCACTGTCCCACGGAGCAACTTTCGGGAGAACGTTTTCAATGCCTGAAATCATCATCCAGCAACTGTCCCAAAGATTCACCAGCTTAAATGGAACTGGGAACATGTTTGAGTCAATTCACCCCAACACACTGCTGAAAGGACGAGATGAGGAGTTATGCAGAGCTGCCTGGCGCAGCTCAGTGAGCGCTCATTCTCCAAGTTAAAACTAACTAAAAACCCCTTGATGAGCACGATGGGACAGAATAGACTGAGTGGACATGTCATGTTATTTATTGACAATCACAGATCAAAGAAAATGGACATATAGTGCATCGTGAACAAGTCCGCGGAGCTTAAGGCTCGTCCAAACAGTGGTGAGTAGGCCGAGTACTTCATATTGATTTTTTGTTTGTATGTGAACATGTGGGCCGCTGTGCCAATTTGACTAAACTTTATATCTGTTGATACAGTGACCTACTGTGCTCTCATTATATGAAAAAGTTAAAGTGGGTGTCAGAATGATGCGGTCGCTATCCGTGGTGCTGAACTGCTTTGAATTTGTGTTGTTTTATTATTATTATTTTGTTATCTTGGTTTGATTGACTAAAACATTTAGTAATGCTTGTAAGCCCAGCTTTTACGGGCATGTTGTAAAGCAATGTTATGATGAGCTTTACAGTGACCGCGGCCATGTGTGCGTAATGCTGTGCCAGTTTGCACCTTCCTTTCAAACGTGCTAAATATAGACGCAAAACCAGCGCCCGCTATCTGCTTCAGGTTTGATAAATCACATTGCGTGTGCTAAATGATTACATTTGCATCTCCTCCTCCCAGTATTTTGCGCGTTCTGATGATCTACATGTATTCTGCATATTCATGAAGGCAAACACGCTAAATGATTTGCGAGTGCTATTTTGCTCATTTGACAGACGCAATCCTCGGTGCTCCCGGTTAGTACGTCAGCTTTCAAGTTTGCACGTGTTTTTATACACGCAAACCTTTAGTAGATCGGCCCCTATGTGTGTGCGTTTTATTAAAATAACTTGAATTTGATGTTTTTTTCATCCATCTGAAAATGGATATGACAAGAAGGTGACAGCATGGAGGATTTGTTTCAATACTGAATATGAACAATGACGTATGTGTGTACAACATAAATCCACCAGCACTCAGTGATTAACCCACACAAGCCTATCCTCTACATAGACAAGAATATATTTATACGTATGCCAGTCATCTTTAATTTCAAATGACTGTATTTAACCTGATTTAATATATTTTCCTCCTCCACAGTTTTTCCAATGTCCCAAATTCTCACCATGTTTCTAAACCTAACCACCTCCTCCTCCTCTGACTGAGCTGCATCTGTCTTCGTTATATTTAGGAACCACTACTTCTTCTCTCGGTTAAAGAGGGGATGTAATATGAATTTAATACTCACATAACATTTATGACTTAAATAATATGTCAACTACAATAGAGAGAAGGCACAGAGCAGCAGCAATAACAGGTGGCCACACTATAAAACGTATTCTTTGCTCAAAGGGGATCATAACTTCCAAATTGAAAAATATAATGATGTTTGAGTGATGAGGACTTGAAACCTGAGATTGATGGGGCCTAAAATCGATAGGGCCCGATCTACTAAAGGTTTGCGTGTATAAAAAAACGTGCAAACTTGGTAGCGCACGCAAAGCTGACGTACTAACCGGGAGCACCGAGGATTGCGTCTGTCAAATGAGCAAAATAGCACTCGCAAATCATTTAGCGTGTTTGCCTTCATGAATATGCAGAATACATGTAGATCATCAGGACGCGCAAAATACTGGGAGGAGGAGATACAAATGTAATCATTTAGCACATGCAATGTGATTTATCAAACCTGAAACAGATAGCGCGCGCTGTATTTGCGTCTATATTTAGCACGTTTGAAAGGCAGGTGCAAACTGGCACAGCGTTACGCACACTTGGCTGCGGTCACTGTGAAGCTCATCATAACATCGCTTTACAACATGCCCACAAAAGCGGGGCTTACAAGCATTACTACATGTTTTAGTCAATCAAACCAAGTGAACAAAATAATAATAATAATAATAAAACAACACAAACTCAAAGCAGTTCAGCACCACGGATAGCGACCGCACCATTCTGACACCCACTTTAACTTTTTCATATAATGAGAGCACAGTAGGTCACTGTATCAACAGATATAAAGTTTAGTCAAATTGGCACAGCGTCCCACATGTTCACATGCAAACAAAAAATCTATTTGAAGTACTCGGCCTACTCACCACTGTTTGGACGAGCCTTAAGCTCCACGGACTTGTCCACGATGCACTGTATGTCCATTTTCTTTGATCTGTCATTCTCAATAGATAACATGACATGTCCACTCAGTCTATTCTGTCCCATCGTGCTCATCAAGGGGTTTTTAGTTAGTTTTAACTTGGAGAATGAGCGCTCACTGAGCTGCGCCAGGCAGCTCTGCGTAACTCCTCATCTCGTGCTTGCAGCAGTGTGTTGGGGTGAATTGCCTTGAACATGTTCCCAGTTCCATTTAAGCTGGTGAATCTTTGGGACAGTTGCAGGATGATGATATCAGGCATTAAAAACGTTCACCCGAAAGTTGCTCCCTGGGACAGTGAGGCGACTGTCTTCATCCAAGTAACGCATAACTTTTCTACAGCAAGAGTGGCAGACTAAAGGCTGATTTATACTTCTGCGTCTCCCCTACGCAGCAGGGGCTGACGCGGACATGAGCCCCACATACTTGTGCGTCGGTGTGTCTGTGTCGCGCAGTAATTCTCCGCCGAAACGCTAGAGGGCAGTGCGGTCTCTCTGATAGCCGGTCGCCTACATCCGGCCCGCTACAATCTCTGTTTACTTTTCCACGGTGATTCAGAGCGCGTTATGTTAA